>NC_135409.1:3915000-4237500 GCF_051989625.1 Stigmatopora argus | reverse complement strand
TTCAACAACGCCATTCACAAGTCACGGTCTCATTTGCAAGACAAATGTGCCAGTTATACTAGGCAGTGGCTGTGAAAAAAGAAACTAGTGGCAATACAACATCTTCCTGTGCCCGCCTTCCTATTAACAGTCACTTAAATATGCTATAAATATTTTTTTTCTTCATTTGCCGACAAGGAAAGATCCTAATGTCTTTTTTTTTCTTCAAACTTGAACAAATATATGCAACAGTAAGAGAGGAATGTGTTGTTTTGCAAATCTGTTGTGCAGAATGAAATAAGGTTGCGAACAAATAGCGTTTGAATATTTGATTTTCATCTATATTTCAAAAAGTAGTACATTGTGATGAATTGAGTTCTCTTCGTTGGGATAGTTGTGGACTTTTTTGCTTTTCTTTGTTCTGGAAAGTTAGTTTCACTAGTGTAAATAGAAATATTTAGTGTAAAATGTACCGGCATTGTATTTTCTTTCTTTTTTTTTGCAATATACCTCTAGATGGTTTGAATTTATATGAGAAAAAAAATGCATTTTGATGAAGTGAGCTCTCTTGATTGGGATTTTCTTGGCTTTTATATTGTCGCTGGAAAATTAGTTTCCTCCAGAGTAAACATAACTATATAGTATACTGAATATGTATTTTCTGCAATATACCTTGGGATTATTTTGTTGTTTGTATCATTTAACTCTTTCACTGCTATTGAGAATTACAGACATGAAAATCATTTCAATTGTAAAGGCTGTCATTGAGTGATTCTGTTTCACTGCCTTTGATGGCCATCAAGGTCCAATCCAGTTAGGCTGGGAGAGTTGGCAGCGATCGTAAGATGGCAGCCAATGAGTTAATATCATTTCAACCCAAGTTAACAGTTTTGTAATGTTTTCAGAACATTTGCATGAAATGGGGAAACTTCTTTATATTAAGTAAGAAAATGTATACACATGAATACATTTTGATGTGATCGGGACCCATTTCTGATTACATGATCGGATATCGGACAGCTCTAATATAAAGCACTATCATTGGATTAGAGCTCAACCATCCTGGTTCATTTGACGAATTTCCCGGGGTCCACTGATGACGGCACATCTGTTGTGACAGCAGACGGTGGCTTTATTGATTTTTTTCCCCAGCTATCTGATCTGAAGATCTGTAAGACTGTTGATTTAACCCTCTGAAGCTAATAGCTTTGTCCATATCGGCGCATTATGGCCTTCAAATGAGTACCCAGATGCCCTCAGACATAAACGGCGGCGACATAAATGTGACACGGCACTGTCAATCAATGTGCTGTCAAGGAGATTTGGGTGGAAATAGGACAACCCCTCCAAACAATTGTCACTTATCTTGCGCATTGATTTACAGATCGCTTTTCTTTAAAGGTGACATTGACCTTGTATTAAATATTTTTTTTCTTCTGCAACTCATCGCCTGCCATTGACGGTGATAGGCATCCACTCCATTTGAAAGGATTCACTGCCAACCCCCCCCCGTTCAAGTGGATAGGACGTCTACTTTTGATTAGTAATTGAAAAATACTTTATATCAAACTGAGTGGTTTGCGGGTCGGCCTCACAGTGGGGGATCTGGGTTCTAATCTAGGTCGGTCCACCTGTGCGGAGTTTACATGTTCTCCCCGGGTCTGCGTGCGTTTTCTCTGGGTACTCCGGTTTCCTCCCACATTGCAAAGACATGCTTGGTAGGCTGATTGGACACTCTAAATTGCACATAGGTATTAGTGTGAGCGCGAATAGTTGTTTGTCTCCTTATGCCATGCGATTGGCGGACCACCAATTCAGGCCTCTGGCCTGAAGTCAGCTGGGATAGACTCCAGCACCCCCTGCAACCCGAGTGACGATGAAGCAGTTCAGAAAATGAGATGAGAGATCAAGCATAAGAATAAATGTGAAAAAAGTGGACAATAGAAAACAGTATTTTATAGGGAAAAATACATAATAATAGGTAGAAAAACAAGTACTACACGTCAGCTACATAACACAACTATACAAATCATTGTGAAAATACATTTTCCCTGCATCCTGCACTTTTAAATTGCCTGTAGGGGGCGCTCTGGTGCAAAGTTTCAAATACAAGCAGTCTGTAAGCTTTCTGTAAGCAGGGGGAATTGGAAAGGAGGGAGGGAAGTAGAGGGGAGTCATTGAATGCTCAAGACCCCCCCAAAAAGACCCCAGCAGCAGCAAATCGAAGATATTGTAATCAGATTTCGCCCAATTTAAAGGTGCTTCTAGCCCTCCACCTCCATAGATTTTAAAGCACATTACATAAGGAGGGCGCTTGTATACTAATTAGACTAATTGTACACACCCTGAAGCATTTAAAAGCTCATCAAAAACAGCCGTTCAGAATGATTCAGATTTGAATCAGCCCATGCAACAGCCATGTTGTCTTTGTATAGCAATGTGCTTTTGGGAGCTCATTTAGTAAACTTGCGCCTCAAAGTGGCTGTCTTTTTTTATTTACTTATTTTTTTCATCTCGATAAAAATGAGGCTCGTGCGCGCGGAGGGGATTTTTAAGGTAGTATTTTCTTGGCTTTCCCAGTGCGTCGTCCTCTTTAAGTGTGAAGGGCAAAAGCGGGCAACTCGGAGGCATCCCCCTTCCTCCTCTAACCTCCTCTTTCTCCTCTTTCTCCTCCTCTTTCTCCTCCTCCTCCTCTTGCTCCCACTCCCACTCCCACTCTGCTGCAGCCAGCCAGCCTGCCACCCCCCCTTCGAGCGTCACTTGAGCACGAGCGCCGCACCGAGCAGCATCCCCAAACTCCGACTTCCGTCTTCCTCTTCCATCTCCCCCGCGCTTCCTCGCCGGAGCATGGCAGGTGCGGCGGCCGGCTGTGAGTGCGCGCAGAGCGGCGTGTTGAGCTCCGGCTGACCGGGGAAGGGGGTGGACGCTGCCTTGCTGATGCAAGCCCGCAAAAGTATTATTTGGGAGTGTGGATTATTGAAAAGCGGAATCGCCTACCGGCCAGGATTTATGACAAGATTTTCTAATTTTTTCCCCGGTTTCTCTCTCGGGGAACAAGAGGGTGATTGCTTTGTTTTTTTCTTCCCCTTCTTTTTTTTGGACGTGCCTCTCTTGCATCCGCAGTGCGGCTGCGAAGTGACATCTGCAGAGAGTACAGGTAAGCAGGCAGACCTGTCTTGGGCATTATGGGATGGAGGGATGCACCTGCTTCAGCCGCTCTGTGGATATGGTCGTCATTAACAAGCGTCCTTTTTTTATTTTTATTTTTTTTTAAGAATGCAGTGTTTTTGGATAGGCTCGATCACACTACGGGAAGCTTTTTAGAACTCGAACATATATGAATGATCATTTATTTGTGCCTTCGAGTAGCTTGCTCCGTCCATGTGAGGTGATTAATCATGCAAAGTTATCAACTTTTACCATAATGCTCACACTTATTCAGTTTATACAAATACTGAGTTGACCAAGTTTTGCCGGAAGCTTTTCAACCAAGCATAAGACTGTTCTGTAAATGCTATCTATTGATAAATCCTGACTTTTTTTGTGGAAAATGTCCTTTGCCCCCACCACACGTGACTGCCTTTTATTAGCATTTACTTTGTCCATGCAGTTATATAGTGTTTTTTAGACTCAGCCAGGCATTCAAAAATGGGCCTTCTTTTAGTTTGGTTTGCACTCTATCATCCTCATTTTGTATTTTCGTTATCTGAGGAGTTGTCTGGTGTTAAATCAGGGAGCTTGTGTGTTCAAAGTATGGCCGCAGGGGTTGCCGCATATGTCGGGGGAGCCCTGAGGGGATCGGTGGAACTATGACACCAACCGTAGTGCAATAGTGCAAGAATATACATTCACGACTATTTTTTTAACCGTAGATTATAATATTAAAGTCATCTTAACAGGGATATTACCATGCCATTGGGTGCCCCCATCCATATGAAGGATACTCATTGCTGATTATTGAAGACAAGGTAAAATATTAAGTACGCTCCTCAATGTGATTCAGTGCTCATTTAGTTGTGCGCTCATTGTGGTCAGAGGTAAGCCATTAGTGAGAGTTACCGCCATCAAGGTCCTCCGCAAGCGGAGCCGGGTAAACATTGGTGTCCCCGAGGAGGAGTTTGTTAATCCTATCTGGCCCGGGCCGCACGGTAGCCTTTGTAAGCGAGTCACTTTGACATATGACCTCCACCCCGTCCGTCAACAAGACGTCGCGGGTACAAGGGGGCGCGGCCTTGTCAATATTGCACCTCGTTCGTGCCTTAATCTCGCCCGGCAACCTTGCCGGGCGACGTTCGGAGGAGTCGGGGAGGCTCGGGCCAAGTGCGCGTGATGGTGAATGACTGATGAGGCTGCGTGGTTGACGTGAATAGTGCTGTATGTTTGTTTTGCTGCTCGGATTAGATTACGCACACTTTGGGGATTCAGAAAATGTTGTGTTTTCCACACAAGTGACCTTCTTTGGGTTGCTGATTGGCTAAAGTGTTCACATGGTTGAAAGTATAAAGCGCCACCTGTTGCTTTGGCTCATTTTTTTACATGGAGAAACACTAGTCAAGTGGTTATTTGGACTTTTTGGTGGGTAATAAGAGCAAATGAAGAAACATTTTGGGAATAGAATCATGATTAAAACATGAATTAGAGGTAAATACATTGGACTGTAGTTCCTTAGTTACAAAATAGTCATTTAAGTAGTATTGTTACTCTTTTTTTTAATGAATTTTGGGAGTGGAAGTTGGAAAATAGTGTGGCACCCTCTACTGGTATGGTAAAAAAATCAAGTACTGTTCAGTTTTATTTCACTTTTTAACACATTTGCTTTAAATCTAAAGCAAAGGTGAAAAGGTCTGAGAGCAACTCATCAGGCACTTGTATTTAATATAATACAAAATTTGAGGATGAGCGGTACAGAAATTACACAGTGGTGCAGATTTCTTTCTATTGATAAATTCAAATTCTTTCAATTAGTTATTGGTTTCAAATAAAACCACTATTACTTCTCCCGTATGTGACCTTTTACTTGGGTGGCATTCAGACTCGATTCAATTGACACTTTATTCCAAGGAGGAGCCTTTCGGCCCCCTGATGACAATAGATGCTAACAACTGCTAATGTATGCCGGGACTGATATTGATCCTTGAGGTTCTCCAAGCAACCCGTCGTCATTAGTAAGTGTCTTCCATGAATCTCCCGGCGAGGAGGAAAAAGACATGACCTATGAGGGATGTTACATAGGAATCAAGGAGAAGGCAGAAAACGCTTGTTTCCACAATTTTTTTTCTCGATTGGTTAAAAAAAGGACAATATTCTTGTGGTCACTGTCTCTCCGCTGCAAACTAGTCGCTAGCAGGCAGTGTGGTAACGAAAGATGCCCTGAATCCCCCTTTGTGAGCACCCCCCCGGATACATGATAGCACACCAGCATTATGTTTTGGGGATGTTACATGAGAGATTTAGTGAGGCTTACACTGGGGTTTGCACGCTTTTTTTGCTATGATCCGCAGCCTTATTTGTGACATTTTTTTTTTCTTCTCGCGCTTTTGAAGCTGGGATTTGGAAGTGTTTATGAATGCAGAAATTGACTCCCAGCCAGGCCCTAGTTGTCCCCCGCCAAGTGCCGGGGAGAAGTTAGTAAAATTCCTGGAACGAAATGTTTTCATTGCTCGTTCTGTTCTGCCTCTGCGACTGGTTTGTCGAAATCCACCAATGGAACCTAAAACACACCTAAGCCTGCTTGTTTACTCGTATGTACGTGACATAATATACTATATATTACTAGGTTTATATATGCATTCATGGCGAGTGAGCGTCACAGTTTTGTTTATTTGCAGGTTAATTTACTCCCCCATGAATTGTGACACACTACATTCTTCATGGGTTTCCATGGCGACGGCTTTGCCAACTCTAAACTTTTTTTCTGGAAAATTGTCCTTGGCCGGAAAAAGAGAAATGATGAGTGGATGCATTAATGTTGGATGGCAGCAACGGGAAACGCTAAATGATGACAAAGTACAACTTATCCATTTTACCTATTAGGCCCCCCCATGTTATTTATTTTCATTTTTAGTGTTAAGGTCTCAAGAAAAGGTTGCATTTTTTAAAAATCTGAAAGCAGATAGTCAAAAAGTAATAAGTTTACAAGA
Organism: Stigmatopora argus; assembly: GCF_051989625.1. Classification (NCBI taxonomy): domain Eukaryota; kingdom Metazoa; phylum Chordata; class Actinopteri; order Syngnathiformes; family Syngnathidae; genus Stigmatopora; species Stigmatopora argus. The sequence goes on along the minus strand of NC_135409.1, from coordinate 4,231,381 downwards.
AGAAGACTATTCCTATGGTGTCGTTTGTTTATTATACTCCATAAGTGAAAATAACAACAACAACAAAAGAATATGTCTTGCAATTTTCGTTTGACATTTAAAATGATCCCTTTTCGCAAAGTTTAACACGTTTTTTGCATGCCATTGCACGTGCAATGTGAGTCGCAGTATAACTGCATCAAGTATCCATGTGACCCCCCCCCCCCCCCCTGGCTGAAATGGAAGTCCCAACTTGTGAATTAGCTTTTTCAGCCTTTCCTCCTCTTCCTTTGTGTCCATCTGTTTTGCATTGTCACACCGCAGTTCATCCAGCGGCCTTTTTCTTGTCGTTCTGGGGGCCCCGGCGGCAAATCTGCCAGGCATGCTTCCTTTTAGTATATGTTTGTAAGATCCTCGCCACGGCTCCGCCGGGGCAAAAGCAACCGCGAGGCGGTAGAGCTCAGCGGAAAATCAGGGCCTCCAAACACGGGCCGTGACCGCCTAAGAAGCCACGAGAGTGTCTGAATTTGCATCCTTTTGCTCGTAGCGGGGCGAAGGACAGCTCGGAGTAAAGCTCGTCTCGTGTGTTTATGCCACGGGCTTTTGAGGGCTGCGGTTGCACATGCGGAGAGAACATCTGAAGGGAGACAAACAAGTGGGGAGGCCAGGCAAAAAGCCCAGTAATGGAGTGTAAACTTGCCCGAGCTCACTTTAAACACCTCCCAGCGCAGGGGAACCACTTTAGAGGAGTCAAAACTCTTGCCTAATAAGTGCAAGCAATTAAAATGGGGCCTTTACAAATCAAGCTTAACTGTCAGTTTCCTGCTCTGCTGTTTGTTGGACAACCACGGGCTTGTAAATACAGCGTGTAAACGACCTCCAGTTAGAAAAAAAATACAGTAATTTTAGATTAGATTCGATTTTTCATTCCGTACTTGGGAAATGTCAGTGTCACAGTAGCAAGAGTGTGAGAATACAGACACAGGAAAATACATTATAGACATAAATATATTATATAATTAATTTAATAATCCCTTGATTATCGTGACTTCACTTATCGCAAATTCAATACTTTGTTTTTTTTTTGCTATAAATTATCCCCCCCAAAACTTTTTGGGGGAAGTTCATTAAAACGTGAAAATCTCCATTGAAACTCTTGCTACTATGACTCAGAATTGAAGTAATATATATATATATATATATATATATATATATATATATATATATATATATATACATATATATATATATATATGTATATATGTGTATATATATATATATATATATATGTATGTATATATATATATATATATATATATATATATATATATATGTATGTATGTATATATATATATATATATGTATGTATGTATATATATATATATATATATGTATGTATGTATATATATATATATATATATATATGTATGTATGTATATATATATATATATATATATGTATGTATGTATATATATATATATATATATATATATATGTATATATATGTATATATATGTATATGTATATGTATATGTATATGTATATGTATATGTATATGTATATGTATATGTTTATGTATATGTATATATATATTCTAATAGGAGTGACCTACTTCGCGATTTTCGATGTTTGGTCTACATTAACCGCGATATTTGAGGGATTACTGTAGTCATAACAAAGTCATATGAATTTAAAACAAGCATGCAGTACTGTCATTAATGCTGTTGGCATTTGTACTTGGAAGTACGTGCAAATGACTCACGATTTCTTCAGAAATTATTTGGTAAAATTGTATGAATTTAGTTTAGGTAGACCTTGCGTATGAAATGTTGCCCAGTTTTGGCCGCTCTCTAAACATATTTTTGACGCTCGTATTTCTTCATCTGTTTGGCTAATGCAAGTCGATGCAGGTGAAATGTAGACACCGTTGCCTCCGTGGGGAGCTTCTAATGCGGGCATGAATTTATTCGAATCGAATAGAGCGCCACGTTGGGTTCGTGTAAATGTCGAGGAGAGAAAACACTACAAGGCCTCCTGCATCCAGCTGTGCATCTTTAAGAGTCTCATCATTGAGATTACGAGAACGGACGGCGTAATCCACATGTTGCCAGCCGTCCAGATGTGCTTGAATAAAACCGCATAGATTAATGTTTTTGTCCGATAGTTGGCAGGGCACTCGGCCACGAATCTAAACTCAGATTTTGGTGCGGCGGGCGGACGAATTAAATGTTTCAGTCTAATCACCAGCTCAAAGCCTTGTAAATTATCGAACGTTTTGCGACTAAGCGCTTAATCTCCGAGGTCAAGTCTTCTCGGGAGCATAGATTGGGAATCAGATAGGCTACTGGCACATGGATTCATATAGAAATGATTTATTTTTAGCTTTCGGAACTCCAACAGCGTCACTTTTCTGTTGAGAGAAGGTGAAGCGATCCACGTAGGTTAGAACTTTATTTCATCCCGTATTCGGGAAATTTCTTGGTTGCAGTAGCAAGACAGACACAAGACACACAAGACATTGCAGACCTAGTTAAAAAAACTGGAGCCAGGATTTCCCGCTAACCCGCAAATTTGGGCACGGCCTGCTAAGATGTAGCTATGACGACCGTCATTATTTACTCATTTTCCACTGCGATGCACACCAGCATTTTAAACACTGAAATTTCATCCCCACTTCACATCTTTCCTTCAACGTTATTTGACTTGTTTTTCAAATGAACTGTACATAAAGGACAGTTTATTAGTGTGACAATAACATATCTTGATGTTTATTTGACACTTTTATGACTATAGTCGGGTGGTCGAGTGGTCAGTGCGACGGCCCCACGGTTATGAGATCGAGGCTTCGATCCCGGGCTTGTGTGGTTTTTCTCCGGGTACTGCGGTTTCCTCCCACATTGCAAAAAACGATCCAAAAAAAGGCTACTTAAACACTCTAAATCAGTGTTTCCCAACCTTTTTGGAGCTGCGGCACACTTTTTGCATTGAAAAAATCTCAAGGGACACCACCATCTGAAAATCATTTAAAACTATCACATAAACCTTCAAAATTGTTCCAAAATCAATTTTTTTGCACTGACCTAATGTTGAAAAGTTGATGTCTGCGGACCCTGAACAACTTCCGGTTCATTTAATGCAAAAATAAGTAATGTAATGTTTTTAATCGCAGGTTATGACTTAAATCTCCTAATATTACGCCAAAAATATGTTGCGCTCACCCAGACTTTTGAAACCAAACAACAACTTCCGGTTTATTTTAGAGAAAAATAAGCAAAAAAATGACTGTTTCACAATTTGAATCTTGTAATAGTATAATCTATAATTTAACGTTCATCATATTTAGATTTTAACCTTGTAATAGTTCAATTTTAATCTCGTTACATTCATATTCATTTTCATCTGAATATAACATTGTATGACTTCTTATAATTTCCCAAGGCACACCTGACCAGCACCGTGGTTGGGAAACAGTGCTCTAAATTGCCTGACCTTAGCCACGATTGGTTGTCTGTCTCCTTGAGCCCTACGATTGGCTGCCCACCAATTCAGGGTGTTTCCTCCCTGGTGCCCACGGTTGGCTGGGATAGGCTCCAGCACCCCCTTGGTGCTTTGTGAGAATCAGCGGTATGGAAAAGTAACTTTTACCAAAAGGGCAATTTTTTTTGTGTGTACACATTGTGGCTAGTGAGTGACTCGTGTAAAATATTCCACGATAAGCACCACTCATGATTAGCTGCAATACTAAAATGAGATTTTCAGTGTGCTTGCGTTAGTAGAGAGCTGGCAACTAGAGAGAGGGGGTGACTAAGGACTGAGGAGTGGCGAGATGGAGGAACATGAGGAAGACGTGTTGGGACTGGAGATGATGCTGGCGTGCAGCTGACGGAGGCGAGAGCTGATTTGTCAGTCGCGTCCCCCTCGTCCACGTCTGGGAAATTGACGGGTGAAAAAAGGAGGCATGGCTTAAGGCTTTGAATTAGTTGCCGGATAAAAAACAACTGGGCCTTTTAAACATTTAAGAGTGATTCTTGGCTGCATTGCTTTTAACTACGGAAAACTCTCCAGTCTTGGCGATTGAGAGGCTAGCATCACATTCTCAAGAAAAAAATGTTAGATATAGATGATAGGGAATTATGAAAGAGTGGCTTTTGGAAAACACTCTTCTTCAGCCTTTGTTGCAACAATACATCAAAGGCTACATTTTCAAAGCACAACTCCAAGGGGTCGGAATTTAGCGTCCATTTCTGGATTGGTTTTAATAAGTGAAGGCAGAGGGGGGGTGTAAAATATTACACAGATGGTGGAAAAGATAGGCAGATGTCGGGTAAAATCCGCGGGGTCCTCACGTTGGATCGTTGCCCCTTTTTGCCTCTTTCTTCAGACATTCCTGGGAAATATGTCATTCCGACTTTGCTTAATACACTGGTACCTCGAGATACGAGCTTAATTCGTTCCGGGACTGAGCTCGTATGTCGATTTACTTGTAACTCAAATGAATGTCTCCCATAGAAATGAACTAAAAACTTATTAATTTGTTCCAACCCTCTGAAAATACACCATAAACAGGATATTGGATTGGAAAAACATTCTTATTTGTTCTAATTCCTCATCTATTAACAAAGTAACAAATAACTAGTGGTTTAATAGTACTAAAATGTGTTTAATAGTACTAAAATCAGTGGCGGTCCGTGCATTTCCTAGTGACGCCTTCAGCAAAAGCTATTTTATGGCTATTGAACCTCTACTGCAGCTACAGCTGTGACACAAAAATAATCAATAATAACCTCATACAATTGAAATATTATTTAGGAATATAGTCATATTTTACTCACCAAAAATCATTTTTACCTGTACACAAAAACCATCCTCCTTTCTTTCTTCCTTCTTTTCTATCGCCATCGAAGCTAATGCTGAAAGTTGAGCCTGTCCTGTCGTATTTCTGGCATACGTTTTTATTCGATTTAGTGCTGAAAATGTTCGTTCCCGGTTGTGACAGGCTTGCTTGCTTTGGAGTTGTCTGACCTTTCTTAATGATGTCCAGCTTTTTTTTCTTGAAAAATCTGTCTTGAAAATGGCTTTAAGGGGGGGACTTTTTGCACGGCAACGCGCTCATAACATAACATGAACAAATTTAAATGAACTTGGATTACGATGCAGACACACTCAAAAATAAGTTTAATCTAACCTTACACTAAACTTAATTCTAATTTTGTTTTAAATTTGTATACCTTTCTTCTCCCGGCTTGGCTCTAATTGCCCCGCCTCCATCCTGACTTTCAGATGCAACCTATCGAGGGTTGTTTGCACGACCACTTGCCAACGAGAAGTAGTATACTCCTCCGCCATTCGCACTGACTAACGGGAAAAAAACAGTGAAAAAATGCAACGCTCCGCCCAGTGCACGCAGAGACATTACACAAGGGAGTTACGAGCAGAAAGAGAGTGCCCATAATGTTCTTATGAGCAGCCTCCCGCGTCCGCTGTATGCTCGCATATCAAAATTTGTCTCGTATCCCACGATAAATAATTGTCCGAAATTTTACTCGTATCTCAAATTGCTCGTATGTCGGGGCACTCGTATGTCGAGGTACCACTGTAATCATGGCGTCGGGTTTTGAAAGTTTCAATACACTTACATAAGGCAGTGTTTTAGTCATACGCTCAATAAAGGAAATATAAGAAAGGTCTGCCTTCCGATTTTTCCGATTCCAACATCTTACTCTTATTTCAATTGCTCTGCCATTCCTTCGGCCCGTCTTCATGATATCTTTGTTGGATTAGACCCTCCCCACTCTTGCATCCAGAGTGGGTATCCGTTGACAGTAATCCACGCCGCTAATCCCCGTCCTGATGTAAACACCCAAGGACGCGGCGGCTCCTCCTTGCCGCTCCCGTTTTCCTGAGAGGAATGAGTGTGCCATCTGTTCAGTGTTAGTTTAGCCCCATGTCAGGCCTGATCGCTCAATCATTATTTATTTCTGCGTGGATGGAAGGAAGGGAAGGCTAGCAGGATTAGTTCAACGGTGCAGCTTCATTTTATTGTCGCTCGTGGCTATTCATCATGAGATGAAGTTTGAGTTGATATCCAGGGTAGACTTTTTCACGAGCATTTCCCTGGGGGTTCCATTTTTTTTTTCAACGTTTGCCGTTTCCATGGGCTCTTAATTCGTCCCGCATTGCGTTATTGTGGTTGTTTTTTTGGGGGGGATGTAGCCTTTTCTTTCTTAATCTCAATCTAACTGTGTTGAATCTTCATTTGTACGTCGTCATTTTCCCCCCACAGTTAAACACTTGAGTTATTGAATAGAAATAGATTATCTTGACAAGCGATTGCTCTTGAACTGCATCTCACATCTAGCCAAGAAACCCGCATTTAGGCTGTCATCGAGACCAAACCTAAAAGGTTTTCCTGACAGATGGTAAAGATTGCCTAAATGCTCTTGGAAATGGGCCAATTTGGTCTTTTAAATCTTACAAATGGTCGCTAATGACTTCATTCGTGGGGCGCTGGCAAGATCGGAATGTTGAGATCGGTCGCTTTTGGTGCTATTTGTCACTTTTTTGCCAAATGTGATCCATTCAAGGTGATGAAGATGTGAGATGTCACACCATTCATCTTTCTTCTCAATGCTAATCATAGCCAGGGTTTGAGAAAGCAAAATCCGAGCGCTTTGTCATGACCGCGACCTCTCGGAGAAGGGGTGAGGCAGCAGAGCCACGATTCTTCACTCGGAATTATTATTTCAGCGCTTCTTTTCATTTCGAGAGAAATGTGGCGACCTCGTAAGATCACGATTTGAGTTGGTTGTGTTTGTTGCCCTTGTGATTGACTATTGATTCCACCTTATGTTTCTACCAGTGGCGGTCCGTGCATTTTCTCGTAGCGCCTGCAACGGGTAAAATCCACTTCCTAGCAGCATTTGATGATTAAATACAAATACTGGAGCTTTTTAGACATCAGAACCGGGCCCGGAGTATCATTTCCCCGGGAAAAAGACAGCAATGAACGTTGATACGTCCATACGCAAAACGGCAAAAATTGCACTAAAATGGGGTAAAATCCACTTCCTAGCAGCATTTAGTGATTAAATACAAACACTGGAGCTTTTCAGATATCAGAACTTGGCCCACAATTGAAATATTATTTAGGAATATAGCCATATTTTACTCCCCCCAAATCCTTTTTAACTGTACACAATATCCATCCTCCTTTCTTTCTTCCTTCTTTTCTATTGCCATCAAAGCTAATGCTGAAAGTCGACTCTGTCCTGTCGTATTTCTAGCATAGTCCGTCTTGAAAATGGCTTTAAATCAACACAACAATATAGTTGCGTGTGCAGTTCGCTCCAAATACAATTTGGTAGCTATGGCTAATCACTAGCAAATCATAGTTGGTGAAAGCGATGACGTATCCCTTCGCCAGCGACAATGCATTGTGGTGTTGCCAACTCGAAATCTGATTGGTTGAAGCAACAGTCTTATCGACGCTTGTTTAATGCAGCAGAGCCCGCAGAACTTATTGTGAAGGCCTTGAGGCAGATTTCTGACCCTGGCAACAAATAATGGCTGAAATGTGATTGGTTAAATGCTTCAATATGAAAACACACATCTGGAAGCAGTGCAACCAGGGGGAAAAGCAATGAAAGGAAGCTAATAGACAATTTGGAATTATTTAATAAGTATTGATGGACAAAATATAATATATGATTCAGATGTTTCTTAAGCCAGCAGAGAAGGCCTTGAAGGCCCTGATGGCCACTGGTTTCTACCTACCGGCTTTCTCTCGGGTCACCCACCTGTTGCCCGTGGCCTCTTTACTCGCATCTGTGTGTTTAAGATCCCCGTGTTTGTTCATTCCCTGTTGTGTTTTTGTCAATTTGACGTGAGTTTTTGCTTAGACTTCATCAATATCAAAGCGTTTTTGAGTTTAACACCTTTCCTAAACGCATCAACAGCAGCAAAAGTGCTGTCCTAGCCGCATTATTTTATCGCACTGCACCCAAGTGGCATCATACGCACTGGCGTATTTGCAGGAAGTGCCGTCGTATCTTTGGACGGGTTTTCAAAGTGTCTTTTCCCGACGCTGCGTGCGTAACGTCGTCGTTTGTAGTGACCTCATGACATCGCGGTAGGCTCATTTCTGCAAGTGCTAGCATTTTCCCTCCCTAATTATTGTTCCCCTTTTGTGTTAGTTTGCAAAAGACAAAGTGAAGGTGGTGCGCGGCGTGCAGAGTCAGCAGGCAATGCGCCCTGTTGGGAAATGGCTAAAGGTTGCAATTTGCTCCTATGGGGGGGAGAATCAGTTACATCAGTGTTTCCAAACCCTTTTTGAGCTGCGGTACACATTTTGCATTACAAAAATCTCAAGGCACACCACCATCTGAAAATCTAATGTAAAATTAACAATATTAAGTCATTCTCACCAAACTTTTATCAACAGGAATTGAATAAACCCTCAAATTCCAATTTTCACACTGACCATTGTTGCATTAATAAACAATAAGCACTGTAACGATTATAATCTCAGAATTTTAGGACATTCATTTCAACATTATTTAAATCTACTAATATTACACGATAAGCAGTTTTGTGCCCACACAGACTTCATGTCCCCAAAAGTCGATACCTTTGAAACCAAACAACTTGTGGTTCACGAAACATACAAAAAAACACCATGACTTACTAAATCTCATAATATTACGTCTTTTTTCCTCTCCTAATATTACACAAAAATCAGTTTTGTGCTCGCACAGATTTAACATCAAAGTTGTCTTTGAATCCAAATAACTTCACGTTACATAAAAATAAGCTACAAAATGGCCTTAACCTCATAGTATTAAGATTTAAATCTTATAATAGTACAAAGGGGCGATGACCTCGTTTGGGACGCCTCCACATCTCCACGCGTCGATTGGTTTGGCTAAATGTGTCCTGCGTCTTACCATTTTCTGTTCTACTCCCTTCCAGGTACATCATGCCATACATCTTAAAAGAAGCTTGATCCCGATTGGCTGACCGCAGTGGACTGCGCCTTCTACCCGCTCCTCGCAGCCCCCCTCGGCCTCGGCACAGCCATGACGTCCCACGCCCGGGCGGGAACGCACCTGTTTTTTTTCCTGTACTCTTTCCTATCCGCGCTGGCCGGGGCGCCGCAGTCCCACCGCGCCGATTCCCAAGTGATCACGGCGTCTCTGGAGGAGGAAGCGTACGCGTCTTTTCGCAGCGAGAATCCCGAATGGACGTTCAACCATTTAGCGGTGGACTATCGCAATGGCAATGTTTACCTGGGAGCGGTCAACCGCATCTACAAACTGTCGCCGGGGTTGGAGGTGCAAGTCTCTCACGAGACCGGCCCGGACGAGGACAACCGCAAGTGCTACCCGCCGCGGATCGTGCAGCCTTGCAGCGAGCCGCTCACGCTCACCAACAACGTCAACAAGATGTTGCTGATGGACTACCGGGAAAACCGGCTGCTGGCGTGCGGAAGCCTCTACCAGGGCATCTGCAAACTGCTGCGCCTGGACGACCTCTTCAAGCTCGGAGAGCCCTTCCACAAAAAGGAACACTACCTCTCCGGGGTCAACGAGAGCGGCTCGGTGTTCGGCGTCATCGTCTCCTACGGCAACACCTCCCCGGACATGCTGTTTGTGGCCACGGCGGTGGACGGCAAACCCGAGTACTTCCCCACCATCTCCAGTCGCAAGTTAGCCAGGAATTCGGAGGAGGACGGCATGTTCGCCTACGTCTTTCACGACGAGTTTGTGGCCTCCATGATTAAGATCCCCTCCGACACCTTCACGGTCATCCCGGACTTTGACATTTATTACATCTACGGCTTCGCCAGCGGAAGCTTTGTCTATTTCCTCACGCTGCAACCCGAGATGGGGGGCGGCCCCACCACCGGGTCCTCCTCGGCGGGGCGAGAACAGGTCTACACCTCCAAGATCGTCCGCCTGTGTAAGACAGACACGGCCTTCAACTCGTACGTGGAGGTGCCCGTCGGCTGCGTCAGCAACAATGTGGAGTATCGACTGCTGGAGGCGGCCTATCTGTCCAAAGCCGGCGCCAACTTGGCGCGCTCGCTGGACGTGGCGCCGGACGACGACGTCCTGTTCGCCGTCTTCTCCAAAGGCCAGAAAAGGCGGCCGCGGCAGGAGTCGCAGGACTCGGCCTTGTGCGTCTTCTCCCTGCGCAAAATCAACGAGCGGATCAAGGACAGGTTGCAGTCGTGCTACAAGGGCGAGGGCACCCTAGACCTGGCCTGGCTCAAGGTCAAAGATATCCCATGCAGCAGCGCGGTGAGTAAGGTCTCGCCTCCACGCCACATCCACGTTTTCTTTATTTATTTTTCAAGCGGGCGTTTGAAAGACACTAATGAAAAGATTTACCTGGTTGTAGCTGAGATAAAGCGCCGACTTGGTAAGCAGCGTTTCCATGGGCAGGTTCATGCTCCGTCTTATTACGATGTGATCTCCGCTAGCCGCTCATCCTTTTTAAACAATGCAGCCCAACGCGCACTGGCCATATTACCATAATTCCATTCCCCTCTAACAACATTAAGCGATTCGCTTCATCACACACACACACTGAAGCGCACGCAATCCAAAAGAAAGCAGGACTAAATTGGGCGCTGAGTATTTAGTCTGCTTTCAAAAGGCCCAACTACCTTATTTCTTCTTGTTTAATAAAAGCTGTCGTCCCCAAGAAGGAGAAAATAACCTTTTTTATCCTATTCCATTCATTTGCTCTCAAAGTAGCCCACGCTAAGTCAACCCTTACTGGATGAATATTTCAACGATAAAACAGCTCTGAATTATTCCCGGCTGCTTCTACACCACATACCTGCTGTGGAATAATTGTTTGACAAAATACGGTGGCGTGAAGTAACTGCCGTTAACCTTCACAAGCCTCGGGGGGAAAAAAAAAGCACTTTTGAAAACAGCTCTTCTCCAAATTTCTACATTCAGCGGACCGCCTGACTGTTATTCCCAGTCGTAAATAATTGTACTTAGCGTGCACAAGGTCGTATTTCACAATTCAGTCGGTACATCCTTTTTGTGACCTTAGCTTTCCGCTATGTGGGGATACGACCTCTTACCCGGGTCCCATCTCGGGAGTCACGGTGTAAATCTAAGAATGCATCTTTGGTGAGGGTGCACGCGCCCATACCTGTCAACCTCTGCCAATTACTGCCCTTATAAATGATTATGATTCCCCTTACAAACCCCCCAAAAACCGTATATCTACGCATGCGCATGTCATCCTTTATCGATATTGCCGTACGCACCGCTAAAAAAATACATACGATTGAGGATAATTTTTGCTGGTATACCGTGACAATAGTAACGATCGATGACAGTAGCGTCGTTGGCTACCAGCCTACGAGACTATCTGGATTTTAGCCAAAACGGTCTTGTTGAGATCGGTTTTCATAAATATTGGCAATTTAAAAAAAAAAAAAAAAAAAAAATCCCATACAAAAGTCGGTGTACGGCGTACATGATTTGAAATGGTAAAAAAACGTATAAAATACGTATAAAACGTACAAGTTGACAGGTATGCGCGCCGGACTGATGTCGTCTGCCGCCTCCGGGGTAGGATAAATCACGCCTGTGGTGCCCGTCTGCTGGGAGAGGAAGTGGGGGGGAGGCATGCGCCGGCCGGGGTTAGCGTGGTGGAATCTTGCCATTTTACCACGCGCCGCCACAGCGTGAATTCGACCCGTCGCAAAAAGAGGAGGCGGACTCGCCGGGAGAGAAATCACACTGGCGTATTAGTACACGTGGCAATGGGAAGCCCAGGAAATACTACTTTGAATGAGAGGCTTCATTAAATTGTTATTAAATATCACATAACGGAAGGGAATAGGGATTGCTGGGTGCTTTAATCAAACAGCTACGTTACATCCGTCAATGGCAGCCATGTGCTCTTTGGTTTGGATGCAGCAGTACCGTTTGATCAAAGACTTTTCAATGATAAAGCCACAATGACATTCAACTCCCACTAGGCATATATTAGTGGTTGGAATGAGCTCAGGATTACAAATAGACTCGGAAACACCGTCTCCCCAAACATTAGGAGCAATTTGCATTAAAAAAATGTTTTGAAAGCAGTCGTGCCAATCAAGCGTTTAAAAGCAAACACTGGCGGCTCCTCGATAAATCCTCCCCGGCCGTGTAACGGCAGTCGAGTTTTTTCATTAATCCACAGCCTCCCGATTAAATGTCGCCAGTTGCCCGGCAGATTGCGCCGCGCTACTGCGTCCTACTGGCCTCAGTGTTCACCTTGATTAAATCCGGACGCCAGATCACGTAAATATGAAGATGAGAATGTTATGATATTAATTGCTAGTGTCCTTTTGAGCAACCTAACTTGTATTATTGGTGGGATGACCCCAACATATCCACGATATTTCCTAACATATCTTTTGTTCAGGATCTTAACATTTCACCATTTTGTCATGGTCTTTGCTGCATCAAATTATATGATCGCCTTCAATTTTCAAACTGGGAAGTTTTTCTTTTTTTTTGGGCCTCAAACTTTCACTTTTTGCGTCATTTGAATCCACCACATGTTGCAATTCACTATTAATTATACAAAGCCACCCGATAAAAAATGAATGTGGCATCAAATACGTAATATGCCTTAACACTCTTATCATACACGCTGAAATATGACATCACCTGACTCCTTTATCCGATCCTAAAACGATAGAGCAATAATAATCCAGCCCAAACATGCCAGATTGTTCTGGAGGATTGCAGTGATTGGATAATGTTCACATCATGAAGTAATCCTCAATCAGATTAACAATGAAGCCATTCTTTCTCCCATGATTATACTTTTTTCCCTATTTATTTATTTTTTTTAAACCAGTACCGCTTTATATCAGATAATGAAAAAGAAGCGCTTGGACTGAATTTGTGACTGTTTTCTGCGTGGGACTAATTCAGTTCATCCTCGCTTGCTTTACATAATCTGCTCCAAGAGGGATGAAAATAGTGGGACATCGCGGGATATGATGGAGAGAATGGCGGGGATGCTTACCATTGAACCCCCCCGAATGGCTACCACGCTTGGCCGCGCCAAATAATGCATGATCAACAGTAGAAGTCTACAGAAAGGCCCGCGTCCATAGATCACGGGGAAGTGGCGTGTGACCTATAAAACCCGCCGCCTTAACTTTGCATGTTCGCTCCGTCAGCAGAAAAAAGGAGGGAAAAAAAACCAACAAAAGCATGGCCTCACAATAAATCCCTCTTTCCCCCTCCTTGATTCATTTCTCCGTCCTCTCATCATCTGTCTTCTTCCCCCTTTCCTTCTCTCCGCGACGTTTTTTCTCCGGCGACTTTCACACCCCCTTAACGCTGACGAGGAAATGACAAGGTCGCGAGCCGGTCCCGAGCCGGTCCGTGGCCGTCCGTTCATCTTCTTGGCTAATGATCATTAATTACACGTCATTAACCGACACGCCACGGGCCCTTCTCGCACATTCGTCTCGTGCCTTTCGGCTTTCCGCTGTGCATTTTGTCTCATTAATTAGACGGTTCGAGTCGGCTGTGTCTTTGGGTCAAGCTGTGTCTCGGAAGAAGCCTTCTGACGTTATGTTCTGCTTTCGCTGGTCTCTGGAAGAGATGGATTCCTTTTCTTTCCTTGAGATAGCAATGAATTGAAGTTTTATCTCATGGCACCTCTGTTTCTAGAGGCCATGTTTTTTTTCTTGTACTTGCATTGTAGGTTTAATCAGTAGCTTTCTGTCTGATAGTCAGTCTGGACCACATCCGCAGGAAGTGGGAGGCGAGTTGATTCATTAAGACCTTCCCTCCCTGGCCCGCATCCTACTGTGTCCGTCCATCCGTTTGTCCGTCTATCCATCCACAGATCCGCTATCCGGCTGCCTGGCCGGCTAATTAAATCTCTATACACGATACCACTTGCTAAAGGTCAGCATTCATCACCACGTCATTGTTCTGTGATTAAGCAACATTGTCCGCTGGCTGGCTTCATCGGAGCTTTATTTCAGGTTTTGTATGTGCAAAATATCACATGTTGCCTTGCAGCTTCCATTTCTTTGAGACGTCTTAGCTCTTTTCAATCTCAATTAGCGACCCGTGTATGGCTTTTTGCGAAAACTCCAACGCAACAACCAACCAATAGTAAATTAATGCTAAGAAATAGCCCAAGTCAAGCTGAAAAAGTGGCGCGAATGTATCCTGTAATTACAATTAGCTCAAATCATTTTAGTCATCATGTGACAGGCCAGCAATTTGACATTGACGAACACCATATTATGTAATTATATACATTAACAGGCACTCTCTTTTTTTCTGGAGGAATCTTCCCCTTCAATGACTGATAATGCATGAAAAGCAAAACTGGCCCGGATTGGTATTAGAGTGGAATTATCACATTAGAGCGTGGTAGTCATCCAAATTTGCGCGGCATAATTGTCGGACAGGGCCAACGCAAGAAAATTGACTTTTTGAAGCCCGTAAGAGCAGAGTGGCAACCTGAAATCAAATTTCCCAATACGTGTCATTAACTCCCCGAACTGGCAGCCAACAGAATGGGCCAGCCCAGATTAAGCTGCACATCCGAGAGGGTTGGAGAGCCGATTTATTTCAGTCACGGCTAATCGCTTTTTGGCATGGCCCCTTCTTTTTCCCCAACGCTCTGCGTATATATGTATCGGTACGTACATACATACATACATACCCTGTACGGTCGATTGGTCGCCGGTCTTTTGGTCGCCCGTTGTCGCGATCCGGGCGACCAAAAGACCAGCGACAAAACAAGGTAAAACAACACGGTCTACGCATCAATAAAAGCCAACAATGGCCATGAGCAGTTTCACTGAGCTGACGTGTGAGTGTATAAGAGTTTGTATGTACATGCGTTGTCCCTTTAAGAAGCTACGTCAGTCAGGGTCTTAACAAGTTCTCCAACAAAAAACAAAAGTCCGGGAAATTTGGAGCTTTTCTTTAGCCTAATAATTAATAGGGCATTAAGTATGACTAAATAGTAATTTGCAGTTTGTATTTATGTATATATATATATATATATATATATGTATGTATATATGTATATACAGTTGTGGTCAAAAGTTTACATACACTTGTGAAGAACATAATGTCATGGCTCTCGAGTTTCCAGTTATTTCTACAACTCTAATTTTTCTCTGATAGAGTGGTTGGAACAGATACTTCTTTGTCACAAAAACATTCATGAAGTTTGGTTCTTTTATGACTTTATTATGGGTGGACAGAAAAAAAGTGATCAAATCTGCTGGGTCAAAAATATACATACAGCAGCGCTAATACTTGGTAACATGTCCCTTCGTCATTTTCACTTCGCAAAACACGCTTGACTGTGGACACTGACACCTGTGTTCCAGCAGCTTCTAATTCTTGGCAGATCTGCTTTTTGGTGATTCTCGGTTAAATCTTCACCCTCCTGACCAATTTTCACTCAGCAGCAGGTGATAGCTTGCATTTTCTTCTTGATCGTGGCAGTGACAAAACAGTGCCATGCACTTTGTACTTACAAACAATTGTTTGCACTGTTGCTCTTGGGACCTGTAGCTGCTTTGAAATGGCTCCAAGTGACTTTCCTGACTTGTTCAAGTCAAGGATTCGCTTTTTCAGATCCATGCTGGGCTCCTTTGACTTTCCCATTGTAGCGTTTGTGGGCGTTTGCATCCAATGACCCCTATTTAAATGGCCTCAGAGAAGTCACCAGCTGTAGTCACTCATAATCACTCACAAGAAGTTAAGAGGCCATGCTATGAAGCTCATTTCACTGACACAACTTTCTAAGTCACCAAGTCGTGTTGCTGTATGTATATTTTTGACCCAGCAGATTTGATCACTTTTTCTGTTAACCCATGATAAAGTCATAAAAGAACCAAACTTCATGAATGTTTTTTGTGACAAAGAAGTATCTGTTCCAATCACTCTATCAGAGAAAAATCAGAGTTGTAGCAATAACTGGAAACTCAAGAGAGCCATGACATTATGTTCTTCACAAGTATATGTAAACTTTTGACCACAACTGTGTATATATATCTGATGATCTCCCCCTCGCACACGCTGCTCAGAAGCCCGCTCGCTTTGCGCGTGGAACTGGCAGGCGCTCACGAGCGATAGAGGGTGACCTGATTCTGCCTTGGCTGCTGGCCGCAGTCCAAATATAGGAACTGTGCTCTCTTGTCGTCGCCTCTGTCTGACTCGGCTTTCTTGTCCTTTTTATTCATTAGTTTTTCCTTTTGCACTGGAGGAAATGCTCCGCAATTTCTTACTTGGCTTTTGGGTTTGACGTCTACCTTAACAATTCTGAGATTGAGTGTTCAGTCCTCTCCTGTGTGGAGTTGGTATGTTCTCCCCAGGCTTGCGTGGGTTTTCTCTGGGACTCCAGTTTTCTCCCACATTCCCAAAACATGCATGCTAGGCTAGCTGGTTGAACACTCAATTGCATCTAAGTATGAATTGAATTGAATTGTATGCTTTTATTGTCATTATACAAGTATAATGAGATTTAAAGCTTTCACCACATAGTGCACAAATAACAACAGACAGAAAAATAAATAATCAATAAATAAGTAGTCCAAGTGAGGTCTGAAGTCCAGGATGAGTTCCATGGTTTTTGGAGACATTCAGCGCCAAGTCTATGGACGCAACAACAAACAAGCAAACACATAGAAAATCAATAAATAGTAATGAAAAATAAATAATCACTAAATAGTAATGATAAATAAATAATATCAAAATTGTAATAGATAAATAAGTGGTCAACATAATAAATAAGTAGTAGTAATGTCTTGAATAGGTCTTAGGTGCAGAACTCGAGTTGAGTATGGTGACAGCTCTTGGGAAGAACTGTCCTTGAGTCTGTTTGTTTTGCCAGTTATATCTCTGTAGCGCCTTCCAGAGGCCAGCAGGTTGAACTGGTGGAAGTCGGAATGTGTATTGTCCTTTATAATGCTCTCTGCCCTTCTAAGGCACCAGGATTCGTAGATGCTGGACAGGGTGGGTAGGGGGCAGTTGATCATCTTTTGGGCTGTGTTGATCACGCTCTGCAGTCTTTTCCTGTCGGCTTCTGTGCAGCTTGAATGCCACACTGATACAGCATAGGTCAGCATACTCTCAATGGCAGACCGGTAGAAAATACACCAGCAGGTTGGTGTTTAGTTGCTCCTTCCTGAGCACTCTTCTTGATGAGTGCTGTGGTGTTTGTCGCCCAAGAGAGATCAACAGAGATGTGGACTCCTAGGAATTTGAAAGTCTCTACTTCCTCCACACATTCGCGGTTAATAGCAGCTTTGTTCTGTCGGAAGTCCAGGATGAGTTCTCTGGTTTTGGAGACGTTCAGCGCCAAGTTGTTGAGAATATTCATCGGCTTCCCAGAAAATGGAATGACCATTTCTGTGTCATTATATCGCTGTCAGACAAGAGACTGGTCTGGTCGGGATCCTGCCCAAGCGTCCAATCTACCTGCCAACCTGTTGTCTTTGCGATCAACCAAAGGGACAGACGTAACGCATCTTGTTCTGACTTGATGGCGCCCGTTTATGCGAGATTTGACAGTGATTCGTCTGTCAACGGCTGGCGAAAAATGTTGTTTTTCCATTCCCACAAGACTGAAGCATTTTTCAAAGGTAAACCTCCCATCGCCAGTCCCATCAGCATCTTATTAGCGTAGCACGCCGAGCGCTACATTGATATCATTTGCCGTTCTGACCCGGCACGTCTGCAGCGCCGCGAGTACCAATGTCATGTTCCGACGACGGCGTAATGAAAACGTGTCGGCTTCCTGACAGACAGAAAGTATATTTCACCAGATTGCGGCAGGCGCTCTCACGAATCACACTCGACGAGATGGCAGATGTGATTGGCGAGCGGCAGAAGTAATACGGCGAAAAACACTGCGCCGGGCTGAGGGAAGTGATGAAAACACACATTTTGCACACACAGGCACAGACGCAGATAAGGCCTATTGATTTATTTTGGATGATCCAAACCACTTTTGCAGTCTGCGAACAGCTAATCGCTCTCGATAAGAGCATGTTTTCGTTATTGTTATTAGTAGAGGAAACGTTTAATTATGAAAAAGAAAAATGCTAGCCATTTTTTACCTGCTAAAGCCTGTTGGGCTTGTCATCTCTTGAAAGATAATAACTCATTCACTGCCATTGACTAGACATCAAGTCAATTTTGCTTGTGATGGCAGACATGAAGACGTCGTTCAATTAATTTGATGAATGATCAAACGATTGCTGCCAGTCAAACTGGATTGAGATTTAAAACAGGCATAGATAGCTGGTTTGTTCAAAATGATCATCAACTTCTGTGTTAAATTTTCCCTCTTTCTTTGTCCTTGTTCCTTCTACCCTTCGACCCAGTGACACCATCCTGGTGCAAATCCGGCTAATCTTCATCGATCATTTTACCCTGTTAAACTCCAGTCCAAGCCCAAAAGCTCAGCGTGACTGAGATAACCCACGTTCCATTTATCTAATGAAAACCAGAACCCATATTTCTTCTCTGGCGACAAAGGCGTCTGGCGAAAGGTCGTGGCGAAGCACTACCGAAGGGTGAGAAATGGAAACGAAGACTAAAAGAACCACTTAATCCGAGAGCATTCCACCTCTGACCGCTTCCCATCTTCCATTTCAAGCAAATGAATGCAATGTTTTTAGTGTGGCATTAATTGTGTGTACCAAGACGTCACATTATACTTTAGATAATGGACTTCCCGCGGCCATAACTCAAGCATTTTATCTCCGCCGACGGTTTTTGAACGAATGCAAAAGCATCGTCACCTGCCGAGTCTTCCCTCGCATTCAATCAATCTGCGAAGCCATTCATCACGTTGCGCCGTCTGGCCTCCTAAAAAATTGTTTCCAAATCCAACCTCACGCACACACGCACGTTAAATAATAACCGTTATTCTCTTCCTGAACCTCATATGTCATTCTACCCTACCCCAATTCACGACTGATATACATATTGTCTGGCGGGGTGGCGGGATGCTGCATATAAACAAAAAACAGGTACCCACAACTGTTTTTCCTCCCAAAAGATGGCTGCTGGGTAAATATCCAATGCATCACAGGGATTTGCTTTAAAGCGTCACGACGTTTTGGGTTATTTTTAATATTTTATTATTTTTAATATTGGTGGGAATGCGGCGATTTGTGCCTGACGGATCCGCCTGAGACGGAAGTCTGTCTTCCATCTTCATTGTCTCTGTGCGCTGCTTTCCACACATCGTTTGGGAGCTAGGAATTCTGCGACGTGAGAATTAAAAGCTGCCGGAATTGGAAGCGTTTCTCTACACAACGACGTTCTATGATGTTGCTCGTAAAAGAAAACCGGGAAAAGTTGTGCCAAAGAAGAGCTTGGATAGCATCGTACGCCAACCACAGAATATGATTTAGGCGCTGAAAGCACCTCGAGTGTTGTTGCACCATTGTGGTCAACTCTGAAGGCATTTCCAGCTTTATCTAGGTCTACATTGTCTTTTTCTGTGTCTGTGCTTGCTATTGCTACAAACCTGAATTTCCCGAATACGGGATGATTAAAGGTTAATCTAATCTAATGTAGTCTAATCGAAGTCATTTTTTAAATTGTTTACGCTCACTCCCACGCAGCTCCTGACCATCGACGACGACTTCTGCGGCCTGGACATGAACGCGCCGCTCGGCGTGTCGGAAATGGTGCACGGCAGGCCCGTTTTCTCCGACGCCAACGACAAGATGACCTCGGTCGTGGCCTACGTCTACAAGAACCACTCGTTGGTCTTCGTGGGCACCAAAAGCGGACGCGTGAAAAAGGTACGTTTGGTCGGCGCTTTAAAAACTTGCGCGAGCTGCCGAGGGCGGGCGGGAAGGGAAGTTGTAGGAAGACGGATTGACTTTCAGGCAAACTCGCTGAGTCGGCTGTATTTGCGCCGGCGGGAGGGAGATGGCTAGGTAGGTAGGTGTGTGCGTGCCATGAATTTGAGTCTGTTGTGAGGAAGCCGAGGTGTGATTGAGAGAGACCCTGCGGGGGGATTTGATTCCTACAGCCAGACCTATTTGGTGTTTCCTTACATCCTTTCCGTTCATTTGGCGCATCTTCGGACTTATATTTCCGGGCACCCCTGGGGAGGCCTAGTGGGAGCCCACGTCAGCATGTTGCAGAAGTTGCCAGACAGCGCAAATCAGCACGTTGCGGTAGCGATTGAACTTCTTATCTCATTCTTCAGGCACATTTCAGTTCAAATACAGATTTTTGGACTTTGTATGGAATCAATAATAGCCTGCGTAAGTAAATCAGGGTGCCTTTGAAGCATGGTTTTTCTACCGGGTGAGGACATCTCCTTTTGGGGAGAACACGTCGCACTCTGTACGACGGGCGACCATGCAAGTTTGGAGTAGACCTTATTAGCGAGGGAAGGTTGGCCTGGAGAACAGCTGTGTCTTGAGGCGAGAAATGAAGCCGAGAAATCTGATCGTACGCTGCCAACGCACATAAGCAAGTAGTGATTTTGACACTGTTTGTTAATGCTTGATTGCCGACCCCTTCCTGTGTTTGTTTTGCTGCTTTTATTGCACACGGGGGCCCGACCGGCTCGGGCGGCCTTCTGGCTCGCAATAACCATCACGCCGCGCAGCGACTATGTAATCATATTTTATACCTGCTGCTCATGTATGGTAATGAGCCGCAAATTTAGTGTCATTGGGCAATAAAAGCGTCGTCGGTTATGAATGTTGTCTTTGCTTAAGGATGCTTACAAACAAATGCACTTTGGATGCGAGTATGTTTTGCACTCACAATTCACTGTGTTCTACACAAGCAAAAAAAACAACAACAATAACACACAACATTTTTTGTCATTTTATATCAGATTCAATTATTTGGCCATTATCCTCCTTAGCTTGTGCCGAGATGGCAGACATGTTGGACAGAAGGTGATCAATACTCCACCATCACGATTGCGCGAGCAAGAACACACAGCCCCATTATCCGCCAATAGTCCCCTCCCACACGCTCCGGGTTCCTCCCCCGCCGTTAAAGTGTATACCATTAGATGACATCACAGGCAATAAAAGACAACAGCAAAACAATAAAAGGTCCGAGCCTCGTTCCACCTCTTTTATCAATGACTTTATAAGCCCACGCCCATCGTCTAATGGATGTTGATTTATATACAGTCATCCCCACCAAAGCTTTCTTGTCTTTTTTTGTTGTTGCTTTTAACTGTTATTTATTGCGCTGCGAGCGACACATCCGTCTGAATAAAATGAGCCTTTGAGCAAAATGGAGTGGATGGACCTAATGCATCGTTGTTTGGCCCAGATTTTATGACATCATGCTTTAGGAGGGGCGGGAAGGGTTAGCAAATGAAATTTTGTGTGCTCGTGAAATGTTTCTATTTGGCAGGTCAGAATAATATTTTCTTTAGCCCGAGGACTCGACATGTTTTACAACCGTTGCTAGAATACATGCTTTAATTAAAGAGACATCATTTGCAAACGTGAGCGATAGATTGTTGGACTGCTACCTTCAGTGTTGTGAAAATAATGCTTTCTTACGTCAGTTAGAGCCAAAACTCTTCGCTCGATTGGGGCGGTGTACGTCGTCTTGTCCGTGTCAGGTGTTAATGGCGTTTTCCGTCAAGTTATGAATCAGTCCGCTTGGAAGAAAATCAAAGAATACTTTACGACGCTAATAAATAAACACAAGGCTTAGCCAAGTGTGGATCGATGAGGGCCGACGAAAGTGGAAATGGAAACTACTGAATTCATTCCATTGTTGATTTTATGACCAACGATGCAAAAATACGTCATTGCAGGAATTAAGCAATTCTGAGACTACGAAATCACTTATGACTTGCCGCCAAAGAGGGAGAAGTGGCAGAAAATTCCGCAAAAGACTCAGTCTCTCATTTGAAAGTGGGGTCTCGGGAGCTGGAGTAGTTCTTTGAAGAAGCCAGCGCAACATTTCCTCGCTTTATTTTTCCTTTCATGGTCGACCAACTTTAAATTGCTTCCCTTTCCAAAAGGAGACACTCCAGCTAAACTCATTCCGATGCCCACGCACAAGTGGGACCCTCAGATATAGTCTCACCTGTGTCTTTCCTGGCGTCTTCTGATAGACGATAAACTCCCCGGCAGATTCGAGGCCTTGCTTTGACATACCTGTCAACCTCTGCCGATAACTGCCCTTATAAATGATTATGATTCCCCTTACAACCCCCCCAAAAAACCTTACAAACACCGTACGACTCGTACGGTGTTTGTAAGGTTTTTTTGGGGGTTTGTAAGGGGAATCATAATCATTTATAAGGGCAGTTATCGGCAGAGGTTGACAGGTATGCTTTGAGTTCTTTGAGGACCGCCCCCCGCCATATGGCGGCCGTCGGCGATGGACACGCCATGAAGATGAAAGGCCCCGTTGTCGGGGGTCAGGTTTAAAGCCATCGCTTCCAGGTCAGCGGTCAAGGGGAAATCCTCTACCATACGGTGGTTTGCTCCCGCTGCGTATTAGCACGGGTGGAGACCAGAGCCGAAACCTGCAGAGGTGCTAATGCATGCTCCTCCTTCGCCGCGACGGGGGGCGCTGGCGCTTGACACAATGAGTCGCCAACCTTCAACATGATGCCAGGATGTCAGCTTGAAGGAACTGACGAATGCGCTCGGAAGCGAAGGCCAAATCTCCTTTCTTTCCTTATTGCCCCACATCATTTGTCAGAATATGGTCGAATGCCGAGAGCGCCGTGTCGGGTTGTGACAGTTCAGTCACCTCTTAACGTGACTGCTTCTTTCCAGTCTGCACCAATCAGACAGAAGCAAAGCTTAGGAGAGAGGGTAAAGACGCACCAGGAATGTAAAAGATGTAAAAACGGGAGTGAGAGTGGGAATCCAAAGCTGTCTGTCATATCAGGCATCAAACAGGTCAATCACCAGCGCACGGTGGTTAATGTTTGCTGTTGCCGAGGGGCAAGGTCAGCGTCGTCCCTCAACCTGCTGTCAATTTGCCACTTTTTGCCACGCTGCAATACGCTACTACCTCTCTCACCACCGGCAGTCTTGTCCTGTAATTGCACTGGCGTCACAAACCGGCTATTTGGACCACTTTTTATTATTCCACTCACTAGACTCCGATTTTGATTTCACTCCTGTTCTGCGTCTCACTCAAATAACAGCATTTAGAATGGAGCAATTGTATCTTCAGGTCTGTATTGCTGCACAGGTCAAATGTGTTTTGAGTGTATTCATTCATTTTTAACATGTCTTGTCCTCATTGAGGGGGGCTGGAGCCTATCCAAGCAGATTTCAGTTGCCAGGCACACAGAGTTAGAAACCCATTTGCACTCCCAATCACACAGACACCGAATGGGAATCGATCCCACGCTGTCCGGCCCGAAGTCAGGCGAATGAACCACTACCCCATCGGGCTCTTTTGAGTGCATATATTTTTCTATTAATGGCAATCAAAACCTCCCAAAATTAAACCCAGGCCCAGCAACTCTTGAAAATGAAATAAAAATAAAAACAATGATCATTCTAAATCATTTCCATTGTAAACTTATTTTTTTCCCAAAAGTATCATCCATTTCTTAATAATGACTCAATGCAGGAACTTGGCGTGCTCAGTTCTGATCATTTGGTACCTTCTTAACCAAGATGGACGGCACACGGATGTTGTGTAGGTTGATGGCGTCCTTGTTTTGCATGCGTGGTTTTGCATTTCTCGCTCAGCCAGCGAGATTTTTTTTTTGCTCCAGATGCAGTTTATCGAAACGGGCCATGGCACGGTCAGTGGAGCAGAGGATTAACTGCTTAGAGCTAATGATGAACTTGCTGTAGGATGTCTCAGCATTGTGTTTTGAAATCCACCCAACCCTCGTCACGCTATCGGGACACGTCGACGGCGAGGCGCTGAGACCCGACTGGGCGGCGTGCGATTCTGGCTCGTGGTCCAAAACGCTAGCACCGTGCGAATGCTAATGTTCTAGCGCTGTTAAATATTCCTCGGCGCAGTGTATTGTACGTGTGTTTTGTTGCTCGTTACCAGCTAATCCAGCAGCGTGTTGCCATGGGAGCAGGCAGCTATCACTATCATGGGTTGGAATGTATACAAGGTATGTCCTCAGGAGTAGTAAACGCACACGGTTATGTCGAGAGTGTTTGACTTGTGACGAGACTGACATTTTTACAACCACTTTTTCAGGGGTGTGTTGATTTGTGAGTTCTGTGATCGGAGTAGTAAGGTGGATAAAAATACAAAAAGGACCCTGCAAGTTCGGACACTCGGAAGTCACGGTTCCACTTCAATGTTGTTTTCCAGCTCCAATTTGCGGTGAGTTCTCCTCAACTGTCAATTTGAACATGGTTGGCTGGCAGTGACTGAGGAAAAGCAATTGGAGTGATGCACATTTCTTGTAGGCTGATGTTGAGTGGTGGGAAATGGGGGGATAATGTGCTAGGACGTGGAAAACAGGGTAGTACGCATGTAGGTGATGGAACACGTTGTGGAGGCCTACAGGTCGTGCTGCAGTTTTTCATTCGGGCTCTATGGTGAGACACCTGGCAACGTGTAGCGAGTGTTGGGGAAATTTGCATATGCCAACGTAAGGTGTGTGAGGATCCAAGCAATTAACAGGTTAGCTCATCTGCATGCCTGAATCAGCAAAGCAAAGTGTGTATATTAGTAAAAATAGTCAGTCACCTTCCGCGTGTCATGTGTATATATAGCTCGGCTTTTTCCTCTCCTTCATAATTGATACGTTTTCCAGATCGCTCACGTCAGCAAGATGCCGCGATGATCCCCTGCTAAGAATCGTGGTCCTTGTAGTTCTTTCCACTTCGACCCAAAAGCCGAATTAGTATTGCGACAAGAAGGTTTCCGATGTTCATTTTTGTGCCGCTATTAAGACAAATATCCGCAGTGGAGCGCCGGCGAGACATTTTGAGAGTCCAGTCCCGCCTATCGTGCGTGTTTGGACGGGCAGAGCGACTGCAAAGAAAGAAAATGACTCACTTTTCATCTGAGCTCTTTTTTTTTACCGTTTCCTGATGCATAGAACCGATGTCGACTCGCTGATTCTCGAAGGCCCGGGGTTAAGAGAAGGATGTGGCGAGGTCTGACACGTCGCAGACTCTCTGATCCGACGTATCATCTTGTAATATTGCCTTTGGCTGTCTTTTGTACTCCATTTACAAGTCATCCTTGAGCTTTTGCCTTAACGCGCTGCTCTCCGACTTCTAACAGTCTGTCGACTCATTCGTCAAAATGTTTGAGCAGCTTGTCTGCTAATGTTTTGCATGAATTTCAAACATGGGCGCAGGGGAACGCCTTGAATACGGGTTATGATTCTGACTGTCTCCCTATCCCGGAAGTCACCTAATCACCCGGCGAGGAATGACACAATGTATGAATCCACGTCTTTGACAGCCTCAAAGAGCTTGTTTGAGTTCTTACCCTCCATCTTGCCTATTAAGCCCACTTGAAAAGGCCTGGGTCTAGTCAGCCAGTTAATTAGCCGCGCTATTAACGGCCCTCAGCCAAGGCATGTTATTGTCAAAGCAGCAAAGGGGAGATAATTATTCACAACTTTCTCTCTACTTCACGCGTCTCAGTATGTCGACACTATATTTATGTGTGATTTCTGCATGGCGACACTCCATACTACGATTTATGATACCGTTGATTCAAGAAAAAAGTATTTTTCACCAAGAAATGTTCGACTGTGATTCCATTAATAATAAAATAGTTTGATTTCAAGAAGAAATAGTGTATTTACTCGCATATAAGCCGCATTTGTCAGACAAAAAATGCTAACTGAATCGAGGGTACGGCTTATATGCACATAAAAGACAAAGTGCACGCAACTGCAAGGTGACAACGCCATAACACCAAAACGTCATGACGCTATGTCAAGACAATTCGGCCGATACGGTCATTTATTTCAAAATAGAGAAAATATAAACAGATAAAACACGATGTCTATGAATGAATGAAAAAACATGGAAAAAAAACTCACTTGTGCCTGTCATTGCTCACTCAGGGCGTTGCCATCTTACCTTGGGCCGCCATCTTACATGGGACGCTGCCGTCTTAACTAGTTAAACGTGTAAACGTGCTCTCACCGGCCAGATGCGAGTAGCCTTGATTATGAAATAAAACAAAATTCCACTTTGTTTTTTTGTTGTTTTATTTCTTGTTTGAAAGTATTGCAGTAATATGAACCTTCAAAAGAATTGAGATATTTTGACATTAGAAGCAATATGGCTGCCACAACATCAAGATAAACTTATTTCTTTTTTCAAAGTAAATAATTTGATATTTTGCATTTACAAAGACCGGCATATTAACTTCCTTATGATAGTGACCATAATAATGTGCTTTTGATTCATACAGTATCTCAGAAATACCACGTGTGATGAAGTTTCTTGAGATTTTTCCTTCAAAGTAACACATTTGAACTCCCTATTAAAACCGTGAATATGGAGGTGAAAATTGTGAATCAAGGGGCGGCTTATACACGAGAAATTTAAAAAATCAACAATTTTAAGGCAATTTTAAGTGTGCATCTTAAACACGCGTGCGGCTTATATGCGAGTAAATATGGTCCCTGGTATCGGCATTTTACTATCGGCACATTGCTATTCCATGCATGCTTTTCTCAGTGATGTGTTTTCAAGTTCCAGTTATTTTCAATTGTAAACACAACAAAAGGAGTAACTAGTCTCATATGGTGCACATTTAATTAACAATGCCCAAAGGTCATTTACTTGTTGTTGTTTATTAAACGCTATATAAAATGTTTACGGTCACAGCACCCCAAGAAAATGTATTCATTTTTTTTTTCTGTCTGGCGTAGGAGTGGTGAATAATTGCACAGGGACCGTTCATTTGAGCTCCGGCGGTGAAAAAAAAAATCAATAGAATGTCTGCGGCTAATCACACACAGCAGGTTCTCGCGTTGCCCATTGGAAGGACGGCCGGCTGGACGCAACCCTGCTGCGCCCAGACTGTAATTTTTCGTCAGTGTCTCCTGTAGCCTGGCTAGAGAAGAGCGTTTTCTGAACGTTGTGAAAGGAATAAATGGAGAATAGCATTCTTTTATTAATTGGACAGGTAAACCATTGTCCGTAATAGTAGTGCCTGAAGAAAGACCTGCGTTCCTTTTGCCACTGTCCTTATAAAAAGCATATTTTACATAAATCCCTCTCATAGGAGAATACCCGAAGCTAGTGGAGGCGGCAATTGATCCATTTAAATTGGTGTCAGTGTATTTCTCGCTTTGTGTGTGTGTGTGTGTGTAGCAATAGAGTGGACACACCACTACAGGTGAGCCCCCACCCGTCCAACTTCTTCCTTCGCACTGGCCAATCACGGCTTGGCGTAGGTCTCTTGAGGCAAGCGGTGCCCTCGCTCACCTTTCTTTTTCCATCCTCCACTGCTTCCATCTACTTTCCTCTCACTTTGCAACCTCACAACTGGGTCCTTCCTCCTGTCCCTGCAGGTACTAATACACTTTAAGGCTATAAACTCAATTGAGAACTGCAGTTTTTTTTCTTCGAATGTGCGTTGGAATGATCAATCATCTGGACAATTTAGCCTTCATCAAATGTCAATATTAGGTTAGAACTTTATTTCATCCCATATTTGGGAAATTTCTTGGTTGCAGTAGCAAGACAGACACAAGACACACAAGACATTGTAGAACTAGGTAAGAAACTGGAGCCACACACTTTCTTAACTAGGTCTACAATGTATTGCAGTAGCAAGACAGACACAAGACACACAAGACATTGTAGACCTAGGTAAGAAATTGGAGCCACACAGTTTCTTAACTAGGTCTACAATGTCTTGTGTGTCTTGTGTCTGTCTTGCTACTGCAAGACAAATATTATACATATTAAAGGCGAGCTGGTAGTTTTTTTTCAGCAGTGAATAATACGAATAATACATCCCTTAGGAACTCGCATTTTTCCGTTATGCACATTGACTCAATCACACTTGTAACTGTATATGGCTTCAAAGTGGTGTTTTGAATTAGGAGACATATATTTGAAGAAGGAAGGGGTTCATTCAATCACTGGGGGGGATTAGTCTCGGTTTCACCGTTGATTACAAGAATGGGGGAGGTAAAATTGTCGACGGGAATTATTTGAATCGAATGTTTGGTACGTTTAACGAACCGCAAGAACAATGAGCAAGCTCTTCCGGTGTTTTTATCCTCATGTAAAGCTTACTTGACACGCTAACCAACTTAAGATAAACGCAACTGCCAGAGTATCGATTGCCAAAGGTTTAGGGAAACTCATTCCCTGTCGTCTGAAAACTGTATAACATATGTTGTTTTGCAAAATAGATCAACACTTGCCATCCCTTGTCCACATTTGATCCGGCTGACCAAATTTGAGAAGACTACAATAACACATTTACGTTCATTCTCTCCCGGCAGCTCTCTATGTTTGCTTTGCTTTATTTACCGGCTCCTATTGCACCGGATTTCTAACACATACACTCGTAGTAACACGTACACAAACACTCGGTGTGGTGCGAAGGCAGTGTTGTTGCCATTTAGATTCCGTAACTGAGTGTAAACATCCGGCAGTCTGACAAAAACGCAGGTGAGCAAAAGAGACGTTGTTTACCTTTGGGTGGGCCTTAACACCCAATAAATGGAGAGATATTTATAGTATTTGTCATCTGGGTGTTTTTTTTTTCTCCATCTCACATCCCTTCCTTGATCCAGTAAAAAGTGAGAAACGTTGACATTTTTAATCCCTCTCATTCATGTCCTTGATTCTTGACACACGGGCATCCTGGGAAATTGGACTTCCAAGGATACTGTGATGTGCAATCCCCCTCGCAGTCTCCCCTCCTCTCCAATTTCCTTCTTCCTCTCAGTCTGCTTTCAATGTTGACAAAATCTCAACACAGCATCTTGTCTACAACTGTTCCCTCCAGAGATGGAGGCCTCAACTTTCACTCCCGCATGTAATCAAATTCCAGTCTTTTATTTAAGCTTTGCTTAGTGACGTCATTTCGAAGAATAATTTGCCTTCCGATATGAAAGCCATTAAAAGCTACCAAGGGAAAATAGCTCTTTCCGTTGTTTCATCTGTGTTTGTCCAGCAAAACTCTGAAGGAATTCAGGCGGGAATGGAATGGCGGACGCTCCTTCTGCTTTGGCGTCTCTCGGTGATGCCGTTTCGTCTCAATAATGACAAAAGCGAACCCCGGTCACCCTTCGTTCTTTCCCGTGCGCACGGCTAGCTAGCGCACAACTGCTCTTTGTGCACTGAAAGACTGGAAAGAATAGCGTCTCACTTCAATTCAGTCTCCTAAGTACCCGATGTTGTGCTACAATGGCTTTGGGCTGATTCCCTGGCGTCTGAACACACTACAGATGCAAGCGCGCGTGTTGAAACGCGTTGGCAGGCGCGGAATCCACCACGACGTGGGCTGCAGACTTGGCGGCCAAAGAAACGAAAGCGTAGACGGCGCTCCAAAATAGAAGCTTCACCTCTATCCCGACGCGGCGGCACAATACGGCGCTCCTGCTCGAGCTGGCCTTTCCCTCTTCCATACTTCCCAGTGTTGACGGATCTGTTTGTCACGCTCTTTAATTGGAAAACGCTCTCCCGGCGGGCTTGAGTGGCGCCATCCTTCTTCAAGCTCCTTTTTTTTGTTTTTTTTAATACCTTGTTTGAGATCAGCAGGCCGGCTTGCAGCTGCTGGATAAGCCACCCGCTTGTGATTAGTATATAGGGCCAACATGTCTACCCGCGTTTGAATAATGAGCTTGTGCTTACAGATGGGGCGCACTGTAGATGTTGCGGGTGGAAGGATGGTGGTTTGGGGGAAATAAATGAGCAAAGAGGAAGCCAGTGGGTGTCTTCTCAGTTTTTCGGAAACCATTATGCCTTGGATTCATTTGTCTCCAAGGAGTGCCACAAATATGCCAGATCCACCTTCTAGCGCTACTCTTAGGTTCACGGTTTCACTCTCTACTCTGTTTTTTTGTTCTTTTCTTTGTGAAAGCAAAAGTAAGCCATCTTTCCATCAAACTTCTTTGCGTTAAATGGCTTCTAATTCTCTGAATGGAGGGATTATACATCATTGATTGATGGATGCACAGTGAAATGACTCCGCCAACTCTGGGCGGTCTGAACAATTACATTGAGAAAACACTACACTACTTTTTAAAGTAGATTCGGGAGTCTGTCTGTACCCCGAAGGGTTGTTATTGTTTACCGTGTAAGATTTATAGGGACCCAATGCATTGATGGCAAGCTTTATAGTACAAACTACATCTCATTCATCGAGGGAGAGTTCAAATAAGAAAGAAAGAAGGAAAGAAAGGAATCCCAAATGGAGCACCAGGATCGTATTTTGTTAACAAAGAGTAATAAAAGTCTGTCTACTTCACATTAGATCCATTTGGCAGCAGTTGTTTTCCATTTCCCTTACTTAATGAAAGCGCTCATTGCTGAGAGCAGAGGCATTTCGCCACCCTGGTTCCTCGCTTCCTCGACCCTCTGCAGTTGCTAGGCTGCGTTGCTAGGCAACTAATATCTACTATTATGGGATTCGGGCAGACTCAATGGGGAAGTTGACTGCCGGCAATCTGGCCTCGTGTTTTGACGCCGCGTCGTATCGTGTCGTGCACAATTTCCACGAGGATTGCAGGGGCCCTCCACGACAGCTACAATTTAGAAAATGAGTATTTGCTACTATTTTCCCACAATGGCAGTTTGCATGGAGAAGATGCGATTTGGCATCAGCGGTTTTATCATCATATCTCCAAGGGAAGATTGGAACTTCCAAAGAAAAGACAATAGACAAAATCTATCTTTCTTTTCCCCAGTAGCATTGATAGCAAAATGACCATCTGTGTACAAATATTGACATTTTTTTCAACGATGCACAATCGAGTGATCTGCATTCAGCGCTGGGAAAGGCTGCAAAATGTTTACTTGGGGTCAAGGTGAAGTGCCAGTCGAGGGCTTTGCTGTTCATACGATGACGACTCGCCCTCCACGTCACTCTCGACAAGCGCACAATGGGATGCGTGCACACACAAACAAACAATCATCCGCTCCGCCTGATATCGATCGCTTCTCTCATTCTCGGCCCCTTCAAAGGTGACTCGCCGACCTTCCCGCGCCCTTCCATTAAAAGTATTGCTGTTGAATCTAATCCGTCACACTCGAAGGGAATCTTTCTCTTTGTAGATAAACAAGTCGCCCAAGCGGGCGCGACATTTGGCCGTTGGTGCCAATCTTGAGACACATTTGCATGCCAAAGCAAGTGTGAATGGGCAGAAACAGCCTGAAAAGTTTGCCATTTGCTCACCAGGACAGCATCTACTTGTTGGTTTTAAATCCGATTAATTGCGTGACTCGGAGGATTTCATGGGCATCTGTAACTGAAAAATTCGGGTTTTTGAAACTGCTGCCAGGTTTGTGGCAATACAATCACATTAGTGAAGGTCAAATATTCTTCTGTGTGCAGGATTATGACTTAAGGCCATATTTTTTTTTTCTTGAAAGTGGAAATGAGTTTCAGTAAGCCATCAATCAGTGTGGATTGTGTCATCCGACTACGGCTTTGTTTGTTGCTCTTCACGCAGGCGTACTTAAATCGCATCTAGTAAAGCTTTTACACCAAATGAGCACCCATAAAGACAATGGAAGTGTGTAAGTGCATATGGGTGGGTGTTTTCTTCGGGTATGTGTCCAGTTGATGAATGGTCCGGCGGCGTAAAGCACCTGAAATGTCCTTTGCCTCTTTCCGTCTCATTTTCTACCCTTTCATCTTTTACCATTTCTCATCACGGGCAACTCTCTATTTTCCCGTGTTTTGTCTCAACTCGCTCTCTTCCCATTTCTGATGCTTCTGGCTACAAAAGAAAAACTCCAAACAAATGAGAGCAATATCATTTTCACAGGACAGCGACTTCAAAGTTTGTTCTCTAAAATGAAGTTAGGCAAAAAGTCCCTCGGGGGACAGAGTGAGAACGGACGAGTTTGAAAGGGTAAAGCCGGCGAAGGACGGACAAGACGGAGCAAGTAAGCGCTATTATTTGAGTCAATAAATCGTTTTTCGCTGTTTCCCGTTTCGGTTTCGGCTTATAAGTCATCATCACTATCTTCTTGCTTCAAAAGAGCTTTGTGTTGAGTCATATTTTCCATCGTCATGCTGAACTTCATTTACCCCTCCAACACCTCTATTCATGATTTTTTTTAACCTCATTTGTGACATTGTTAGTGAAAATCCTCCCACTAACAACCAGCTGAGATGAAAAGGCGACAGATCACACGCCGGCTGCACTTTGATCAATCTGGCAACAAGTGTAAATAGGATCATTAATAGGGATTTAACGAAGGGGGTCCGCTGTCCACAAGCGGAGCACCGACGGCGCCTTTAATTGGGATGTAATCGAGAGTGTTTCATTGGGATGGAAGGCGGATTATCTTTGGGGGGGGTGGAATGGATGTGCCGACGTAGGCGATAAGTGGACTTGGACAGGAAGTAATGAGCTAGACGAAAACGCTCGCCGTATATCCTCGCCATCGCATTATGCCGCTAAAGACCCGGTTCAGATTATGAGCATCAGATATGGTCAAACAGACCTCAATCCAATTGAAATCCGCAAATCACTTTAACTTCCTCCCTAAACTCCTTACAAATGTATCGCCCGGGCCCGATTACACGGCTTTTAGGAGTCGCGAAAGCTACCGCCGGGCTAGCTTTTGGCCTACAAGCTTCTTATTGCGGCTGACCATGGAAACATCAAGACAAACAATGCCAAATGTCCCTCTCGTCTGGTGTAATTACGTTTCCGCAAACCCTCTCTTTGCCTTTGCGGCGCGCCAAATGAAGTCGTCTGTTCGTGGCGCCCCAACAAATTGATCCTGAATCGACATTTTCTTTTGAAGGGCACACGCAAAATAGGTGACCCTTGCCTTCTTTAATAAAGTTATTGGCGTGTCTTTGTGTTGGGATCAATTATGCAGAGCATCTGTTTATGCAGCCCTGGTGGCATTATGTCCGCCATTGTTCCGCTGTCCAAATGCTTTTGTCCTCAGCCGTCTACTTCCACTTTTGAGCTTCCGTCCACGTAATCGTTGCTGATGTACGAATGCGCGCAGCTGTCGCCGCTTGTTTCATTACATTACTTTTCAGACTCCTCTTTTATTGGCTTTTCATACCTTCGGTTCGCCTTCCCTTTCAAAGCCTGGCAGTCGTCGCCGCCCCCCCACCACTCTCCTCTTCTTTCCTTCCCTTCTCCCTACCCTGCGTTCAATTATTCATGCCGAGCTCCATCGCGCACATGCGTGCTGTTGTGTAAATGCATGTGCCATGTGTTGGCAGTGATATTTCGTGGGGGCTTTGTTTGGGAGACCGGTTACTGGCAGAATGGGTGCTGAAACTGAAGGGAGCAATATTGGAGATGAAGGCAAAGCGATTCCCGTGTTGTCTCGCACCGTTTACGAGCTGTTTTCCATTTTTAGTCAGGGTTGACAAAGTCTCCCGCGATGCCCATTGGCAGCAACTCTTTGGTGCTGAATGTCGGGTAATTTTGCATCCGTCGGTTGAAGCGGCGGGCCTTTGCCGGACGGTGCAATTTGTGCTTTGTTGGTGATGGTGCAGTTTTTTGACAGGAGATTAATGACGTTTGCCGGTTAGTGAGAAAGGAGCGGCAGGGGTTCGATGTTTGATGCGGTCGTGTGCAGTTGATACATTTTGGCAGCTATTGAGGCCATTCATCTTCTGGAATTACACCCATACGGGTCACCTAGTGGACATTTATCTTAGAACGTTTGCCCCAATCCTTTTTTCGGCTACCGGAAGAAATTTCGCCGGAAGTGCTGAACAAAGTACAGTCGTACCTCTACTTAAAATTAACGAAATTAATTGGTTCCAATATTTTTTTCATAACTTGAAAATTTCGTAAGTAGAGGTGTACTTTATATGTAAATTCTCTAATGTGTTCCACGGTCTTCACAGAACTATCAAGTAAACCCTTTAAAATGGGTCAAAGTGTCCCAATTTTGTATGAAAGATGTGAGGAAACATACAAAAATTAGACAAAATTATAAGGAAATGATTTATTAATGTCTTAAAATAACTAAAGCATTGGAAAATGTGCTCTGCGCCACATAAATATCTCCCCCCCATGGGCGTAATAGATATAATACCCGTGTTTGAGAATCGGTTCTACCAGGGCCAAAAACTGTCCACTTTGTAGTACATTTTAGACATTTACGTTTACGTGCCCTATGTGTCTGTGTGTGTGTGAAAATATGTGCCACGTTGCATTTATGCAGTTTTTAATCGCTTAATAAGGGGAATTCAAAATAAAGTAAGGGATAAGGAAATGCATTTACTTTTTGGGAGATTTAGTAACGTGGATCTTTTTCGTATCTGGAGTCACTCATTTGCATATGAAACATTTCGTAACCTGAAACCTTCGTACCTAGAGGCATTCGTAAGTAGAGGTATGATAATTTTTTACTATTTTGAAAAATCTTTGTGTTCCTATCGAGGAGGAGCAAGCGAGCGAGTGCGAAATGGATGCGAGTCATCCCATCAACGAGGGAGACGGGTCACAACGGACACGGCCGCCGACCCCTTGCCGATGCCCCGGCTATTGATCCCATTAGAGCTACACCTCCCAGCTGTGTTTGGTCTCCTTCCCTGTGCTTACTTTCCTGTCGGAGTGCATTAATCTTAATGAGATCAACAACACGTCTTTCCTTCAGCCTGCTATCTCGTCGCCCGCTTCTCCGCGTCGGTCTTTCACCTCCAGCAGCTGTCTTTTCCCACCCTTTTAATGCTCCAATGCACGCGCTTCGTCGACAAGCCGTAAATGGAAAGTGTTATGCAAATAATGATTGGGCGATAAATGCCGAGAGTTGACCCGACGAATACAAACATATCAAAAATCAAGCTCGTCAGGATGCTGGCATTTTTTTTTGTCTTTCGTTAATTGGAATATCCGCGGGCTGCCGGCAAATGTCGGCGTTGAGACGGCGCGCTATTATCCCCCTTGAATTCTTATTTAAAGCCATTAAAAACATTTCTACTGGAAACCTGCCCAGCGGCAGCGGCTGTGTTTTGCCTCTTAGTGGCAACTTGATGAGAGCTTGATTTAATGCCCTGCAAACAGTAACTCCAGTTTATTCCCAACAAGCAGAAGAGCCCGGAGTTGCGGTTGTTGGTACGCGGGTTGTGTTAGTATGCATCCATCAGATAACGGGGAACAGTTGGTTCGAGTGTATGATATAGTGGATAGTGGAAAAATGGATGTAGGATGTGCATGTGATACTAAGAGGCATATTTACATCTCCCTTATGCTTATCCTTTCAACAGGGCTCTAATGTAAAGACTATTTACAAATAATGGGTTTGTATTGTTGTCATGTAGGGTTGGAATGGAGAACTGTGTCAAAGATGGGTAAAATTTTGGAGCGAGGAGGAATTGGGGGATGTTAGAACTTCTTATAGCGACAGGCGGCAATAAATAGTGGGTTTGGTATTTTTAATTTTGGGGGATTATATTTGTTGTTAAGTGACCCATGTTCTTGAAACTGCGGATTAACACTTATAACGGGAGTTTATAAACGTGTGTCGAATTTGGTGTTAATCGGACAATTTTTTTGAAACACTCGATTTTTTTCCGATCATGATTTTCAATACTTTTCGGGGGAGCTTTGACACAAAACTATGACAATCCCAGACGCCTAAAGTATAACTGTATGAATTTTCATGAAAATCGGTTCAGCCGTTTCAGAGTCCATAGGGAAAGAACAGACACAGACAAAGATTCATTTATATATATTCCCAATTAGCATGAACCAGAATGACCAGAATGAGTTTTTAGCTTTTTGGATCGCCTCCATCAGAACGTGACTTTTTTTTAAAATAAAATTTGGGCTTTGTCTATCAAATATTGGCTGAATATCCCGTCCATGAATAAAAGGCTGTGGTTTTTGGCAAGTGACGTGGGATACTGTAGGGTTGACTGCTAGTGTACTGTTGAGTGAAGAATTAAAGTTATTCATTGGAGCCCTTGAGCAGAGAACCGCATTCTGGCTGCCTTCCTCCTGAGGCTACCAATGGGGAGGCACCTACTGCAGGATGTATATTGGTGGCTTGAACAAAATATATGCATTTTCAAGCTTCTCTCCTCTCCACGGTGGCTTCCAATAAATCTGGATGATTCCCGTGTCATTATATGCCACATTTGACTTGCAAATGGCCTCCTAGTGCGTTCCAAGAAAGCGGGATGAATGCACCGTCCACAAACACACACACACGCAAATACAAAGGTGCTGATGTTTCACAAGGTTGTTTGTCTGGTACCTCCATGTGGCGTTTTCTCCATCCAACTTCCAACGCTCAATATCCCATCGCCCTGCAGGGGGCAGCACGCATTAGCGCCCGCTTATGTCCTTCCGTCAGCGCCAGCAAGGTAAACTTCCTCCCGGATAATCTCCCCTATTCTTTACCTAATTTTTTTTTCAACGCCCGGCCTTCTTCTTCTTCGTCGCCTCCCGACTCCTTGGCCCCCCGACCTAGCCGCCACCCCCCCGCTGCCGTCGGAGAGATGAAAGCCTCCCTACAGCTCCTTTCACTCCTCCTGAAGAAGCCCAAATGAGCCAGCTTATCTGATAAATTACCCGCCTCGGCTTTTCAGACAGGCACGCACACACGCACACGCACGTCAGGTTTGCTCACCCGCACAATTGATCAGATTGTTTCAGATGCCCAGGGCTTGAGTGATATAAATATAGCCCAAGGCGTGTCGTAAGGAGAACGCCCAAACCGCCAGGCCATCCGGGCCCTGGCATCGAGGGTTGGAGGTTCTTGGCGTCGCCTCCCCTGGGCACCTGCGAGTTAGGGCCCTTCGGTCACGCGCCGCACGGGGTCCGCGACGGGAGGCCAGGCGGCTCTTATTAAAAGCGTAATCCCGACAGCTGTTGTTCTGCTAAGCGCCGCCCCCTTCCGACCCAGCCGGATGCGCCAGAGACTTCTTATTACCGCCTGGCGCGGCTCTACATACATGTAAGCTCATTTGCATGGGCAGAGCGTGTTAAGTCGGAAGTGCGACTCGTGCTTGGGTAATCAGCATAATGAGGGAACGAGCTGCTAATGCACCCAAATGTTTAGATTGAATCCAAAATGTTTGCGCTATTCCCTGCGGTGCATAAATGAATCACAAGGAAGCCCCAAATCAAGCCCAAACTTGCTTTGAATTGAAATTTACAAGGGAGAGTGTTACTTTCCTAATGATGACGGCTTGTTCTTGTTGACCTGGAGACAAAATAATCCATTTTAGCTCTGAATTTTAATTCATTTGGATTTCCAAAGCTTCTCTCAAGGTTTAAGAAGTGTTCGTATGCACGATTTGCTTCACATAATGACTGAGGAAACGACACCTTACTTTAAAAAGTGGTTGGCATGATAACATGTTTTTGATAGAATATTCTTTCATTCATTTTCCATGCCACTTTTCCTCACAAGGGTGGTGAGGGGTGCTGGAGCCTATCCCAGGGACACCCTGATCTGGTGGCCAGCTAATCGCAAGGCACAAGGACACAGACAACCAATCATAACTAGGGGTTGGCTATTTAGAGTGTTCAATCAGCTAGCCGAGCATGGATGTTTTTGGGATGTGGGAGGAAACCGGATTACCCGGAGAAAACCCACGCAAGCCCTGGGGAGCGCATGCAAACTCTACCTTGACCCTCGATTTCAGAACTGTTGGGCCGACATGGTAAACACTACCCCCTTATTTCTTAATTCTTTGAACCAAAAAGTGCTGAACAAATTGCAGTCGTACCTCTACTTAAAATTAACGAAATTAATTGGTTCCAAGAATTTTTTCATAACTTGAAAATTTCGTAAGTAGAGTGTACTTTATATGTAAATTCTCTCATTTGTTCCACAGTCTTCACAAAACTACCAAATAAACCCTTTAAAATCGGTCAAAGTGTCCCAATTTTGTATGAAAGATGTGAGGAAACACACAAAAATGAGAGACAATTATAAGGAAATGATTTATTAATGTCTTAAAATAAGTAAAGCATCGGAAAATGTGCCCTGCGCCTCATAAATATCCCCCCCATGGGCGTTATAGATATAATAGCCGTGTTTGAGAATCAGTTCTACCAGGGCCGAAAGCCGTCCACTTTGTAGTACATTTTAGACTTTTACGTTTACAAATGAGTCACTCATTTGCATATGAAAAATTTCTTAACTTGGATCTTTTTCGTATCTGGAGTCACTCATTTGCATATGAAACATTTCGTAACCTGAAACCTTCATACCTAGAGGCATTTGTAAGTAGAGGTAAGATAATGTTCTACTAATTTGACATATCTTTGTGTTCATACCACGTGCCATTAAACAAGTCATAAACACTTCAAAAGAATGTGCATAAGCATATCACACGTATCTTCACTCTTTGCTAAAAGCGCTCAAATTTATCCTGCGATGGCCTTGCTTGTTCTGGATGTGACAGCATTGCAGCAGCTGCTTATTGAACACACAAACACGTACGTACGTCTTTTTGTACGCACGCGCGTGTCAGCTACGGCCTTTAATGTGGCATCAGGATGAATAGCATCAGAGGTGAAAGGTTAAAAGTGCAGCTGCACACCGGCACCTGCGTTACGCGCACAAACACACCCGCTCCCTACCTACCGATTGAGCGGCCCTCCCTCCGGGTACCCTCCCAGGGCGGGAGGTGTGTGTTTCTCGGCACTAATTACGCCCATGACACCCGCCGGCTACTGCTCACGCCATCTTTGTAGAAGATACATTAGTTTCATCAAACATCCGTGCCCCCCTTACCCCTGGGTCTGCCCTCTCCCCTGGGTGTCATGTTGGTTGAAGCGGGGGTGGGCTTTGTCTAGAGCCTGACAATACTTAATGACGGCATGAGCCGACGGGACTTTTGGCTCGGGACGTGCATTCTTCATCTAGGGCACGCCTTCTGTTCGCCGTAGCGCTGTCTCACTCTTATTTGGCGGCTAATTAATGAAGAATTAAAGCAAATGTGGAATCACTGGCAGTCAATGGCGGACTGAATATCAAGTAGTTTCGCTTCCAGCGTGTTTGTGGGGCGCCTATACAACAATGAAAATAAACACCGGAGTGAGCTTGTGTTTAGCTTTGTAAAAAGTGCCACTCAGCGCAAGCGATTTCTCTCATGAAATTCCAACAAAGCTTCTGAATTAATAAGGAGAACTTTAAAAAAAACAGCGTGTGCGGTGTATGCTCATTTCATGCGGAATTTGTTTAGCCGTTAATCACAATTATCATGGACGGGGTTGGCTCTGCTGTGCAGCTGGCGTTGTGCAAGCTTTTCGCTTTGTTTCGGGACTTTCTGTTCCATAAACTGAGCGTGTTGTTTTGTCGGAAACTCCCGCAAGGCGCCAAATCTGCCAAGTGGATGCGGTGAAGAAGAGGTCGCAATGCGGGACACTTACCATTGGGCATTTTCATTTGTTGTGCTTATCAATTGATGATTCTTTTGATACAAATTTGGAGGTGTCTAAATGAAGATACTATTACAATCTCAGCCCTCACAATCGACAATACAGTGGTACCTCGAGATACGAGCTTAATTCGTTCTGGGACTGAGCTCGTATGTCGATTTACTCATAACTCAAATGAACGTTTCCCATAGAAATGAACTAAAAACAAATTAATTCGTTCCAACTCTCTGAAAAAACACCCAAAACAGGATATTGGAATGGGAAAAAACATTTTTATTTGTTCTAATTCGCCATCTATTAACAAAGAAACAAATAACTAGTGGTTTGATAGTACTAAAATGTGTTTAATAGTACTAAAATTAGACGGATTTCGCGGAGGGGAGAGAGAGAGGGGGACATAGAGAGGGGGGAGAGAAGGGGGGTACTTTTTGCACGGCAACGCGCTCATAACATAAACAAATTTAAATCAACTTGGATTACGACGCAGACACTCTAAAATAAATTTAATCTAACCTTACACTAAAGGTAATTCTAATTTTGTTTTAAATTTTGATACCTTTCTTCTCCCGAGTTGGCTCTATTTGCCCCGCCTCCACCCTGACTTTCAGATGCAACCTATCGAGGGTTGTTTGCTTTTGTATTCCCTTCAAAATATTCCGAAAATGATGCACACAAATGTCCTCACATTAGGATAACGCACAACCACTTGCCAACGAGAAGTAGGATATACTGCTCTCGTATTAGCGATCGCTCCGCCATTCGCACTGACTAAGGGAAATAAAGTTGCGACCAGAAAGACAGTGCCCACGATGTTCTTATGAGTAGCCTCTCGTGTCCGCTGTATGCTCGTATATCAAAATTTGTCTCGTATCTCAAGATAAATATTTACCCGAAATGTTACTCGTATCTCAAATTGCTCGTATGTCGAGGTACCACTGTACTTTAGAATGAATGTTTATTTCCCAACTACTGTTGATGAAAATGTTAAGTATAGTTTAACAGTGTCACTTTTCTAGCTGCATATAGGCAGCTTGTTACTCGTGTGTGTGTGTGTGTGTGTCTGTGTGTGTGTGTGTGTGTGTGTGTGTGTGTGGTGTGTGTGTGTGTAATTGCAGCCAGTCGCTCTTGTTCTCTCTACAGGCCATCTAATGAGCCTTCTGCACACACTCGCTCGCACTTACACACAGCTTGATTGGTGCACCATGCCAGCGTACTGTATATCTCTCTTCAGCCTAATGAGCAGGCAGCGCTACACAAAGTCGCAATATAACAATCACATCATCTGTATTTTTTTACCCCAAAAAAGGTCGCTTAACTCTCGGCGGCGCCAACACCAGACAAAAATGCGAGCTTTCGAAAGACGGCGAGGTCACAAACGGTCATTAGATAAGAGAATGTCGCCCACGCTGATGAAATACTTGCTTTTCTTTCGGAAAAATGAGGCCCGCATGCTTTTCGCAATCAATCAATCATGGTTAATGTTGCCAAAATTTGTTGAACATGCGCAAACAATTTTCCAAAATATGTTTATTTTTTGTTTTGTTTTGTTTTTTTCTTACTGTCATTTTAGGGGATGTGATAGAGTAAATGCAAACAGCTGAGGGGTCTTTTCATTTTTTATTTTTTACAAATGCCACATGAAAACACGCCCACCCAATCATTTTATTATCCCCATTACATCTCTCTGTGTGTTTTAAGTGAATTTCACCAGAGCCTAATGCTAATGGCCAAATTATTGCCTGCATTTTGCAGTAAATCATTCGTATGATGCTTCGTCTTTGCCGCCATCCATTTTTTTTCGGATGTCATTCAACAACTATAATCAATTCAATTTCGACAACAATAACATTTCGATCTAAGTGTGTTATGGTCATGCTGCACTCAAAAAAAAAAAAAATCCCTGGGAAATTTGCCCTGAACAATGCGGAGCATTGACTTCATAACGCATATGTTTCGTATTCTGTTTGTTTGTTCTTTAGCTTGTGTATTTACGGGACACGCTCTAATGGGAGGAAGAGTGCGGTAGCTATGGCAACCGCCTCACTTATTTGGCACCCAAATAAACACATGCATAGAGACAAGTCTACGCTTGGTGGAGCGTGTCACTTACTTTGACCTGTAGAGTTTTGGCACCAGATGTCTCCCAACTGGCACTGCTGGAGGCATATGTTGTGTTTGTGTGTAATTTGGCAAGCCTTGCTTTAACCTTGGTGCCTTTCTTCTTGTTTCCCATTGGCTGCCATTGACACCGATACACATATAATCCATTTGAACTGGGAAAGCTTTGCCTCTCCTCTCCTCAGAGATTAAATGAATTGGATATCTATTAGTGACACGCTAATTTGAATTGACAAACTCTATTATTTTCCCGTCGCAAGGATGGGAGGGGTGCTGGAGCCTATCCCAGCCAACTGTGGGCAATTAGCTTTTATCTCCATTTTTCTTTCTTTTAATCGAGTTTCGCAACTGCGAGTATGTTTGCAAACTCAAACAAAAACATTTTTTTCCCGTCGCCGTGGGCTCGTTCATCATTCATAAGTCCACTTAATCTCCGGCGTGCGCGAGGATGTTCCCGTATTTTGTCGCGCTGAATAATTTAGCCGGCGCCTGCTTCGATGACGGGGACGCGTCACGAGCGCAGGAGGCCATATTCCCCTCGGCCTTCCAGAGGGAAATCTCTTTTCGCCATTTATGTCGTGTTAATGTGTGCTCGCTCGCGTCTCTCGCCATGAATCACAGACTCACCCCGCCACGTGCGCACCCTTTTTTTTTTCTTTCCTGGGAAAGGCCGAGGATGAGCTTTTATTGCCAGGCTAGCTCGCAGCCGCACGCGTTTCCCACTCCCCGGCAAAGTCTCCACAGAACGACGGCGTGACGCATCATCGGTCGTAGGAGGTTATGTTGGCCTTTTATCCTCACTCCGTCTCGCCTCGTTCTCCCCAGCGAGCTCTCTCTTTATTCTCGCCTTCCGACGCGGACTCGGCTCCAGCTCATCCAGCGCTCTGTCAACATTACTGCCTCCCGCGGCCTCCTTTTAACCCTCCTAATTCATTCCTGCGACAGGGAGAAAATCACGTCGAGTCTATTAAAGTGTCCCGAGTGCATATAGGGGCCGCTAATAGTGAAAAACCAAACCCTTTTGCCAATAAAAACATCCTAAGGATAACGTAAATGCTGGTTCTACTCTGATAAAATGCCAACATTTGAGGCACGCTCGCACTTAAAAGACGGCGAACTGTACCGCCATTAATAATGTAAGGCACAACACTAATGATAAGCACACGGACTTCATTTATCATTTATAAAGGGAAAGACTTTGGAATTTCAAATACAAGTTGAACAAAAGAGAGGAGTGAGAACAAATCAGCATTTGTTCGTAATTTGTGTTGCAATCTTTGCAAGCTACATCGGAAAAGACTTCCTAAAAGTCACTCAAGTGACAAAACCGTGTTTTGCAAGAATACATGCCATACCTGTCAACCTCTGCCGATAACTGCCCTTATAAATGATTATGATTCCCCTTACAAACCCCCCAAAAAACCTTACAAACACCGTACGAGTCGTACGGTGTTTGTAAGGTTTTTTGGGGGGTTTGTAAGGGGAATCATAATCATTTATAAGGGCAGTTATCGGCAGAGGTTGACAGGTATGACATGCGCATTTTCATCTGATTAGGCCAAATGTTTTGGGTATAATTGCGTCAGGGCACTCTTAAAATCCTCTTTAATGCGTATAGGAGAATTATCTTTGAATGTTGAATAAAGGCAATTTCTCAGCAGGTTGTACAAGTATTGCTAGATACACTCAAACTCATATTATAATGTAATTCTTCTGCCAGCACCAAAGTCAGCCCCCCTTTCTTCCTCCTCCAGTGTCGTGTTGTTGTTGGAAAC
Source organism: Stigmatopora argus (assembly GCF_051989625.1). Classification (NCBI taxonomy): domain Eukaryota; kingdom Metazoa; phylum Chordata; class Actinopteri; order Syngnathiformes; family Syngnathidae; genus Stigmatopora; species Stigmatopora argus. The sequence goes on along the minus strand of NC_135409.1, from coordinate 4,187,996 downwards.
GATGCTCTAATGAGTCACCTACGAGACGACGTGCGTTGACAGGAAACTGAACTTTTGACACCAAAAATATCAGCTTAGGGAGTGAAAAGTGCTGACGGTCTTTTTTACAAGATTCTGGAGTGTGTCTGGGCGGATTTAGTCCTCATTCAGCTCATTGCCAAACTCATTTTCCATATCCCAAAGTGATTGAGTCAAGGTCGTGCCCTGCTTCTTCCCAATTGCCACGTCTACGTCCTTTCCCCATCGTTATCCGTCAGCTTGAAATATTTCCTTCCATCTTCATAAAACACAAACAAGTCTAAAGTTCATTTCCTCGTTTCGCCTTGCAAACTATTTTCCTCACAGCACGGGATGCAATGCTGTTATATTTCTAAATATGTGGCGTTATTAAAAACATGACTAGATTAAGTCATATGGAGGCACTTTTGCCATTGCTGTGGCAACCTGACGGCGGGTATTTTTCCCCACCTGCTAGGAGATGGCCCACCATGTTGAGCATTGAGAGAGCGATAAGACAGTTTGTGTATTTGTGTAGACACGACTGGTCGCGTGCAACCCGACAGATAACGGCGAATGGTTGCGCGCCCGCAATATGTTTCTTTATCGGCGGCGTGATTTCGGCGATAGCGCCACATGTATAAACATAGTTTCATCAGAAGATGTGTATCCTCACCTGGCCTGTTGTGCATTCAAATTGACGTCTGGGTGGCTGCCTTATTGGGGGAGGAGTCTTGTAAGGGTTGGGGGAGGAGGGGCCAAATAAGGTTGCATCCTATCGGGGGAAATACGTCATCGCGACGACGAAAACGTCTCGGGGCAAAGTTTACCGCGTGTGAATGCGTATTCAGGTGCAAAACTTGCGATGACGTGAGTTCCACTTCAAACATGGAGTCACAGTGGGCGTGGCTACCACTTTTGAGTTTGAGTTTGATTCATGTTAATGAACATATATATGTAAATATGTAAGATTGTAGCCGAGGACTAATTTCCATCTTTAGTCCCTTGTGTAGGTTGGATTTTGTTCGTCTAACAGCCAGGCTTTAAGATGATTGGCTAAGAGGTTCAGAAACTGGAGTTCATGTATGTTAATTGGTATAATTTGAAGGGAGAAGATGCTCTGAATGCATTCCTTTTGAAGGGAATTACACAGTCACCTCTAGAGCCAGCCTTTGTTGATGTGTTGGAACTTTTTGTACAAAATCTTGTAGTGGAGGAGGAGTTTTGTGATGGAAGATTTTGTAAACTAAGGTGGCATCTGCATATTTAACAGTATTGTCCCAGTTCAGGCGTTTGTATTTTTTTAATATCTGCGTTTTTGGCTTTCTGTCCAATACTTTCAGAGCTTGCTTATAAATGGTTTCAATTGGTTTTAGTGTTGTTTTGCAGGCCGAAGATCAACTTGTTTGGCAGTAAGTCATGTGTGATGTAATCATTTTGTCAAAATATAGTTTGGCTGAGTCAGGTGTTAGATCTAATGAACCTAAAATTGGACAAATTTAATTTAATTTTAATCAGTGTTTTTTTATCTGCTGTTTAAAGACAAGTTGAGAGTCAAGAGTTATTCCTAGGCGTTTAAATTCTAGGACTACATTGATTGTTTTTCCTTGGATAAAAACGTTGGGGTCACTCTTTGTCGCTCTTTTTGAGAAGTACATACAGAGTCTTATATATGTTTAAGTGTAGTTTGGATTTTTCAAGCCAGTTACTCACGCTCGTCATTGCATCTGTGAGTTCCTGTGTTGCATATTTTTTGTCTTCCGCATGGACATATAGAACGGCATCATCGGTATACATTTGGCAGGTAACAATTGAATGATAACAGCTTGCCAGATCATTTTGTAAAGACTGAAGAGCTGTGGACCTAGCACTGACCGCTGCGGCACCCCAAGATTGTTATTTTGCGAAGTATATTTTGTGTTTTGTATCCTGACGCACTGTGATCTTACAGATAAGTATGATTCAATCAAATTTAGCATTCTTGATGAGAAATTAAAATTAGACATTTTTGTCAGCAGTGTCTGATGGTGTCAAATGCCTTTTTGAGATTAAAAAAAATGTCAACGATGGATAAGTGCAACCATTGTTTTTCGTTTTTTTTAATCAGGCGACAAATAATTGAATTGAAATACTTTATGAGTTTGTCTTTTTTTCTGCATGAGGACATTACAAGCTGCTGAAAAAAGTAAATAAATATCTTAGGTGTTCGGGAAAGTGGAAAGTATGGACGGATTTCGTGATTTTCATTGACAAAAGGGCTTTATTTGCTTTAACGAAATGGGAATTGTATTTATTTTGAACAAAAACAAACCCCAATCGGTAAAAATGACCCTTTAGAAGTCGCTCATGGCCCCAAAATATAGAAGTTTCCAAAATGAAAGTTGATGGGGAACTGCGGTAACTAATCTAATATAGGCAATCGTCACATGGGATCATGTGATCTGGATGCTAGGCGGTACTGATGACTCTCTCGCTCTGCTCGAGTCTCCACCCGAGGGAGCCTCGTTCTCGCCGTTTCTGCACTGGGAAAAATAACGGCAGCCAGGGAAGCGTTTGCGTGTGACGCGAGCAGCCTTCCCTGCCTTTCGCTTGTTCGTTTGGTGCCAAATTCTCCTCAGCAATACGCCGCTGACGTGTTCATTATGGCCGACGGCGCCGTTCCTATCTCGCTCTACCTCTACCGCCTCCTCTTCCTGCCTTCTTTGCGCCTGCCAAGCTCCCGCTCCCCACAACGTATCCACCCGGGCGGCACTGCTAACAATTAGACGGCATTACTGCCAATTGTGCCACCTGCGGCCTCCTGAAAGAAGGGGGGAAAAAAAGAAGGGGCGGGGTGCGGCGCCGTGCCAATGGCTGTATGGCGAGCTGGATGCTTTCACAAAGCGCAGTTTTTAATTACCAACAAGCAGTGGTTTAATCGGCCTGAATGTGGCCAATGGACACATTGCAACTGTCTGCACGAGGCTTCTGGGTGGCATTTTTCTTTGTGTGTGACAGCCGAGGAAGAACGATGGTCAGCTATTGTTTTTCATACCAACTCGGACAACGGAAGGAGGCGCACGTTTGCACCTGCCACGCGGCCAAAGACGTTGGCCGAGATTTGTGAGAATTGGACGTGTTGATGTGAAAGACGGCAGGGGGAAAAAAAGGTGTCTTTCAGGGGATTTAGCCCCCAAGCCAAAAGCAATTCACAAGCACTTCTCACTGAAGAGGGAGGGGTCTTAGCCCACCCCTACTGGCACCGTGCATGAGTTGTCGACAATTTCTTAGTGCTCCAGCTCCAAGACCCACAAGCAAGTGCGTTAAAGATGCACTGTTAGGCCAGATGAGAATATAATCCGCCATTGTGTTGATAGATGGATCAACCCGGGGGGCTTAGTGGAGGCGGTGGGCTCGGCACACTCCATAAATATGGTGAATTGAGTCACACTATGGCTTTGTCATTCTTATTAATGATTGGAGTTCTGGTTCAAACATTATGTGCCAAAAGGTGGGGACTTATTGGCTTAAATGTGACCACCAATTGCTCTCAAATCCCGTGACAAGCTCCTCCCAGGACCTTTACACAAATGTTTTTAGGCCATCTTTTTTTTTTAAATGATTTTTACCCTCCTTAAACTAGGTTTCCACTCATGCTACTCCTTTCCTCCCTCTTTCTGCCTCTAGAGTCTTGCTAGGTAATTGCTCAGGGCTTCAGAGAAAAGGCAAGATGGAAAAAGAAAAATAGGCAGAGGTTGTCGGAGTACACGTATGTACCAGAAGTGGAACAGGAGTGAGGACAGGATGAAACGAGGATGATTGCAGCCTCATAATATGTTGTTGGGTGTGTGTTAGCGAATATCCTAGAGCGTGTACACGGAAGTCACAGTGGGATCGCTCCCGGAAAAAGGCGCTTTGAGCTTGTAAAACAGTCCCGCGGTTTTTGAATTTTTCGCGTACTGCCTGCTAGTAACGCTATATTTGGGTGACACCTATCGCCGCACGGGCTTTTAATTGGATTTGATCAGTAAATAGTGTCGTCTGTTTTTCTACTTCCTACAAAAGAGCAAGGAATATGACATTTGAAGTTTCATTCATTGTTTTGGAGGGTGACTCCATCTTGCTTTAAATTAGACTGGTATCTTTTCAAATGACAAGTCGCTTGGGCGATTTGAAAGAAAGAACGGCACGAGACCGAGTACATTTATGTGAATGATAAACGCGCCCAATCAAGATTAATTCTCTTATCTGTAGGTAAAAAAAAGTTGGCATGCCATTGTGCAGCCATTTAATTCACGCGTCACCTGCTGCGGCCTGGTTGTGAGTCCGACATGGCAGATTAGTTCATCGGCGGGCGGCGGAACGATAGGGAGGCAATCGCGCTGGATGCTGTCAACACAAATAAAATGTGTTGGATTTGACTGAAAAATTGTTGTATTCAAAATTGTCAACAAGTAAATCACTGTCTGGACATTATTTAGAGAGAAGTGGTCCGCTAGGGAGTACGATCCCGCCTGACGGGCACTTTGTGGCTCATTCATACTGTACGTACATAATTAAATGCTTTCATTTTTTTGACAAAGGTGTCATAAAATCAGTAGTTTCTAAGTTGTGTGCTCACCTGCACTTGGCTCCATTTCCTATTTGTTCATTCAACCCCTGCCATCAAAAAAAGTGCCTTCAATGGCAGACAGTGTTAGGGAACTTTGGAATGCCCCAAAACCAGCAGGATGTAATCTGGAAATACCCAAAAATCGGCACTGACAAACTGACAAACGAACAAGATGCATCCTGATAGGTAGATGCTCAATGAATTTAAACTGGCTGCGAATGCTCATCTTTTAGTGCTAGACACCCAATCCAACGTTCGTTTATTCAATTAAATTAACTTTTTGGGAAAAAAAATAAACTGGTCTGGCCCACATGAGATCTAGTTGGCATTAATGTGGCTTTTGACACCCCTGATTTAGATGAACCGAAATGGCTTTTAAAATAAAAGCAAAGCCTGTGAGGGAGAAAAAAAGCCCTGCCTGTTTTCACCCATTAACCTAATAACCGAGCACCCATTACCGTAAGTGACCACCCAGAGCTTTCAGGTCATCCGGTAGTACCATCGTAGCATCCCCGAACTTTCCTCAGTATGTCTTATCGATCGAGCTAACAAATGGGTCTAAAACGCTACGAGTGCATCTGGTAACCATAAAGACGGCACTTAAACGCAAAGGGGACGACCATAACGGCGGCCAAACATTATTGTTCGTAATGGAAGAAGGAGGACGGGGTGATTGGAGGGAAGCCGACGGAAACCAAAACAGACGCAGTATTTTCAAAGACGTCTACGACTGCTCTCGATGTCCTCATTGCCTTCTCGCTGTTGTCCTGTCTGAATCACTTTGGCATTTTATCCAGTTAATGATGAATGCAATGTTGGGCAGGGAGTCGTCTCTGTCCTCCCTTCTCCTCACCCACTTGCTCTTCCCATTTGTTGTTGTGCTTTCACTGTCAAGTGGGTGATTTGTGTCAGCCATGCTCTCCTACCGAGACCCAGTTTCCACTTGGTGGGGTTGCCCTCAGGGCACATTAGCCACGACAGAGCATTGATCCTCCATTTTTTTTCCATACAGAGGAAGAGGGAAAAGATCGACTGCACTTGAGGAAGTAAACCAATCATTTTCAGAAGACATTTTCTTGAAACTACCATAAAATCCTTGTTATTCTGAAGCAAGTGTCTCTTGAAAGCCCACCTAGCTCAGCACAATGTTGCATTTGACCTCATCCAACATTGCTAGGCCCCACATTTCCCTCCTCTTTATTGCCCTCGCCCTGCTCTTCTTCATATGGCATCCCTGGATTATCGAAACATTTAAATTAAAATCTAAAACGGACAAAAGTCTAATACCAAGGAGATCCGAGCTTCTTCTCCGGGTAATTCCTGACCATAAAGCCTAGCTTTGCTGAATGGGGATTTTATTTATTACGGTGAAAGGGCGGAATACCCCTGCCCATTCAGGCTTTAGGACTGATTTATGCAAGGAGACAAGCTGTATATCTGTCTCAGACGGACTAAAGAAAGGGACGAGTAAAAGAGTATTAGAAGGGATGAAAAATCCCGTCAAATCAAACCCTGGATAGATGGTCTCACTTAGCTTTTAGATAGTATTCCAGCAGCTTTGAATAGCCCTCTAGGCTTCTGATGGCACATTCCCGTTTGGAAGCATCATGCATGTTTTAGGAGGGCTCACCTCTTGGGAGAAGGGTTGCAGCTATTGACTGCTCTAGGATACACAACAGCCCACAATGGAGCTGAGGTTGGAACAAGATCTGCAAAGAGCATCCCTAAGGCAAAGTGGCCAACTAGTAGCGACCATATTTCACCATGCCTTGTTCTCGCCCTCCTCCATAAGACAAATCTTCAGGGAGTGGGGTTCAGATAGCATCTGCTGCATGATCGAAATGCTCTCTCCAATCTTTTCAAAACATTCATAAGTGCCCATTAACCTCTCTAAGGGGAATAACTTTACCTAGAGCATTGTTGAGCGTCCTCCTAAAGACTGCGCTAATCAAGCGTATTGATTGATAGATTTCTGCCAGAAACAATAATAACATTTGTCTAAGCTCAGTCGACAATCCAGAAGACCACACATGCAGAAAGGGCTGGATAAGCTCTATCTGCTCCAAACAATATACAAAAACGACTTTTATTGCAGATATACCTCCATAAATCCCAATCAATGACGTCCCCAGGCCGCATCTTTTCTTCACCGCCCGACGATAGTTGAGTCGTCTAGACCAGGGTTAGGGAACCTTTGGCTCGGGAGCCACATGCGGCTCTTTTGATGAGTGCATGAGGCTCTCCGCTAACCCGTGAGCTAAAAAATGGAAACAGCTGAGTCCCAAACACACCAATAGGAGCGTTACATCGGCACTGTGGCTTTGAAACGACCTCTAGTGCCTTTTTAATCATATTTTTTTTAAATTAGACTGTTCTCCATGCATATCGTCATTGATACTCATTGATTAGCAACGTTATCAAAAGAATTCAGTCTTTATGTACTTTAAAAGTGGTGAAATGACTAAAAACGCATATATTTTCATGTATTTTGACTTTTACATTTTGAGTATGGCTCTCAGGAAGATGATTTTTGAAAATGAATTTTTTATGGCTCTCTCTGTCAAAAAGGTTCCCGACCCCTGGTCTAGACCTATTCAGCACAATGACACGGGATCAGTCCTAGAGGTTGCAGGTTAAACACGATGCAGGGACGCTGACGATTGGCTTAACCCTTGAGGGTAGGGGGGGACCTGTGACCTTAGCCTACGACTAACCTGAAATCGCTTCCATCATACTGAACAAAATTGTGAAGGAGTCTTTGATACGGCCTCACGTTTTGAATCATTCAAACAAAAGGCCCCACTTTGACGGCTGTTTAATATGCCGTTGGAATTCTAGAAATATGACTTCTGGTTGTTGGGGACAAAGCGACTTGTGTCTCCATGGAAAGACGCCTTGACATAGAAGACATGGAAGTGTATTACTGTGCAAAATTTCTGAGGATAAACGGCTCGTTGTGGACCAGTAAATATGGAAAGGGGTCAAGTAGCGCCGATTCCCCTCGGGGCGTGATGAGCTAAGGCTGTGCGTCTGCCACCCCTCCCATGCGGCATTGCGTGTACACGCGTTTACTACGATGTATTGACTATACAGCGTCTGGGGCACCCGTACGCGCTGACATCTGACCTCCATTTAGAGGCAGCGGTTGCCCAAGGCAAGGTGATGACTTAAATGCAGACCGCTTCCCCGATGTGCTCGAAAATTGGACATTGGATTCCATTGATGACCCACAAAGTGCTCTTTCACCATCTTTGTCAGGAATCACAACAGAAGCGTCTACTCGAGGCTTTCTTTTAAGTACTTCCAAATGTGATTTGTTCTCTGGCTTACTGCTTGTCTGCACGGCCTTATTTCCTTATGCTTTGTAGACTGTAATGATTACATTAAGGGGTCCACTTTTGCCGTACCCATCGTGGGTCATTTCTTTTATGGTATCACATTAAACGTGTCGAACCAAATTGCACCTTGTTGGAGGAATCTGAGGAAAGGAATTGGCGGGGAACCCTACGTTTGGCACGCCCGAAGCACAATACGCACAAATCCCGCCACACTTAGCTGCCGTGACACCCCGCCCGGGAATCCAGACAGATGTACAGGTATTTAATTAGAAGCGACTCCAGCTGTTGCTGTTTATGACCCAGACATTTGCAAGAAAAATGCCAGTAGGCCGGCGCACGCCAGGGTCAAGCATTTGTTTGAGTTTCTTAGCCCGGGAAGGTCTGCATCTCGTAGGTGGTAACGGTGCGGCTGTTGTGGTGTGCAAACACAGCTGTCACTGATATGCCTGGCGGTCGTTAATGTAGATAATATATGGAAACATCCCAGACCGTAACATACTTAATATTTCTCAGCGGTGGTTAATTTAATCCAAATTAGATTTTCTCTATTTTCTTCATTCCGTTTGTTCCATTTATCTTGGCTGCTTTGCTCAGAGTACAAATATGCGGTTTCCCTATTATAGCGGGATGCTTCTAGTTTTAAAAGTCCTGAGTGAAATCCAGGCACCAACTGCACAGGCAATTCATACTTCCTGTTTTTTGTACTGGTGGTTTTCATGTGAGGAGTGGCCATCATTCTTTGACTGGCGTTCAGATCAGTCCACAGTATTTTGGAAGCGGAAGCGTCATGAACACTTAAGTTACAGCGGCGCCTCGTCTTTCTATTACATTCGTCACACTTGTACCATATGCTCTGCTTTTAGCCTGCGCCTTAGCCGAGACCTCTCCGCATGTTTGCACTTTGCATGGGAAACTAGGCTAGCATGATTAATGTTCGCAGTATGATCCATGGCGCTTCTTCTCTTCAGTCAGGTCCCACCGGGAAACCTCTGCCTTGCGTCTTTACAACGGTTGGCTGACGTTTCCCAGCGCTCCGCATAGTTCCATGTGATGAATGATTAACGCGCAGCCTCCCTAAATGATGGCCAGTAGATCATTTACCGACTTACGAGAGAGTAGGACCTTGGAAAAGCCGTGGGTGCTCGTTCTGTGGTTTGGACAGTTATGTCGCTGTTCAAACCTCAAATGAAAATACACGACCAGCATTGCCTTCCCAAAAGAATGCTGACAAGAGAGTGCAAAAAACACGCTTGACCTTTCACTGGGTTATTAAAGAACACTCGCACTATTCCTGTCAGTGACATTGCTTTTGAATCAGCAGAGATTCAGGAAGTGGGCGGGAATTTAATCACGCCCGCCGTCACTTCGCTTTTTCCGCGAGCCTATCGGGGGCTCGCCGAGTGGACCTTTGACTGGAGGCTACCTGAGTGTGAATAAATCCTGAGATGCACATGTTAGATTTATAACACCTTCACCCAATCTTACCGCTAAAAACCCACGCAAATGCCCTTAACCCCTCCTCCCTTATTTCCACTCGTGTATATGATGTCCATATTTCATGAGGTCTAGGTTGTACTTTCATCGTGCCCTATGACACTCCACTAAGCCTTTCAGCTGTGCGGGATGAGATACGCAGACCACCGGTCTTAAATATCTTTTATGGAAATTCCCCCCGTGCCCTGCCCTTATTATGCATACCCCCTTATTTCAACCCATATGCCTATCAATAAATAATGGGCTTCGTCAAGAACGCGTGCAGTGGTGAAGAGGCGACGCTTGTGGCAATCCAAGGGAAGCTGCTAGCTGTCACTGACTCTAGGAAAGAGATGTGAGGTGGAGGGAAGTGATCCTTCTGGAACTTGAAGTGACACCGAATGAAAAAGAGGAAGAGATCAAATGACTTGAAACACTTTGTAGAACGTGTGAGGGAGAGGGTGCGCATGGGAAAAACTATCAGGTGAAATGACGCTTGTAAAAGATCAGAAATGTACAAAAATCTTCTCGTCAGCGTCAGACCGGCTTTGATTACTGCCAATTAGATCCCATTGGCAGGTAATTGTAGCCCTATTATGCCTGGTTATGAGCAGCTGTGAAACAATATTTAGAGTTTTGCTGCGTAATTTGTTGGAGTGGCAGTACAGCTTTTAAGGTTTGGCGAAAGCCGCAAAAGTAGCGCAGCGGTCCCTTCCGAGTGTTTTCTCACTTTCCGAACACGCCGGTGGAAAGCGATCGTCTTGCCCAAACGCCGGCAGTCTCATCTAAATGGCGGCCATCTGTTGACCCTTAATGGAAATGCTCATAATTCTCGTTTTCCTACTCTTCCTTCATCTCTTATTTCATTTTTATAAATCCTATTTTGAATGAAGCAGCATATTTTAAGAGTGTCTCCATTTGTTGCGAGCAGGTATGAGCGGCTTTCGTTCGGGGTCTCGACCTGCCTTGGCTCCTTTGGGGGATTCCGTATGGATCTTCACTTCCGTCTAAAGCGATCTGACTTAACGAGTGGGTTTTGTGATCAATCGACATCCATTGGAACAACCCATACTTGCCATGAATGTCTAATCTAAATTAGTCTTGCTCCTTTGGTTAGTCACGGCCGACTGGAAAGTCAATACTACCGCCATGACCGTGACTCCAATCCAAGTCAGTGGTATCAAAGAGACCTATCTCCATTGATCCGTGTGATCCGCACCAACGATAACCCATCGGTTAAAAGTTCACGCCAGCATTTTGTCTGTGTTCTAAGTTCAAATCTTGTTTATATATCACCCCAGTGCACTGTTTTCTCTTTTTGCTGCCTTAGTGACTCATCACACTCACACAAAATGGCGACAGATGCAATCCCGCCACCACCCTTCTGGCAAAGGCCAAGCCATTGAGAATGTTTGCAAGAAGACCGTAACGAGTGTCATTATGGCTCAGTTATGGCCTTTTATCTCTAATCCCGACAAAGCTTTTCACTTTGCTTGTTACTCTGAGGAATCTTTGTTTTGCGCTGCTCCTCTGTGATCCGGCGCTTCAACGTAACCGCACATTGAATGCACCGAGCAAAGTTGATCTAATTGGTATGGATTAGAAAAACTCAATGGTTCCAAAATTGCCCAGAGGATCGAGATATATCATAAATCATCAATTTAGGTACAAACTCTGTTTTAGACCAAAACCCGCTTGCTTCTATTTCCATTATGACTCATTGATGATGTACCTTAATCAAAAGCGGGAATCCAAAGAAAATGAGTGACCAAAGTCAGGTGAGGTCATTGGGAGAAATCTGCCGCTTTCTGATAAAACAGCTCATAATAAGCCCCTGGAGATAAAGTCGAGGAAAAAATAACACGCTTGACTACTGATTAAATCGTTTTTTGATGACAAGGATTCGCCCTGTAACATGCAACCTGCCACGTCGCTCTTTGTCCGGGACATCTTTGTGCCGAAGCATTGATCACCCCCTCGGTGCAACGCTTAGCCTAATGAATCCAATTTTTCTGACCCCAGGGCTTAACTAGCGCATCCTTAAATGACGCAGAACAGTCACACACGCGGTTGCGCCGTCAACGCTTAACGTGAGACGACGATTGAGGCGAGGCGAAGGAAATTCGTTTTGCGATGAGCGCCTGACAGATTTGATCATTTCAGCCTGTGGGTGTCGTTTTTGGCTGTGCACAAACAACCGCCCCAACCCGAAATGGAGTTGAATGAGTGATTTTTGTGGTGTCAATAGTACATTTTACGGTGGTCTTTGTCTCTAGTGCCTGCCAAAGTACCCACATTTTGTGTCTGTCGTTTTTCTGGAATAAGTCCTGAAAAGCTAATTCTTCTCCTTTTTCTGTTTTTTTCCATGTTCCCTTTGCCTGCGCTGTTGGAACGGTTCGGTCAAAATCAGGTATGTCTCTCATTCGCTACATATTGTTGGTTTTCAGATTTTCTTAACCATGCGTGAAATCCATTCTCGCCGTCCGACTAAAGGTAGTTGTTCCAGTGTAAAGACAATGTTTTATTAAGTGTTTATTTAGTGCCGATTGCAATGAGACTGGTGGCCAGTGATAACACGTCGCTTGCTGATGGCACACACCCGAACAATAGTTTGGCGTCAGACGGCATCGATGGCTTTACGAATCCGCGTGCTTTCTCGACGGCGCCGCACGATTGATGAGTGAAGCCACTTCTTTCGGTTTCGCCACCTACGGCGCATGTCGCCGAGCCTCACATGCAAATCTGCAAATGTTGGCGCCTAATGCATGCTAATTTAGGCAGATGAGATGAGTGGCGGCCGGCGAAAGTGTCACACGTCCCAGCGTGGCGTCACGGGCGGCTGCCGTCGCTCGCTCACCTGAGAGGGAGGCGGTGGCGGAGCAGCGGGCCGGGCAGCTGGAGGAAGGCAAGATGAGCGGATGAGTGGATGGGGGGCGCTGGTGCGAAAAGAAGATGGGTGATTGAAGGCAGAGATGGAAATAGGAACACCTCGGCAATATATAATTACGCAGTTGGGGCGGTTTGCTAAATTATAGCCTAATGTGCTTTATGCTACTATGCCGTGCCTAGATTATGCGGTAAAATACTACTTATTGGCACTACTTTTTACTACATCATATAACACTAAGTACTGTATTATCACTCATTGGCCCATTTTCTTTTATTATTTACTGTGGTAAGCCACGTTCTGTTCTATCTTTTTATTTGTATAATAGGGCGTACAATACAATACTTGGGTGCAATATACTATCCTACTATCTAAGTTTTTTTTTACCGTAGTCTAATTTACTGTAATGATATATTACATATGCACGTAAATACACGACCTAGAAACTTACAATTATGTTACACACACTCAGAAAAACGGTCAATTTCGTTTGGTGTTTTTGTAACTTGATTTTTTTTATTTATATAATAGGGCGTAAAATACAATACTTGGGTGCAATATACTATCCTACTATCTAAGTTTTTTTTACCGTACTCTAATTTCCTGTAATGATATATTACATATGCACGTAAACACACAACCGAGAAACTTACAATTATGTTACACACACTAGGAAAAACGGTCAATTTCGTTTGGTGTTTTTGTAACTTGAATTTTTTTATTTGTATAATAGGGCGTACAATACAATACTTGGGTGCAATATACTATCCTACTATCTAAGTTTTTTTTACCGTACGCTAATTTCCTGTAATGTTATATTACATATGCACGTAAACACATGACCTAGAAACTTACAATTATGTTACACACACTCAGAAAAACGGTCAATTTCGTTTGATCTTTTTGTAACTTGAATTTTTTCTGTATATTGGTACAATTATTTTACAATAGATACTTTTCGCCACCTGAGTATTTTGTATATAGAAGGATTTGTAAGTAAAGTTAGTATTCTACGGTCTTTTAGCACCTTCCATCTTGTATGTGTTAGTGAAATAGTGGCTCTTCCATGACGCAAACCTGCTTGGGAAATGTGGCGAGCGTTTGCTGACTCATTGCTTCTCACTCTCGTCTTTACTGCTGGCATACAAAGGCAAGTGACATTGTGACATGACTCGCTGGAGCCGGAAAAGGCAGCAGGTCAAACATGCTACGATGACTTTGGAGCCAAATTGCTCCGTGTCGGATTAAAATTCCAACACTCCACTACTCGGAGTTCATCTTCCTCACAATGCGTCTCCTACTGCCCACTTGATGGAGGAAGAGTCCGATCGTAGCTGATCGGGAGGGAAATGGGAGTACATAAATCCTGTATTGTTGTCTCTCTGCGGCGCCATACCGTCATCTTGCTCTTCTTCACTTCTTGTTGGGACTTTATGATTTATCGGCACTTATAGTGTTATTTTCTCTTTCCAAATTTAAAAGAGTGAACCAAAAGTGGTTGTACTTGGCGTATTTGATGGACTTGACCCTGTAGCTCGTTTTCCCCCGCTGTTGTTTGTGAGTCATGAATATTCACTTGTGCAGTCACTCTGTTTTTCTTGTTCACTAAGCATTGGCCGTATTTTGTCTTATTTTTTTGGCCACCCACGCAAGGACACAGATATTCAGACACATGCTCGAGAAAACCCTCCCTCGCACAATTGCAGGCCCGTCCATGAATATTCATCCGCACCTGTTTGCCAGCACAAAGTTTGTCGCCGCTTTCATTGTTGATGAGACAGAAGTTTGGACGGGAACTCTTCTGTCTTTTTTTTTGTGTTTTCTCTTTTCATAACCTGCCTTTTAATGACCTTGACATCTGTTACTGTCATATATTCTGCCTCTACGCTATCTAAAAAGTTATTTTAGCTGGAATTGGTGTGTATTTTGAAGTAAAGGGCTTTGGAACATTCAAATTAAATTGAATGGCTCGGTCTGAAATTCAAAGGAGAAGGACTGACACATGAGGAAAATAAGGCAGGTGAGATGTCAATTTTTTCCCCGTGTCAGCAAACAACAACAACGCAAATGATGCAATAATTGGAAATGCTTACGATGGTAGAGGGGATTACAGCTTGGGGGGGAAAGCAAGCTGGTTGTGATTGCTGTTGTGCTCACAATTTGCAGTTGAGTCAAATGTGTCTTAACATGTTGGAAACCAACCGTCTTTGTCTTCTCCTGAGGGCAAGAGTGCATGCAAAGCAGCAAAGAGTTATGTTGAACTCTGTTTTCTGTCTTTCTTATTGCCCTTTGCCCGGAGGCCTTCACGTGTCGGTTTGTTTGCCAATGTGTAGACGAGAAGTCACCGGTCCCGTTGAGTCACGCTGAAAAGGAACAATGTCTTTGAATGGAGCACCTGCTTTGCGCAGGGTGAGCAAACACACCAGGATCTAGGTAAACATGGCCACTGGAGGGCGTGTATCTCCATTAGCGCCAATGCCTACCTCTTGAATCCAAACGACTCCTGATAACGGCCCTTTTAATGGGCTGATGATGGCCCAATTTGCTGTCATCTTCCCCTTCCATCTCTTTTTCGTGCGCGCTGCATGAATGGGAAGATAAAAGACACCCGGAATTCGTTTGAAGTGAGATGCCCAAAAGGAATATCTGACTCAAGACCTCCGCTGGGGAGCTCACTAAACACCATTCATTGTGGAATGTATTCAATGAGGTTGATCCTCAACTCTGAAGGGAACGCAGTCCTTAAATGGTGTACAAACAGCCTAAGAATATGACGAGTTTCCAGCCCATTTCTGCACGGCTCATTGAAAAGTCCCGAATGACTTCACGTCAATGCGCAGGATGCTGTGATGTCACCTAGAAGTCACTGGAAAAGACATCACCAGACGCCTTTGGTGTGATAAAGAAGTGTTACTCACCTTTACTCAGTGCCGCGTCACTTTTGTTCCCTATTGTTTTCCAAAAGCAACGACCACAACATATATTCTAGAAGGTTCTTAAATCAACAGATGATTCAGTGAAAGGCCTGGACGGTAAAGACATGACAAAATATAACGAAAAACGGACCAGCACAAGGAAGATTTTTACCTAAATCAGCCATTTTAACCTAAATTGCGGAGACATTTTCATCTTGACTGAGTCCTGTCAAAGACAGGTTTGATAATATTGTTTATAAATCCACATTTGCCCCAGAAACATGACTTGTGAGGCTCGGTGGCGATCAGGTCAATCTTTTTAGCTTTGCTCTTGCTTTATACCCCCCCACTCCATCCCTTAGGAGTTAAATTTCGGGTTGTTATCATCCCAAAAAAAACCTTGCTTCCCTCACACTCCCATTCAAACACAGAGAAGAGGAAGAAGACAAAGTAGACGACAAAGTAGCCAGCAAGCCAGCGGCCAATTACACTACGAGACAATGTTGGCCATAAATCATCCGACGGACTGTCACGGGCACCGTAGGCATCTCGCATTGCGTGGTAAAACTGCATTGCAGTCTTGGCCTTTTTTTAGACTGCAATTCATGGCCG
Source organism: Stigmatopora argus (assembly GCF_051989625.1). Classification (NCBI taxonomy): domain Eukaryota; kingdom Metazoa; phylum Chordata; class Actinopteri; order Syngnathiformes; family Syngnathidae; genus Stigmatopora; species Stigmatopora argus. Next base: position 4,172,183 of record NC_135409.1, on the reverse strand, counting down.
CCTTTCTTTCGTTTCCCTTTGCGTTGCCTTTTCACGTCAGTGTGTTTAGGCTCTGAGTTTTAATCGGTATGCATTTGGACATACATGTTCCTTTTTTGGCACCTGCAACAGGGAGAGGAATGCCGTCTAGGTCAAATATAGAGAGTGAAGGGGAGATTATGCGAAGATCTGTAGCTGTGCTTGACAAAGAATCCCGTCTGAATTATTTACTTTACGTCTTGTTGTATTGCCTTTGCAATTTGCAATTCAACCCATGTTGTGTCGTGCTGACAAGCTCTGATTCCATGTTGAAATATACAAAAATCGCTTTTCCTCTATGAATTAGTCATAGTTTTAGGCGCGCTAAAATCACTTCATTCACTAGCAGTACGTTCTGTTCTAGTGATCCTTTTGATAAAATAGTCGTTTGAAATTGTGATTTTCCACATTTTTGGACTGTCACACCAGCCAAAGAATACCCAATAAGGAACATATTTCATACCTGTCAAATTATACGTTTTTCACGTATTTTATACTTTATTTGATCATTTCAAGTTGTGTACGCCATATAAGAACTTTTGTACGGGATTTTTGTTCAGTACGTTTTTTTGTTGTTGTAAAACCGATCTCGTTTTACCTATTTCGGCTCTAATCCGGATTGTCTCAATCACTGGTAGCAGACGAAAACGTCATCGTCGATTGCTAATTTTGTCATTCTTTGAGCATGATATGCGCACGTGTGTCAGTCACTTCCAACCTTTTCACTATATAAATATAGCGTGTCAGCAAGCAATGTACCCAGACAGTCAAACTGCCAGCGTCGTCATACAGTGACATCTACAGAATCTTGAATTTAGTGCATAAAAAAGGAGCACCGATTGATTGGGCACCCCGTTCACTTTGGGGACAATTTTAGACTTTTAAGTGCGCCTTATGTGAGTAAATATGTGCTGCGTTTGTACAGTTTATTATTACTTAATAAGAGGAATTGCAATCATTAATAAGAAGAGCGATTGGCTGATGTTGACAGGTATGATATATGTACACCAGGGTTCCAGAACCTTTTTGACAGAGAGCCACAAAAAAATCATATTTTCAAATGTTCTTCCTTGAGAGCCATACTCAAAATTTAAAAGTCAAAATACATGAAAATGTGTGCGTTTTTAGTCATTTCACCTCTTTTAAAGTACAAAAAAACTGAAATCTTTTGACAACGTTGCTAATCAATGAGTATTAATGACGATATGCATGGAGAAGAGTCTAATTTAAAAAAAATATGATTAAAAAGGCACTAGAGGTCGTGTCAACGCCACAGTGCCGATATAACGCTCCTATTGGTGTGTTTGGGACTCAGCTGTTTCCATATTTTAGCTCACGGGTTAGCGGAGAGCCTCATACACTCATCAAAAGAGCCGCATGTGGCTCCCGAGCCATAGGTTCCCTACCTCTGATCTACACATGGGAAGGGCAATTTAAAAAAAATAACAATAGTAAAATGGAGAACAACAACTCAATAGGCATCTGTTAACTTTTTTTCAGATACATATAAACCAAAAAAACAATTATAACAATCTGTCATTGGTCAGAGAAAAAAAACTAATCGTCGTATGGTAATCGTTCCACCCGCTTGGTAAAATCAAGAAATCTTATTGCTTACGCGGAATCAGGAATACGTACAAGAATAAAATAAATATCGCAAGCTCGTATTTGAAGTTAAACAAAGAAAGTAACTCGTGTAGTTGTTATTAATGCAAATAGAGTTGCCTCTTCATAAAATGTGTATTTGTGTTCCCGTTGATGTATGCAGTGCAACGAGTACCTTAGGATTAGTGCGATTTATTGCCGGCGCGTCCTGTGCGTGCCAACGGCCTGCCACAACGCTCTCAGAATTTGCCATATCGGTGGAGCCTCCCTCTGGCGACGAGCGTTAATTAAAGTCGACCATGGCGACCTTGAGTGTCGCCCGATAACTTTTCCAATCCTCACGAAGCGCGAGTGGCCGCAAGCGAACTTTTTGATACTCGAACGATACCAAGCCTTTGCCGTTTGTTTATCTTTAAATTTTTTTGGCGAGGCCTAATGGATTTTGTTAATGAATTGCCCCAGCGTTTCTTCATTCCCACCTCCACTTAGCGTCAAACTAAGGCTGTCGTAAAAAGCTGCTCTGGTGCCGTGCATTTGTTTTAATTAGGCGTTTTATTAAAGCCCGGGTTATCTAAAATGCGGGAGCTTTTACTTTTGTCACATTCTTTATTAAAGGAGATTACTCGTTTAATTGAGCGCATGCGGTACAAGTTTTGAGCCACTTGTGCAATTTGTTGATTTTTTTTTTTGCATTCTGACTAAAGCTACATGAAAATTGACGTACCGTATTTTTCGGTTTATAAGTCGCCGTTTCTTTCATAGTTTGGCCGGGGGTGCGATTTATACTCTGGTGCGATTTGTGTGAAATTATCTAATTCCCGAGTAGGGGGAGTTGTTTAAAAGTAACACCGAGAATGAGTTCATTGGATTTAGTGATTTGGAGTGAAATTGATAGTTTGGTAAACTTGTTAGCATGTTCTTTATGCTAGAGTTATCTGAATAACTCTTAATTTGTTACATCGTTACTGATATTAACAGGCATGTCAGTCTAACCTTAGTATACCGTACACTTATTCAGCCTGTTGTTCTCTATTTTATTTTAATTTTAAATTGCCTTTCAAGATGACATGTATGTTTTTGGTGTTGGATTTTGTCAAATACATTTCCCCCACAAATACGACTTATACTCAAGTGCAACTTATATATGTTTTTTTCCTTAATAATTATGCATTTTATGGCCCGTGCGACTTATGCTCCGGTGCGATTTATGTGTTTTTTTCCTTCATAACTATGCCATATTTGGGCTGGTGCGACTTATACTCAGGTGCAACTTTTATGTTTTTTTTCCTTTAATTTTAAACTGCCTTTCAAGATGACTTGTATGTTTTTGGTGTTGGATTTTATCAAATACATTTCCCCCAAAAATGCGACTTATACTCAAGTGCGACTTATATATGTTTTTTCCCCTTAATAATTATGCATTTTATGGCCCATGCGACTTATACTCCGGTGCGATTTATGTGTTTTTTTCCTTCATAATTATGCCATTTTTTGGCTGATGCGACTTATACTCAGGTGTAACTTTTATGTTTTTTTCCTCCATATTTATGCATTTTTTGGCTGGTGCGACTTAAAGTCCAGAAAATACGATAATTACATTTGCAGTGAGAGGCCACTAAGCTTTTTGTTTGGAAGGGAAGCTTCCTTGATCTGATTTTATCATTGTGATTTCCTTTTGTCACCCAACAAAAAAATACCCAAGCAAAATCAGCCGGCGAGATCACAAGAATGAGCGAGTGAGTCCGCCTGGACTTATTGGAAGCTTAAATTGTGAAGATGAATGAGAGCGGGCACCTATATACGTTTCCGCGCCCACTGCGCTCGCATGTGTATGTTCCAGATAGAAATCTATAGAATCCGTGACAGCCAATATAAATCCCTTTATGAGCATCTATCAGGTTGATGTGAGTTTCAGCATGCCAGACCTGATCAGGTCAGATTGGTACATCAAAATGACAGCTTGGCGTCTACCTAGGAATCTGCGGATGCGAATATATATTGTTGATGTCAGATTTATTGCTTGCCTCACATAATTTTATATCATGAACGGGATTATGAACGGTTTTGTTGGTTTCACTCTGTAGTTTGTTTCTTAACATACTGCGCAAAGGGAATGATTGCATCACTACAGCACGTATACCGTATTTTCACGACTACAAGGCGCACTGCATTATAAGGCGCACCCTCAATGAATGACACATTTTAATGTTTTTTACCTATATAAGGCACACCACATTGTAAGGCGCACCGCTCCGCATTACACTGGTCTACCGCACTGCATTATACGGGTCTACAGTAGAGGCTGGGGTTACGTTATGCATCTACTAGATGGTGCTGCTGTCAACAAAACAGTCAGATAGGTCAGACAAACTTTATTAATAGATTATTATTAAAGGATGGTGTACCCTATCGACTGATTTATTTTATCGTGATAACAATTTTAATGTGTCCATATATAAGGCGCACTGGATTACAAGGCGCCCTGTCTATTTTGGAGAAAATGTAAGACTTAAGTGCGCCTTATAGTCGTGAAAATACGGTAGTTTTTTTTCTTCTAGGTTACCTCTTTTTTTGTACAATGTAAACCTACATCGTCCATATGGAAATGACCCAAAGTCCTCCAACCTTGCCCTCTTTGGGGAAAGTAGCCAAGTTAGCGCTCATACGCCCCAACAAAGTGCAAGTGTCGCCGACATTAATGACCGCTCTCTTATTCTCGCGGCGTAACCGGGATTGACATTTTCATAATTACCATTCCGTCACCACTGTGGACTTGGCGGTTTCATTACTAATTCATTGTGCATGGGGAGCAAAGGCGGCACGGACAGTAGGAGAAAAAAAAACTAGGGAATAAAAAGCGGGCTGGTGAGGGAGTTTTCAGAAAAGAGGAAGAACTAGGACAAGTGGATATTGATTTTTCAAGTGCGAATGAATTTTGGGGACGTACTTGATGTTGCTCTCCTCGTATCCTCACTCGAGGCGCGTTTCTTTACCTCTCTCCATTTATTCCTTCTACCTTCCCCATCTGTAGTCTTTGCCGTGGTGCAGCAGCAACAGCAGCGCTTGTTGCCACGGCAACTCAGGGTTATCTCAGCCATGCAACAGGGAGGCAGAGAGCGAGAGAGACTGACTGAGAAGAAGATATAGGTACCCCCACCATCTTTTTGGGGGGGACCAGGCCCTGTACAATTATGACTGATGTCTGATTTGCATTTATGAATACCAGTTGGTTTCAAACGAGCTTGTAATCGGTGCTGCGTTTACATCCACTTTTTCAGAAAAGAACCATGACCTCGATTTAAGTAAAGCACCAAACGATCTATGACGTGCAGGAAAAGTTTTCTTATTTAACTCTGCATTGTCAAAAAAATAATAATTGTTTGTTTAAGACAGGCAGCTGGAGGCAACGCTTATTAACACCAACAAGGTGTTAATCAGATGGTATTTTAAACAGAGTTTGAAGTGCACACGTGGTTGTGGGAATTTTGAAAAGTGGAGTTAGGCACATACACACACACACACACAAAACAGATTCATTAGCGACCCTCCCTGCCAGGCAAGAACAGAAGATAAGTGAAAGCCGCGCTCACCGCTCTGCCTCTCATTCATTTGCACAGTTCCAATCTGGAGACCGAGCTAAGTGGCTTATTGAACAATTTTCAATGGCTGCCTGGTTGACTCACCGCTCCCTCGCTCACGGTCGCCAAAGGACTTATTTGTCCTTCGTTTGTAAACGCTGTTATTCGGAGCACAGAATGTACTTGGATTTTGTGCACAAAATAACATCAATGCCAGTGCCTTTGTTGAAATATTTTGGGGCAGATTTCTGGACGCCAAAGTACGATTATAAGAACAATCAGACGGATACAACAACGATTCAGCTTCAACCACCTTCGGGCTAACAGTCGCTAAGGCGTTTCCTCACTATCGCCCGTCGTTTTTGCCGCATCGGCGACATTATAAGAATTAACCCTGCAAAGCGAGGAAGCCTAGCTAAAACTGTCGTAATTAGTCTTGTGTATAATCAGTGTTTTTATTTTCGTGTGCCTCAGTTAGGCACAACAGGCAAAGAAAAACAGCTCGAGCGGTGTTGTCTCTCCCCTGTAATTACAAACATATCCAATTAATTACACACATATTTCATCAGCAGCAAGGAACGCAAAGCAGTCCGGGCACACGCTTGTACACGAAACTCAGCGAATAATAATTAGCCGCAGGTCGCGTCATGTTTATGTGACGCCAGCGGTCGCTCGAGGCAATGTTCGTTGGAAATCGAGACCCCGGTCTCGGGGGGAACTAGGTGTTTTTGTTGTGAGCCTCAACGGCTTCACTCGATCGGACTCACGGTTGGATCAAATCGATCTACGTTTTGATATCTCCGACCTGCGTGAGAACCAGCGAGGCGGTGAGACAAAGACGGTGTCATTGCAAAGCTCCAGTGACAGTCCGAATTGTCCTCTCTGCCCCACGACGCCCCAAGGTCGGCGCCTTCCACTCTCCGGGCATCCATAGCCCGAGGCCCGAGTGTTTTTGAGCGCTCGTTCCGGCCGGCTAAATGCCAGAAAGTACCGTGAAGTGGACGTCAGTGTGTTTCAATGACTCCTCTTCATGGACTCCTCCATTATGACCAGTTCAATAGCCGTCAGTGGCATTCTGACTTAGACAGACCGTCACTTCAATGTTATTATGCGCCTCGAACCCAAAGGTTGATTAGCCATGCATTCTTTCAGAGTTTGTGTGCTAGAGGAGCTTTGTCCCCACCCTTTTTTTTTTTTGAATTTTGACCACCTCCCTGACCCCCTGGGACGATTGAATGATCTTTTGTCCAATGGAGAAGAGTCCCTCAAACCCCTGACTGTGACTCCCTTTTTGGGTTATTTCTGAGAAAGAAGAAAAAAATGTTTTAATCTCCTCTATGGATGTTTGCGTCACACCTTTTATTCGTTTGAACCCCTTCCCCAAAGACAGGGGCTTTACTTTGGCTTGGTCCAATGACTGTTTGTTTTTCCCTATTTTGGGACTTTTTAAGCATATTTATTTGTCTGTAGAGAAATAACCCAAAAAGATTTGAAGTCGCCTTTTGTTCAGCCTAGTTTCGGTCGTCAAGCTCCGACTTAGTTTGTCTTTAGCTAGTGTCCCTAATAATAATATTCATATGAGCAGGTAATTACAATTTCTTCAATAGAGAGCTAATCCACATGTGCCAGCTCGGTTATCAGGCAGCTTTTGAGGAAAGCCCCAAAGAAAAGGCCAAATTACTCTATTATTCTGGGTCAGGGGCAGAAATACACTTTAGTGCGTCCATCTTGTCCCCACGCAAACACACATCTGTCTAACCTGATTGTCACATTGAATAGCTACAATGTATTCTTAGAAGCATCCATGAACAACCCGTGGTCCCCCAGACCCAGACACTTTTGGCTGCTATGGAAGAAAGACCCCCTGTGACCCTGCGCCTCATTAAAATGCTAAAAAGCTGCCAGAGGATAGGAGAGCTAATCCTCACACCTGTTTCCATCCTCGAGCCCTCATCACCCTTCGCCATAGACTCCCCGGACACACACAGACGGAAAAAAAAAGAAATGACAGTTCTTCAGCAGGCTAAAGCAAATGAAAATAAAACACAGACGCACGTAGCAAAAGCAGCTGTTCAACAACCTAATTAATTGTCTCATCAAGAAACTGCAGCACCACCATAATAACCCTAATCACATGACTAATGCGCATTTTAGCCGTTTGCGTTCGTAACGGCGCAAACGTGAGTACACGTTCGCGCTGATGTTTTATCGTCAAGAATAACGCGTGTCATTTAATTTCCGCGCAAACGAAACAGAACTAGTATGCGTCTTAATAATCGAGGACAATAAGCGTGCTGTTTCTTGGCTTTAATAATTGGCGGCTCGTTTGTAATCGGCTTTCTCCGCAGCACTGGCGCTTCTCCTAGCTCGCGTTTCGCCATTGGGGAAGGCCGCTTCTTTGTTTCGCCGGCCAACGACGCGCATCTGCGCGTTCGTCGTAAACTCGCTCGTTCGGCTCAAGTGGGCGCTTAAGGAAACAGATAAATCAGTCGTTTCCGCTCGGCACGTGAACGTCGTAACAACACGAGCCGTGATTTAGTCATTACGCGCGACAATTTCCGTGTCGGAATGATGAAATAGACGCGACGCTCGGCGATGAATGGGATGTTAACTCGCGTGGCAGAGTGTTATCTTTCCGACACACACAGAAGAAGGCGGCGTCAATGCCGAGGACGTACATCCATAAAGCGGCGAGATGAAAGGGCGAGGGTGAGCCGGGTCAGGAAAGACTGTCAGAACCATAAATATCACTTTAGGTGTGCATGACCTCAAATTCTTTGAGGGCACGGTATCATTAATAGAGTCCGATGCCTCAACTTGATTCAAGTCGGTGAGGGGAAGTCATCTTAATGACTAATTGCCAACTTGCGCGAATGATCAACATGCTAATGAGCTCTAGATGCGATGGCTTCTTTGGCTTCTCACCGAGAAGTTCCTCTTTTCAGAGTTGCGTTTTTAGGAAGTTTGCTGCAGGGATCAGACTTCAATCTTCCCCATTTGAAGGCTGCCAGACTCAATCCGGCTTTGGCTGTTTGGACAAACACGTCTGTGGGAAACATGGCAGACAGCCGCTTCCCTAATCTTCTCGGTGGGAAAAAGTGTTTGACTCGTGTTATGCGGCGCGTAGTGCGGCGTCTCCACTAAACCGGCGTTTCGGCGATTTGTCGACGCCACTATGTACTCGACCCTTTTCCGTCATATGTGTGGTTTGTCTTTCTGAGCTGCGAGGAGTGGAAGTCTGGGGGATATATCCCATCAGCCCCTGTACTGCGGAGTGTAGCGCAGGTTGGCCACAGAAGGGCTCTGGAATCTCTCTCTTTGGTTGGCTTGCCTCCCCCCCGTTAGATGAATCGGAGCAGAGATGAAAAGCTTTCAGGAATGCTGGCAGACAGGCAGTGCTTTGCAGTAATCTAACCTGGGGAGGATGAAAGGCAGCTGGGAAGCTGGGACCAGAAGAAAAAAAAAGGGTAGGGGGGTTTGGGATTGATAGGAGTGATGTAAGGTGAGAGGATGAGAACAACAGCGTGAAGTTTGAGGAAAGAACGGCTGCTTAGTCAGAGAGAGAGATGATTGTTTCCAAAAAAAAAAAGGTCCACGGTGGCACATGGAGGCTCAGATGTAAAGTTAAGCGTATCAGATTAATTGCTACAACAGTAGCCGTTTTGTCACTAAAGTTAGCCTGTTCTCACAGTCCTTCTGGAAGTTCTTTGGATGGAACATTTTTGGATATGTGCAATGAAAACCATAGTATGTAATGAAAAAGTCATCAATACAGAAGCATACCTCTCAACCTCCGCCAATTGCTTCCCTTATTAATGATTGCAATTCCCCTTATTAAGTGATAATAAACTGTACAAATGCAACACATGTAAGGCGCACTTAACAGTCTAAAAATTTCCCAAAAGTGGGCAGGGTGCCTCATCAGTCGATACGCCTTTTGTATGCACTAAATTCAAGATTCTGTAGATGTCCCTGTATGACACTGACAGCTTGACTGTTTGGGTACATTGCTTGCTGACACGCTATATTTATATAGTGAAAACGCGGACATGTGAAAGGGGAATGCATGTGCGCATATTATGCTTAAAGCATGACAACATTAGCACTCGATGATGACGTTTTCGTCTGCTACCAGTGATCGAGACGATCCGGATTAGAGCCAAAATAGGTAAAATGAGATTGGTTTTACAAAAAACGTACTGTATTTTGCCGTTTAATATACCCGGGTATATTAAATGATTTTTGCTTTTTTTAGCCTCCCGTTTGTGCGCCATTTAATATACCCCTGCCGTTTAATATACCCCTGCCGTTTAATATACCCCTGCTGTTTAATATACCCGGGTATATTAAACGGCAACTCGGCTTTTTTGGCAAGATTTGTATGGTGTTCATGGGGGCATAATTATAGATACTTAAGTTCATTAAAATTCCAAGTCAGACATTATTCAGCAGTAAGTAGTAGTTACCAGTCGGACAAAGACTCCGAATCGCTCTCAGCAACAGACTTTCTCTTACCCCGTCATGGCATAAAGAGTGCGTAGTGGATCGTACCTTCCTGTTTGTGCGCCATTTAATATACCCCTGCCGTTTAATATACACGGGTGTATTAAACAGCAAAATACGGTACTTTAAAAAATATATATGTGCAAAAGTTGTTATACGCCGTACACAATTTGACATGATGAACAACATAAAATACAGAAAAAACGTACAAGTTGACCGGTATGCAGAAGCAGCCCGTTTCTGGTGGCCCCGACTCCATTAGGTGGTTCTAAGCGCCGTAGAATATAAAGCAAGCAGGCACTTGGTCTAAGTTTGCTCAGCCTGGGTCAACCTTTGTGAGGGCAACGGTGGCGGTCCCGGTTCAAATGAAGTCAAAGCACAGCGTGAAAATGCACCACTGCGTGAGGTGTTGTAATTACAGTAAGTCAACGGCGGTTTGGAGAGCCTGACACGCGGCGTAATTGCAGCTGTCACACGGACGCCAGGCGAAGTTGAAACTCCACGCGGTGGAACAAACCCAATTGCGACAGCGCCGGTTGAACACTAGAGTGGCATCGAGTGCGGCGGCGTTGTCACTCAAAAATGCACATGGCAGTCGGTTGAGGGAGCGTACTGTCTTTTTTTTCCCTTGAAATCATAATGTAGGTGGAGCGGGCCTGTCGCCGGCGTGACAAATCCTAACTCGTTCACCGCGTACGTGCGGTTCTGCAACAAACGCGGCGCACCCCAGCGGAGCGCTTCCCCACCTAATTGAAATTTGGAGGTATAAGAGGATTTCTGCACAACGCCAGCTGACAGTCCCCATTCATGCAATATCCTCTTAGACTTCTTTCTCGCCTTGGTGAAAAAGAATTTATGTCTTTAAGCATCCACGAGGCTTACGGGATCATCGTTTTTGTTGTTGTGACTTGTTCCATTTACCTGGTTGGCATGAAAACAGAGCCCCGTTTTTTCCCACGTCTGATTTATTTTTATTTTTTTTATGTCCAGTGAACCAAGTTATTAAGAATTTGTAATAGAAGTCACTACATCATACATAACGCATGCAACAACGTCCATGAAATGGAGCCATTTTGGGGAATTATCAGGATCACGCATGCACGCTTCCTTTATTTGTTGGCTCGTGTCTGTGATTAGATAAGCAACCGTGCTGAAACAACACGCTTGTTCATTTGGGCTCCGGTGTGAAGCTTTCATTGTCATGCACAATGCTTCGCTTATGTGTTACGTATGCCATTATTCACGCGTATGCAACTCACTCGTAGGCGCCCTCGCTAATAAGGTGTTAATTTTAGTTAAAGGCCATTTGTGGCAATGACTAGAAAGCATCACAGCTATTTTGCTACAATTTTCTTCCCAGGGAATCGACATTGGGGAGATTTACCTCAGTCACCCCCCCTTGTTTTTTTCCCATTTCCTCACTCTCTGCCTCGCTTTGTATCCGACCCGCTGCCCGTCGCTGCACCAGCGATGCAATTTTGCACCTCAGTGGGGGAAATGGCTCTCACAGTCGAAGCGGTGTGCCAGTTTGTTTAATAACAGAGTAAAGGCAGGAAAAGAGAGGAGTCGGGGAAGGAATACAAAGAAGGATGGAGTGGCCTAGGGGCAGGCGACAAGGAAATATACGCAGGAATTCACACCTGCTTATCTCCGAGGAATTGGCTACCAGAGCCTCCTTTTTAATTAGAAACTTTAGAGGAAAACTCATAAATCACCCCCGTGTGCAAGTGAACGGGAGGCGGCCGATGTGCAAATTTGCACACGCAAGGAACATAATGACTTTGCGCCTTGTACGTGCATCGTCGAAGTACGCCAAGTCACTACTTTTGGTACAGTGTACCCCTCTTTTGTTTTGGTGCGATAATAGCACTGTAGTTATGATGTGGATACCTATAGAGGTGTGTGTGTATATGACTGTTTGTTCCCTCAACTAAAGGGTTAATACTGCTTACTAGGAGAGTATACTTCATGTGTGTTCCGTATAAATCATTGGATTATTGTAAAACTAGGACACTATTCAAGGCTAGCAGTACTACAAATTGGTGTACTGAGGTCACTGGGACTGTGTGTGTGTGTGTGTGTGTTTGTGCAACATGTGTGTGTGTGGTAACAGGATACAGGCTGCTTTCAGACAGCGTCTGGGCTTTCGGCTCCCTATTCATTATTTACACCCAACGACTTTCCGTTTTTGTTCTCCTCGGTAAACTTTCACGTTTTAATTTGTTCAATTGTATACATTCAGCAGTGAGACTTTTTCTATAAGTGTGTTACCGCTCTCGTAAACATGCTGAGAAGGGATGTTGAACAGATACAAGAGGCCAGACGGATAGGCGGATAGTCAGCAATGAAGGGGGGTCTCAAGGTCGTGCCCTCACCTTCCAACTCAAGCTGATGCAAGGATGTCAATAGGTCATTAGCAAGCCGAAACAGACTCGGCATCCTGTCCGAGAGAGCTGCTGATTGATGGTCTGATGGAGATAAATGTACGGAGGGACGCCGTAACATGGCGCTGGCTATCGGGGAGTGCTATCTGATCAAAGTCCATCATCACAAGACGAATTGTAAAACATTCCTGCTCCTTTTCCCTACATGTGGATCTTCAGGTCAACGTGGGTCACTGAATATAGTTCAAAAGTCAATAAGATCCTCCTCTCGTTATGTTCCATCAAAGCGGTGGCGAGGCAGGCGGGATGTCGCCGACGTGGGTTCCGATGTGGCTTACGTGGGAAGCAAACTGTATTTTGATTTGCAGTTTGGATTTCAACTCAAGACGTTTTGGCCTTGGTGCCGTGCAGAAAGTTCTTTCATGCGTGGCAGTGTGAGAGCTATTGCTAGTGGAATATTCCAAATCATATTTGGAACGAGGTTCTTTACATAAACAAAATGAATAGATGACAACTCCAGTTTGGAGGCTTCCCGCTATACACCGCGATTGTGTCCCCTTGAAAGGCTGACTCTTGAACCTACAAAAAAAGGTTGATTTGATGCCCACGATGCTCCACGGGGGTAAGTGTGTTGACTTGTTTAATGGCTCCCAAAGCCTTTTAACTTTCCCACTGTGGCCTGCGGTCACCAAAATATAATGGCTTGCGCGCCGCTCTTGCAGCATGGCCACCAGGTTGCTCTACTAATAGAGACACAGGTGGCAATTCGTGCCTCAAATTATGTCTTTGCCTTCTCTGTGGGGTCTTTTATGCCTCAAGCAGCACCTCTTGTGATCTCAAGAAAAGAGGAAAAAGCTGAGGGAATAATTGGTTTGGAAGAAAACACGAATTTGGGTTTTTCCCCAACGAGGCCAAATCAAATTACCAATCATGGTATTACCGGGTAGTCACATAGGGTAAGAAATCATTCAGAATATTGCACCGAACAAAGGATGGATTAGTGAATTGGATTTGTGGTGTTTTTTTTATTTTAACTCCTCGATATCCAGCAGCGAGGACCCCGTTAGGCTTGTTGACTTTGTTAGGTTAGATTAGAACTTTATTTCATCCCTTATTCGGGAAATTTCTTGGTTGCAGTGGCAAGACAGACACAAGACACACAAGACATTGTAGACCTAGGTAAAAAAACTGGAGCCACACTCAGGAAGTCCACAAGGTGGGGACCTTCTGCAGACTGAGACTGAGGTTACCGCACAGTCCCTCAGTATTCTGGAGGTTTTAAAGATCATCTTCCTTGCCTAGATCCTCGCAAGCAGTCCTATCAACTCAAGTTTTTCCAGAATTGACTAAAACAAGCATGCGTTTATGGACCGCGGCACAGACGCGCTGGAAGCCAGACTTCCTAAAACTGAGTTGTAAGCTTGGAATCGCTCAAACATTCACGGCATCCCGGCCAACTCCGAGAACAACGAGCCAAAGTTAGCACTTGCCACAATATAACGTGTCCATTTTATGACTTGAGAAAAGTACTTTTCTTGTTCCAAAAGAGAACATTTTAAAAATCTTTTTGGCCGAAGCACTCGTCATTTGCAGGTGGTCCATCTAAACTGACACCTTTTGCTAGTAGGAGGTTTTTGAACATGAAGGAGAGCTGTGATGAAGCAACCCTCCATCCTCCTTTTCCTGATGCTCTAAGGCAGCGATAACAGGCAGACCTGCCACTCACTTCTTTGGAGCTAAGGGAGGGAGAAATGAATTAGGAAGCCTCTGGACACGTGTCTCCTTTCAGCCTCAGCGTTTCTCAGCAGGGGAATGAGGTTAGATTAGCAGGCCACGTGGATCTGGGGACTAACCAGAAGCTCTCCTTGAATGCCACCCCGGTCAGTCAACGGGCCGGGGGTTCCCCCCGCGGATTTTGCAGGGGTGTTTTCAGATCCCAGATGAGAGGGGGCAGAAACCTTGGTGCCCAAACATAAGTTCACATGCCATATTTTCCCTTCACTCTGTTCTGCCCTAAGCTTAGGTAAAGGTCATACTTCCTTGTTAGCTTCCACATCGGTAGTATTTTTTTCTTTGCTTGCTGCCAGTTCATTTTAAACATTGCATTTATTGATACCGACTAAAATCAAAAAATATGTATGAACACAATCGAGCTGCTTATTATTGACATCACCTGGAGCACTTTCTCCAGAGGCCTTGCAGCTTTAGCACTAAGTAGTTTTTCTTCCTCTCAGGCTTCAGAGTGACACGTTGGCATTAATTCCCCCAGATTAACGTCGAATCCGCCACGAGTCCATCTTGCCTGAAGCTACACATAGGCAATATAACAGTTTTTGTTCCAGCAATGATTGACGCCGTGAAATGGATCCAAGCTTTTTTTTTCCCTCACGTTTTTATTGAGCCGGACAAATTCTGGCATTCAGACCAACACTATTCTACCGCTGTCGAAATGAATGGAGCGTGAGAAGAGACACGTTGCCGTTACGTGGCGGAGATGTGTTTTTTCATTACCTTCTCCTTCACAGTCGGTGTTCCTCGCCGTTGTCTACCTGACTGACATGCTGTGTTTGGTTGACGAAGACACTCGGAACAGTCATCAGGATTTTTGGCACGACTCCTGACAAAACTGACTCCCGTTGTGACCAGGATGTTGTCTTTAGGGGAAGCAAGTACGCTATTGCAGTGTGGAGATGCACAGGCAATAGCTTACACTCCTCACTTTTCTCAGCCGTGACCTTGGACAATATTCCCCTCCTGCCCATGTACGTCTCTGCAGTCACACGGTCTCAGGTCAAAGCACAGGGACACTTTACTCAGCATTTTATCCAGGGTGTTTCAAATATGGAGGTGTTAGTCGCCATTGTGCTATGCTTAGCACGCTACTTAACTGTGTGACTCTTGCCCCTGCAGAATCCATATTCCATTGCCTAGCAAGCACACCGTCCCTCTCCACGGTTATTGTTCGGTTGTCGGCTCAGCGTTGCGGTCGGAGCCTGTGGCAAATTGATTCGTCGCAGAGTGCAAGGAAGTTTCCAATGTGCCTTTTGTCGCGTTCACTGCCAAAATGTAGACGCAGCGAGAAGATAATCCTGTGGCTTTCGCACCGGAATGGCTTCCCTGACTGCATCGCGCCTTTTTCTAGCCAGCGGACCCGCAGAGAGTGAGATGAAACACGTTCTGTGACTGCAATATCTTTCCAAATAAGGGCTAAAAAAAGACCATCTGCTCAAGTGGTGTCTTTTTTGTTGTTGTTGTTGTTCACAAACTGCAGTTTTAGTCTCCTCTTCTCGTTTTAGTATGAGTCACCCATGTGTCGTTATTCTTACCACCATGAGGGGATCCAGTGGAGTAGATGGTCAGACTGTCTCCCACAGTCTGGTCACAGAGTAACAGATGAGCACGGTCCTCTGGGTTAGCGTTATTATCATCCAGCCACTCAGTCTGTGTCTTCTGAATGTTCTCCATAGATGTTTACGCTAAATAGGGGGCCAAATGGATCGCTCACCTTCCCCAACGACTGCGAGGCAAAATGAAGTCAGCCTGGCGGCGGAGGCCTATTGTGTCGTGCTAATGTGATAGCAGAGATTAGCATTGTAATCCATTTAGCATAGAGCGGCTAATCCCCTCATTGGCGTCAGAACGGAATCAGATAATGTTGGCTACCACCGCCGTGGTTGCCTTAATGATTGTAGGCTGTTCAAACATTAACACTATGATGTTTTAATTATGCCAATGAAATATGGTTGGCAGCTCATCATCAGTGGCATTGGAAGATAGGGAGACATTTAAGCACTTCTTACAACCTACTTCATTGCTATAAAAAGGTATTGAAGGCCTACACCAGCTACTTAGACAACAGGCGTCGGAGCCCGTTTTTCTACTTATTGTGGTAGCAGCGTGGCCTGCTGCTGGAAACGTTGCTTTTCCTGATCTCTCTAATCAGACCAACATCCACAGGTTCATTCATTGTCCTTTTCTTCAATGAATTCAACTGATTGACATTCAAACCTTAAAAAAAACTGCAGTGCGGAAGCAGTGTTATCACCCAAGTGTATTGTAATTAATCATGGAGGGACTCGTCTGTCCTTGCTAGCATCTGCTTCAGATCTAATTATCTTTGCTGCCGTTTACCTGCAAAAGCCACTGAGGAGAAACGAGACACGGCCATCAAAACTCGAACAAGACTCTGTTCACACCTGTCACACCCCATTCGTAGTCTGCCAGGTGCCCAAAAGTTTTGGAGTTTGCTTTGACCCTGTCAACATTTGTTTATGTTGATCCAATCCAATCCAATGCCTTTTGCTTTTGCTTTGTTGTTCTGCGGCCTTTGACTGTACTGTCTAACTTATAACTATGCCTTTTCTTGCTACTGTCACAATGAAATTTCCTGAATACGGGATGAATAAAGTTATCCAATCCAATCCAATCCCCAAATCTACTGACCCGCTAAATCTCTTTCTTCATTTTTTTGCAGATTCGAGTGGACGGGTCCTCCAGAGTCCTGCAGTACGAGACAGTACAAGCGGTGGAAAGCGGACCGGTCCTCCGCGACATGGCCTTCTCCGCCGATCACCACTACCTTTACGTCATGTCCGAGACCCAAGTAAGATGCTCGAGGTCATGTGTTGCGGGGCAAAATGATCTGTGGTGGTGTTTGGGTAGAATGGAAAAAAACTGGTGTGAGTATAGGGACTTTGGAAGGTGCCTGTGTTGTTCGCACTGTTGGAAGGTGAAATGCAGAGTGACATTGCAGCACTCTGTCTAATGGATGCCGCCACCGAGAGGCTTTGTATACCTCCAGGGCAAAAATAGCTGCATTTATGCACACGCGAAGTGTATGAACAATGTGTGATTCAGCGTTTCTACCTTTATGTTGCGCACACTAAATCCAAACCCAAGTGAAATTTCTCTAGGGTTAGAAATTAAAGGTAATGTTGCCTTTCAATGGAATAAGGTTAAGGATCAAAACAAAGAGTTCAAGGCAGAAAGAATATGAGAACACCGAGGGGGAGACTGGGATTCAGTGGATTGGGTCCATTTAGAATTCTGTTTTGTCATGGAATCCAATTATCACTTCTGCAAATCTGTTAACCAGCAAAATTAGATTCCTTACTTCTCGCCTCTCTTGGAATTTCCATAATTGGGGCTCCAAGATGGAGACACTGTATCACATTAAAATGATTAGCGTTTCTTAATTTCCTTCTCTTCCCATTGTCTTCTATTCCCTTGCATCCCATATTGTGTTACACATTTAGGCTCTTCAATTAGTCCATATTGGAAAAATAAACACTAAGTGATTGTGGCTGTCCAGTTTGGCACTGGGAGTGGCTTTGGGCTAATTAGTCTATTAGCCTAGTTAAAACGTGGACCATCCCAAGTGTTTTGGGAGGAGCATCTGGGAATAATCCCACCGAAGCAATATTCACCAAAAGGTACTTTCTTCAATAGCGTCAAGCTTCAGGTGCACACAAACACGAGTTCGCAATACTAATGTGAACGGAATAAAAAGTAGTCCTGAACCATCTATAAGAGGAGGCTCCATGCTGGGTCCAGGCCTGAGACCCAGACCCTGGGAGAGCGTCTAAAGACGGAACCAATAAGAAGCCCGACAGAACGGGTCGATTGAGCTCCACCCCTGCTGTTCCAAGCACACCCTTGGAACGTCCTCTTCAGATTCACTGATGACTGACCTGTAGAGGCCGGTGCGCTCGACACAGAGCCCCTGTGGCTCCCTGAAACACTCCACCGTGTAACTCTGAGCTAGTGGAACTTAATAATGTCTCCTTAAAAAAAGATTGGAGGATTTCCTCTTTGAATATACTGCACAAATGTTTTTTGTATTTTTTTTAAAGGCACCAACTCCAGGAGCTACAAGTAAAATATGACTGCGCCTCATATCAGAAATGTTTGGTAGCCGTAGGGCTGCCTAGCATGCGCCGTAAAAGCCGTTGCTCACCGCCGCCGCACTGGTGGTGCTCAATTATTGATATGCCGTGTAGAAAATGCAGATCTGTAAGAGTGAATTATTGAGAATGTGTACTATACTTGGGTGAGGATCGTTCAAAGTCAACCGCTTCCCCATCCCCAGAGGAGCCAGACAACTAATTTGAGACTGCTTCAAAGCTGTTTGGTATCAGTATCCATTCATTTCTACTCGACTGGCGAAGGTGTTTAGATGTGGCGTCCCAGTTCGGTCTAACAAGGAAGCAGAACACCGGCAATGACACTTGTCAAGCCAGCAAGGCAGAAGACGTTTGAGTATGGGAAGTTTCTACCTTTTGTCCTCCTTTTAATGGCCTCCCATTGTGTGCTCGCTCAACTCATCTCCCGTCTGCAGATACGCGCAGGCTGAAAGTGCTTTCACACAGGCTTTGAGCGCACAAGCAGGCCTGGCGGGAGCTTTACGAGGCGACGCCAGCGGAACGTCTGACACAGTTGAAATAGTCGAAATGAAGGTCATTGTCCAGATATTTTATGAGCGGGGAAAGTCGGAGGTCTGTTGTTTACGACCAGATTAAAATGCAGATAAAGTGCGTGACTGTCGAGTTATATCTCTGTTGCCGAAGCCCTACAAAACTTTCTGAGGATGGAAGGCGTATCCAAGAGGAACGTGTTTCAATTCAGTCTTTGAAATAAAACTGGACTTCAAACAACTCACACATAAAAGTCACGTTTAGCAATTGTACTGATTTTAACAGCCTTCCTTCCAATTTGTAAAGGATTTTGCAGGCCTTTCTTTTACGGTTAGCCTTTTTCTGAAAGGAAAACGACGCAAAATGAAAAACCTTGCAAGCGCTTGAGCCTCCCTTGAGTCCAAAGATAACTGAAAATGATTGATCCCATCCCAATCATTTGTCACGCCGAGACAGTCCCGACAGCAGGTTAGACGGCTTCCTCATCTGACCTTTTCGGGACGTCAAGCGAAAACAATAGCACACGTTCGGCCGCCGAGCTCTGTCCGTTAAGCCAGTTCGTGATAGGAAACCAGCGACTCGTTAGGGCGAAACAGTGTATATACAGTGGCCATTAAAAATTCAGTAATTTGTGTAATATTAGTGTGGCTCACAGAATGTCTGGTGATTAATTGCGATCTAGACAACAGTGGGTCGTCCATGATTATGCCCTTCCATTGGCACTGAGATACATAATCATTTCGCTTTGATTGTAGCCGAATCCCCCAGCTGTAACAGGCATAACTGTGTGGTATTTAATTGGAGATGAGAACTACACATACATTACACGCACAGCCGGAGGGCTGCCGGTACATCTCATAGCGTATATTTAACTCCATAATGTCTTGTTATTGGCACGTTCACAACCCTGCACCGAGATATTGCAGTATTGCTTTTCTCCCGTCCAATTGGTACTTTGCTGTTTAATTTTTGAGCCAGAGATGAAGAACATTTTGTAAAAGATGGCATTTTCCCTCGACGGGTTGAGTCGCGGGTCACCGGCACAGTGTCGGGAGCGAGGCACGAGGTGGAATTGTCTCGACGTTCCTCGCTTTTCTGCATTACGCTTCCATTACGCCACGTCTCTACCCTCGCACATTAAGGCATCAAGTGTACTTGAAGTGCGATCTTGAGTTGCCGTCTTTATAAAAGCCTCATTATATTCCATCTAAGCCTACTGTGCACAAAGAAGGGAGTCCAGGTGCTGCTTCTAATGCCTGCCGTTTGCAAATTCAAAAAAACAGGAGGGCATTACGAGCGACACCGTCCCAGTGTTTTATTCCCATTGTAATGTCATCCACGTCCTCCGTTTCCCAAAGTGTCATGTGACAGAGCGAATGCTATCGAAACCCGCGCTCTGGAAACGAGGCTTGACTTTTTCGGGGCATCTGAATGTGTGCCCTCAAGTGCATACCTGTCAACCTCTGCCGATAACTGCCCTTATAAATGATTATGATTTCCCCTTACAAACCCCCCAAAAAACCTTACAAACACCGTACGAGTCGTACGGTGTTTGTAAGGTTTTTGGGGGGTTTGTAAGGGGAAATCATAATCATTTATAAGGGCAGTTATCGGCAGAGGTTGACAGGTATGCAAGTGGGCACCCCTGCCATCGACTAAGTGTTAAATTATGAAAGATACGGTCCCATTGTTTGCGTCCGTTCTGTCTGGCTGCTCTTGACATAACAAAACCCGGGATGAGGTGACGCGGGCGTGAGCGTGCCGGGAGATTTGGGTTTCATAGCCGCTCGTGATAAGATGGCTGCCAACGCTCACGCGGGCAACACAATGGCCTTTTTTTACTCTTAGCGGCGAACCCCCCGTGCGCAGCGAGCGTCGGCGTCGCTTGTTCGCCCTGAGATTCCATCTCGAACTCATCCCCTTTATCTAGCTAATGCAAATTGGCCTCTGCCTCAGCGGGAGGGGAGCAAACACACCGGTTGATTCACACACACCAAGATCCACCCCTATTGTTTTTCCACGTGTAATAACATGCAGCATTGCTCCTGAGGTTGACAAGGAGACACAACGCCTTCAAATCCAGAATGCGCTCAAATGTGTGTGCACAGGAGTCGAATAGTGGAGTGCAGTTTTTTGTTACGACGCTCAGGTTTCTGACATCTGTCGTGTCTGTGCTCAACAGACACCTCAAAATTGAGGTTGCGGAGAGAGCGAAAGTGTAGCATTGATCTGTTGTGCTATAAGAAGGAGGGTTATGGCTTGGCGCTTCCATGCCAAGAGGTGCAAACTATGTTCCAGATTATTCCTGTCATTTTACGCAACTTGGCATTACGAGAAGTGGATCAGGTTTTAGCAGAATTTCCAAGAAATAGCCGTAGGTCCGTAAAAATTTCAAAGGTTTTTCTCCCAACCTTGTATCGACTCGACGTTGGCTTTGCCGTGACGGAGCGACGGCGGTCAATAATCGCCCGTTATTCCCATCTGCTGTCGTCGTGGTAACAAGAGGAGGCCCAAAAGCCCTCGACTATGATGGCGGTCGGTGCCGTAAATCAGAACGATGGCTAGAGTGAATGTTTTTAATCTCAGAATGCTAATAGGTTATCGTTCGTAGACTTCCATCAGATGACTTTTTGTAGTTTGATTTCCGCTTCTTCTCTCCAGCTCTCCAGGATGCCAGTGGAAGCCTGCGGTCAGTACTCCACCTGTAGCGAATGTCTCGGTTCTGGAGATCCTCACTGTGGCTGGTGTGTCCTTCATAACACGTAAGTACAGTACAGTACATTTACCAGATTGAGATCATCTGTCCAAAGTACTGCTGTCATTTCACTGCAACTGAGGGATAAAGTGTCACTCAAACATCCCCTTTTTACCTCTTTGTCTCAGTGACAAAAAGAGCTAAGCCACTCTAATGTCAAGTCACCAGACTTCACGTGTAAAACGTGGTAACTAGCATGCAAACGTCCAATTTGTAGACTAAGCTGTTCACTTTCCAGCCTAGCCCCCATCCATTCAACTTGAAGCCAGTCCGTCCGGCATCGCCGTCGACGTCTTTCCATCTGTCGCCCGCATTCGCACTCTTCGCCGCCAGCTGTCAAACTCCCGTCTGTCTACTGGGGGGTGGGAGGGGCGGTGTCTTGATTTCCCACTCCGCCGCAAATTGAAAATGGCTTTCTCGTGTCAGCGCTAGCCCTCGGGTATAGCTTGCACGTCGGGCTGTGTGCGAGTGAGCGTGTTTTTTAGTGGCCTGCATTTAGCACCTCCATCCCCGCTTGCGCGGAGAGGACACGGCGAGGGCAAAGAAGCGAGAGGAGCATATTGACCAAAAAAATGGAGGCGCGAGGAAAGATGGGGCTGAGATGCAAAGAAAAGACAATTAGAAGGATGGAAAGGAAATGTGTGAATGGAGTGAGAAACTGCTCAAAATTGGTCTATTTTCCAGCACGTATATTTTGGCAAGATAATGCAATCATTTCGGGTATGTTCGTTCGTCTATAGTTTTATAAAATACAAAGGCGATCAAATTGCGTCATTAGTTTCAAGACCTTATTATTATTAAAAAAAATTAGATATGTTTAGATATTTTTTTGCCAAATAAAATGGAGTCACTGAATTTAAATGTCATTATTATTTATTTTATTGTGACAGCGCACTGCCCTCTTTTGGCTGGGAAGTAGTTGAAATCCTATACTACAGTGGTACCTCGATATATGAGCTTAATTCGTTCCGGGACTGAGCTCTTATGTCGATTTACTCGTAACTCAAATGAACGTTTCCCATAGAAATTAACTAAAAACAAATTAATTCGTTCCAACTCTCTGAAAGAACACCCAAAACAGGATATCGGATTGGAAAAACATTTTTATTTGTTCTAATTTGCCATCTATTAACAAAGTAACAAATAACTAGTGGTTTAATAGTACTAAAATGTGTTTAATAGTACTAAAATTAGACGGATTTCGCGGAGGGGAGAGAGAGGGGGGATACTTTTTTCACGGCAATGCGCTCGTAACATAACATGAACAAATTTAAATGAACTTGGATTGCGACGCAGACACACTAAAATAAGTTTAATCTAACCTTACACTAAAGTTAATTCTAATTTTGTTTTAAATTTTGATACCTTTCTTCTCCCGGGTTGGCTCTATTTGCCCCGCCTCAACCCTGACTTTCAGATGCAACCTATGGAGGGTTGTTTGCTATTGTCTTCCCTTCAAAATATTCCCAAAACAATGCACACAAATGTCCTCACAATAGGATAACGCACGACCACTTGCCACCGAGAAGTAATATATACTCCTCGTATTAGCGATCGATCCGTCATTCGCACTGTCTAACGGGAAAAAAAACAAAGTAGAAGAAGAAAATGCAGCGCTCCGCCCAGTGCTCGAATAGACATTACACGAGGGAGTTGCGACCAGAAAGACAGTGCCCATGATGTTCTTATGAGCAGCATCTCGCGTCCGCTGTCTGCTCGTATATCAAAATTTGTCTCGTATCTCAAGATAAATATTTGCCCGAAATTTTACTCGTATGTCGGGGCACTCGTATGTTGAGGTACCACTGTACACTTTTTAGAGTTTGATTTGAACTTTTGAACGCGTGTGTGTGTGCGCGTCCTTGTCTTTTGCCGCCATGTGAGCGTGTTGGTGAGAAGCCTATTAACGCCCTGGTCATGCTCCTGGCCACGCGGCAAATGGCTGTCCACAGATTGCCCTGTCACACTTAGCCTGATAGAATCTGCTCATCCCCTCAGCTGCTACTTCACATCCACCCATCAAATTTGTGACTGCGCAAGAAGCCTCCTGCGATTGGAAACTGCTCCAAAATGGAATCACTTGTGTTTGGCCAAGTAGTCTATTTGTGTGTCTACTGTATGCAAAGAGACACCCAATTAAATTCATTTCCTGAGCTTAGGCCGCCATTTTCATCAGTGGAACCCAGCTCAAACGCTTCCCTCATTTTTAAAGTTGGAAGGTTTGCTTGAAAGTGTTCAAAGTGAGTGTCACGCTGCTGTTTCCCAGTCAACCTTGAAATCACCCCGCCAGTCTTTTCTACCCTTTCGATCAGCATAGGCTTTATTTACTCTATAGATTGGTGAGGGGAGCTCCGAGAGCCGAGGGGAAGAGGAGAAAGGCAATCAATAGGGAGGAAATCAACAGGAGTGTGTGTGTTTGTGTGTGTGTTTGTGTGTGTGTGTGTGTGTGTGTGTGTGTGTGTGTGTGTGTGTGTGTGTGTTTGTGTTTGTGTCTGCATGCGTGAAGTCATTGTCCTTGACAAGCACTCAGCGTTTATGGAGAATGGGCCTCAACACTCCCTCCTTGCTTTGACTTTGAATGCATGCAAGTATAACATAAACATTCCTTCCTATGGATGCAGCGCCCTTCTATTCAAGCACAAGCCTCACCTGTTTTGATTCTCGCCATTCTGCTTTGGAAACGCTTCATCCGATGGCTTCTTTTTCTTTGGCGCCATCTCGGAGGTTTCAAGTGGTACTTGAGTGCAAAAACAATCTATGGGCGCGTGCATGTCATCAGAACATATCTAACCCTACTCATGCATCTACACAAGCGCATCCCATGATAAAAACACTAATACAGTAATCCCTTGAATATCGCGGCTTCAACTATCGTGGTTTCACTACATCGCGTTTTTTTTCTGGGGGAATTTTTTTTTGTCAATTACATTTTTTTGGAAGTTCATAAAAATGTGAAAATCCACACCGAAATTCGCAAGCGGAAGCCACTCCCCTGTCCTCCGTTCGCTACTAGGACTCAGCACTGAAGTAAATATATATATATATATATATATATATATATATATATATATATATATATATATATATATATATAATGATTTTTTAAAATAAGGGTGACCCTACTTTGCGGTTTTTCGTTTTTCACGGCCATGTCTGGTCTACATTAACCGCGATAATCGAGGGATTACTGCACTTTACTTTTTAAAACATCATGTATGAGCATAATTGTAAAGATTGCAGAACAAAAATAAACAGTTTGCGCATCGTCATACATTTATTGACCACCAGAGGCGGGATGATACAGTGATGCAGAGACAAATCATTTAAGTATTGTTAAAATATCTGTTAGGTAAACCCTTTTTTACTAACAAAATGGTACAAATGTACAGGAATACTTTATGATACTCATTCTGTACTACTTCCTGTGCTTTTATTTTTAAAACAATACTCTTTTCTTGGCTGACATCCATCTGTGCTCAAACTCTTCAGACCATATGCCTGGTGAACGCACCTGCAGCATTCAATAATGCCAGTCTGTCAGCTGTCAGTCACGCCAGTGGGTAACGAGGCCATCAAGCCCACCGTGGCGCGTGACAGGAAGACAGATTGGACGCCGCACTTGCCCGCGTTGTGCCGTCGTCGAATTTTGCCTCGCCGTTGAGGCATGTCTTTACTAACTCGCTTCTAGTCATTTGTATTTGGATCAATTAACACATTTATGCCCACATCGTTTGAAACCTGCTTTGCGTATTTTGAGAACAAACGTCCTCTGTGGTTGCTAGATTTCTTCTCTGGATAAACGTTCGTAAGCATCGATCGCTTCACGCTTGAAGTCTTCTTCTTGTTTGTTCGAGAGCTTCTTGTCTGTGCAATCAATGCCAAACCAATAGAGGAGTCTGTTTATACACACTCAGACTAGAAGATAACAAAAATGCTTTAACAGCCATTTTTAACCTTTAAAGCACAATATTTTTGTGTGTATGCTAAGCCGTCTTCATTGTTTCAAGATGCTACTCGAATGGATGGACCCAAGTTGGAATTGCACCAAAAACCTACATCAAACTGTCCGAGTAAATAGCATTGATCACTGTGAGGAAAATCGGCAACATGTAGCGAGGATGTTAGTCCACTGAAATGCTCTTGTAGATGTTTAATTACGTTTGTGGGCTTTGGATACAAATCCATGCAACAAAGATCAATGACAAGGGTCACACTGTGTTTGCATACACGGTGTAAAATGGCCATATTGTTTTTCGACAGGGTCATCAATGCGTCTCAGCTCGATCAATACGGAGGCTACTGTTGTACTCAAAACACATTAAAGTGCATCGTTAGGATGGAAGTATAGTTCATTATTCACATCAGCTTGTTTGCTTTAGCATCCTTGTAATGCTGTAGTATTAGTATGTCTATATTGACATTGAAATACATTTTCTTTAAACATTGACATTCATATTCTTAGATTAAAATAGACTTTTATAATATT
Source organism: Stigmatopora argus (assembly GCF_051989625.1). Classification (NCBI taxonomy): domain Eukaryota; kingdom Metazoa; phylum Chordata; class Actinopteri; order Syngnathiformes; family Syngnathidae; genus Stigmatopora; species Stigmatopora argus. The sequence goes on along the minus strand of NC_135409.1, from coordinate 4,146,441 downwards.
GGTAACTCCCATTCCAGGCAGATGGAGCGGTATAATATAAAGAGGGGCCCCGCCTTAGTGGCATCTTAAGGAGGCAGCGGTGGCCTGGCATAAGCCAGACAAATGGCCTAATAAGTGCACCACACACACACACACACACACATACACCAAAGTCTCCATTAGATAGTTCCCTCAATGGACTCATTGTGTATGTTTTGGCTTCCAAACCTCATCATAGCGTCATTAAGAGCAGGCATAAGACAACTACATCACAGCAAGCTGGTGCTTGGTGGTGGCTTTGTTCTACTTATTGTGCTATAAAGACAAATAATGAATATGTTACATTATAAGTATCATTTCCCCCTCATTGCTGCGAGGGATCAAGAAATGGCTTGGACTCCAAAGTGGGGTCATGGCCAGTGGGCCAAGTAATGACTCTCCCATGAGGCCTTCCATGCGTGTTTGTGCTATGTGGACCAGCGCTCATAATGATAGCTGTGCATCGTGTGTGTGTGTGTGTGTCTGTGTGTATTTCTCCGTGCAGAAAGGTGTGATACAGTAGGACACAGCCATATGGATAGCTTTTCCCAAATGCCAACATTTGGACTTTTCTTTTGCAGTATTTAGTCAAACAAGCTCTCACAAAATTCCAAGTCCGTCTTATGACCTCATCTGCAACACGGTAGTCATTTAGCTCATCAAAGGAGGGCTTCGTGATGAAATAGAGCAGCCACACATCAACGTCATCTTTTTCACCCTCTTTTAATTGCGTCACCCCATCAAAGACCCCCCCCCCCCCCCCCCCCCCCCCCAAACGGGAGGATTTTCTTATTGTTAGCCTTTGATCGAATCCTTTCTGATGGCTGCTCGCCTCTCAAACTGGCCATGAGAAAATAGAGAGGTGTTGGGCAGCAAAATAAAAATCATTGTGACCTCTAGCTTTATCGAGCTGATGTACAAATGTGACAAATACACACAAAACAATTTGGCCATTTGGGCACTTAAATTGGCCGTTGTACTGAATGTAAACCAATATTTTGGTTTAGATTAGATTAGAACTTTATTTCATCCCGTTTTCAGGAAATTTCCTTGGTTGCGGTAGCAAGACAGACACAGAAGACATTGTAGACCTAGATAAAAAAAATAATAAAAAAATGGTTTAATGGTTTCTTTGTTTAAAAGTGAGAAATTTTGCAGATTGTTTGCCAGAAATGTTGATTTGTCAAAACTCTGCTGATGTGAAGCCAACTAAGGGATTGGACCACCTGGTCTGGCTTTAGACGGAATACGTCTAAACCACCACCTCCACCTGCACTTGGCATTGCCTGTTAATGCTAGGGATTCAAACCCACCTCCTCCCCAAAGGGCCCGCTCTACTTGCACGTATAGAGCCGCCATTGTTTTTCAACACATAGCTATGTCCATCCATTGTAATGGGTATCCTCTTGTGGAGGAAATCTGAGGAATGTTCCCAACAGGTGCATGAATAACACTTTTTGTCTTCCTTTTTTTTTTTTGCTACAGGTGCACCAGAAAAGAGAAATGCGAGCGCTCGAAGGAGCCGCGCCGCTTTGCGTCTGACATCAAGCAGTGCGTTCGCCTCAGCGTGCACCCCAACAACATCTCGGTGTCCCAGTTCAGCGTCACGGTGAGCCCACGTGATTAATCGCTTCTTCGTTATGAAAAAAAAACGCTCACGAGAGAGACAGATCGACTTTCGGACAATGTGATTATAGGGCACTCGTTTCCGATCTTTACACGATTGGCGCAGCCTGCCAACAGGAACGCAACTCAAATCCCGGCTGTGCAAATGTGCTGTCCTGTCAAATGAAACACTCATTAACAGCCCATACTATTTGCTTGGCATTGTGTCGGGATGCTTGGCTGCTTAATCCAACAAACACATTTCCCCTGGACAGTTCATCGCCGAATTCTAAAGCGGCGATTACCGTCGGATGCAAGTTTGAATTGTTCTGTAGCGTAAACAAGTAAAGTGTTTCGAGGCGTTTTTTTGCTTTCATTCACTGGACATTGCGCTGCTCCTTCTGGTGTAGTATACCACGCATTTACCGATGCATTATAACTGGAGACTTAGCTTCTCAGTAATAAATATACATTGCTTAGGGTTCTTACAAAACATGAGTCTATTTCAGTGTTTCCCAATCTTTTTGAGCTGTGGCACACCTTTTGCATTGGAAAAAATCTCAAGGGACACCACCATCTGATTTTTTTTTAATTTAAGACTAGGACGCCTATATTAATAAGTCATTGTCATCAGCAGGAATCACATAAACCTCCAAAATTATTCCAAAATCAGTTTTTTACACTGACCTAATGTCACCAAAAGTTGATGTTTGCGGACCCTGAACAACTTCCGGTTCGAGTGATGCAAAAATAAGTAATGTCATGTTTTTAATCGCATAATGTTATGGCTTTTCGCCAAATATGACTTAAATCTCTTAATATTACGCCAAAAAAATGTGCTCAAACAGACTTTACGTGGCCGAAAGTTGATGCCTTAGAAACCAAACAACTTCCGGTTCTCGTTGGAGAAAAATAAGCAACAAAATGACTGTTTCACAATTTGAATCTTGTAATAGTTTAATCTACAATTTCACGTTCATGATATTTTGGTTAACCATGTAACAGTTCAATTTTAATCTCGTTATATCCATATTATTTTTTGTCCGTACACCTATCCACGCTCATTCGCTCTGCTCCTAGTCAGTTTGCCTTTTTTTTCTTTTGTTACCGTTTCATAATCTAAACACAGCGGTGATGCTCGCTTTTCCATTTCCCCTTTGAGCCTTAAATATTGTACTGTATGATACTATTTGATTTGCTGAGGTCAGGCCTGAATGATCATTTCCCATCTGTGTTGCTCCAAGGGTCATGCACACCATTGTTGCTTTTCCACCTCTGTGCCTCTTTAATGGTATTCATAGTCTACACGCGTGTATGTCATAGTGTGTGTGTGTGTGGGATTGGGCTCATTGAAAGACTCCGCGTGATTGTTTAACCTTTTACTAGTGTGGACTTTTTACTCAAAGGCGAGGGCGCGCATTTCCCGAATAGATGACGGCAGGCCACATGTGGGACATTCTCTTTCACCTCTCCTTAACTTCATATTAGGAAGATAAAAGGATGGAATTGTTATTATTGTTGTTTGAATAGGGACAATGGAAGTCATGCGAAAGCCTGGAAGGCCTAGACCCCTGCGGTCCAACTGCATTAAAGCACAATCTAAAAACAGCTGAGCTCAGCCATTCCTCGCTTGCTGAGGCAGCTCTGGCCAAGTGTGAACAGGATTCGTGGCAAATCAAAGCCTTGACCGAGGACCGTCTGTCCCATCAATATGTATATTCCGGTCTCGACCCCCGTACACCTGCTTCCCCTGCTCTATATTCAAGGACGGCTTTTTTCTTCGACCGAGCAAAGTCCACCAGGTGCTGAGCTGATGCTGCATTTCCAGGTGCAAAGGGGAAAACATACAATTAATTTCAAAGAATATTTGCAATTCCTCATTTCTTCACCTGCCGTTCAACTATTCAGAATAATCTGGTCTAATTACCCCGCCTGAGCTCTAATTTAAATTATCATAGCAACGTGTTTTTGCTTGCATGTTAATCAATAATTACACTAGAACACGCTTGCTTCTAGAAGAATATTTGTGTGGGCAGCCAAAGGAAATGAAGTGATAAGAACAAGAGAGTATGCCCACAGTTGACTCAACCAAGCAGATAACTGATCGACATAGATTCATAGATAATTAGCGTTGCTTAGACCACGCGCTAACTCTTTTGCCCAATACAAGAATGATGGCAAACATATCTTCTCTGGATGCGTATGGCACGCCTGGGCCCAGATTTGTTGTTTTCTTGCTCTTTGTTACTGTTATTCTTTGCCTGTTTTTCGACTTGGAAAACGTAGAATGTTTTATTTTTCCTCCCAAAGCTGGTCCTGGAAGCCTACAATGTTCCAGAGCTTTCCGCAGGGGTCAACTGCACCTTCGAAGACCTGGCAGAGATGAACGGCCTCGTGGAGGGCAATCGCATCAAGTGCTTCTCCCCGGCCGAGAAGGAGATGCCGCGTGTCATCGTCGACAAAAGTAAGGAAGCGAATCTTTGCGGAACTTCTATTTTTGTCCTTTTCAAGGGACTAATTATCCGGTTCTTGGTTGACACTGAGAGAGGGGGGCCTTGGGAGGGAGGGGAGGTTAGCGTTAGCAGCCTTCAAGGTAACTTTTAGGGGCCCTAATTAGGACGGATCCACTGTCAGGGGTGCTTTACCTTGATTGATGAATGATTCCCTTTTTGTTAGCCAGGCTAGGCGAATGAGTGGGCTGCGTCGACGGTGGCGAGGTGACCCGTGTCCCAGCGTGTGTGCGTGTGTGTAGAATGAATTAAACATGAAGCCCTTCATTAGAGCCAGACAAAAGGACACAGACGAGTTACAGCGTTTCATCGCATTTCCACTTTAGCTTGTCTTGGACTCCCTCAAAGACTGCTTTCTATCCCGAGGGAAATGTGTACCCACCTTATCATCTCTCGCAAGGTTGCAGGGATGATTTCACTTGGCAAACCCGCCCCCCCTGGAAAAAAAAAATGCTGCAACAAGCGAAACACTTGCGGCTCCTCTATTGGCGTGCAAACAAGTCCTAAAATTCCGAATCGTTTCCTCCAGGCGATCACCAGACCGTGCAACTCTACCTCAAATCCAAAGAGACGGGCTTGGCCTTCGCCAACACCAGTTTTGTTTTCTACAACTGCAGCGTGCACAAGTCGTAAGTCTTGCGCCAAGTCGCGTCTTCTGCTTTTTGGTAGTATAGTGACATTATTTTTCCAACTCATTTAGGTGTTTGTCATGCGTGAGCAGCCCATACCAGTGCCATTGGTGTAAATACAGACACGACTGCACACATGACCCGCGTACGTGCTCCTTCCAGGAGGGTCGAGTCAAGAAGCCGGAGGTGAGTTAGCGCCCGGTCCGAAATCGAAGCCTCTAGCGATAAAACATTTGAACGCAGTGACGGTTGGCTTGGGCGGGAGGTGGTCGTGGAGACCAAAACGCTTTTCGGCAACTGATTTGGGTGAAGGAAGGTAATAAAACGATATTGGGGCGGTTGTCCCTATTCCCTGACACAGTTTAGCGGCTGTGAATGATCAATCATGCTGGCAGCCGCTTCAATTTCTCGCCGTCCCGCATCCAGTGCGGTTCTGGCCGGTTACATAATAACTCGGGAATGTCTGACTTTCATCTAGACACTTGGCCCACAAGTTAGGCTTGGAAGTCCTCGCCCGAAGATCAGTGGCGCGGGCGTCCTTCTGGGTGAACATCGGGATGTGGTGGGCCAGATTCTTTGATTTGATGAGAAGTCTGCCCGCCATTGTGTTAAAGCGCCAATGTGCCATTCAACCTGGGCGCAAGATATTCATTTCCCTCCTTGCCAACCTTCTGCTCACCGTATTTACTCGCATATAAGCCGCATTTGTTGGATAAAATAATGATGACTGAATCGAGGGTACGGCTTGCGCATAAAAAGACGACATGCACGAAACTGCAAGGTGACAAAGACGAAATGCCATAACATCATAACGCTATGACGCCATAACGCAAGATAATGAGGCTGATATGGTCATTTATTTCAAAATAGAGAAAAGATAAACAGATAAAACGCTAAACTAAATTTATTTTGACGTCTATGAATGAAATTCAAGAAGAAAAAAAAACATCTTGCATAAAACATGAAAATACTCACTTGTGCCTGTCACTGCTCGCTCAGGCCGTCGCCATCTTACCTAGGGCGCCGCCATCTTACCTAGTTAAATGTGCTCTGACTGGCCAGATGCGAGTATCTTTGATAGATGTGTTTGTAGTGTTTACCATGTCAGCACAACCCAGTAGTTGTTAAGACTGATCAAAGATCTTGCGGTCGATCATTAAAATATCAGCCTTGATACCTGCGTAATGTGTATCCCATGCTATTGTTGCACCCAGAGACTCGGTGAACACTAAACCGCTACGGACACACTTCCTGGTTATGCTTACGTTACTTCCTTTTTGAAAGGAAATGATTTCACTTTTGTGATTATGAAATAAAATAAAATTCTGCTTTGATTTTTTTTCTTTTTATAGTAATATGAACCATCGATATTTCGACATTTGAAGCAATTTGGCCGCAACAACATTTTAAACTTCTGGTAAGAAAATTGTCATTTCTGTCATTAAAAATCCTCAGATTCTTATCAAGATAGACTTATTTATTTTTCAAATTGAATAATTTGATATTTTGCATTTACAAAGACAGGCATATAAACTTCCTTATGATATTGACCCTAATAAGGTGCTTTTGATTTTTGAAGGGTGCGGCTTATACGCGAGGGTAGCTTATATGCGAGTAAATACGGTAGTCAGAGCCCAGTCTTTGCCAGTTTACTTTTCCAATTAACTCAGGCGCTGCCGGTCAATATTGACCGAGGATAATAATGTGCCAATCCCCTTCCCATTGTGTTGCTGACTTTCAAGAAAAGCCACGAATAAAGCAGGAGGGATTACGCATTTGCACATTAATGACATGGTCTGTGCCAGGAAGAAAGCATCTGTTTTGACGCCTAAATGACTTCTAATTTGCCTTTTATTAACCCTTCCGATATCCGAGATGCGCACACCCCTACCAAAACGGCAACAAGTCGCCGTCGATCTTTCCGTCTGGGATACAATGAAGCGATTCCGAGCGGCTTTGAGAGTAATCCTTCAACGCTATGCTAATGATAGCCATTCCGCCTCTCTCCCCACTGGTTGAGCCTTTTGTTAGTATGCACGGTGCCGGGCATGGAGCTGGTGCTGTTTTATTCATGCTGGCAGTGGCACAGGGCACACGGCTCAGACACTTGCCAAACTTTGTCCTTCGCACGTCTCTAGGATTTAGCCAGCGGGATTAGCTTGACAACAAAAACATTCCCGGTCACGCCGTTACAGCGGGAATACGCTGTGGCTGTTTACCCAATTAGCAATGTTTACCTGTGTGTTGAGCTCATCTTTGGAGTCTTCCAACTTCCTTATTAACCTCACTTCGTTTTGCTGCTTTATGCGAAACAATGGCGAGAACCGCAAAAGGACCATTAAGTCCTTCGGCGTCGCACTGATCAATTCCGATAAATGTATTTATCGGAACTATATTGATCAGGAGGATCTTATTAAGATAGCTAAATGCCAACTCGAGCAGATAGTTACCCACGGTGGACTCTTGGAAATGCCCAGGCAGTGAAGTGCACCTCGAGAGAGCGGCTTTGCTCGAGATACCAGCGTGAAAATGTGTGAAAGATGGAGATGTCCCTCATCCTCACACCTCACTCCGGCTATAATTACGCGACTTGAAACTACGCCGAGAAAGAAGCCTTCGCAGCTCCCACGCCGCTTCCTGTTAGGTCGTTGCTGTCGCCCTTCACACCTCCCACCAGCCTCCAATTAGCGGATCTAAGCAGGTTCCCCCAACAAGAGCGACGCGAGCTTCGCGCAAAGGGTCAACTCGTAACGATGGTGGAGTCTCGAAACTATCTTTTACTGGGCTCGTGACAGGATTTGCCCGACAACAAACTCAAATTTCAAACTCCTCGTTTTGGCCATCACGTCATGCTAATTCGTCCAATTCTACTGTGATGTTATTAGACAATGAACTGAATGCCAGGATTTCCTTTGCGTTTAAGTCTATTTTTATTGCATTAAGCCTAACCAGTTGGTCACTTTATCTTCATTCTTTAGCTCTCAACCGCGTGGAACCTGATGGTGTTTTTATTTATGGGGAAGTGTTACAACGGGCATTCCCGTGCCGCCCCTATTATTTATCACATCCTGAGCGTCCAAGGAGGTGTGTGACGCTGGCAATAAACACAACTGACATTACATCAACGTAATGTCAGTATAAATCTCAGAAGGTGATGGCTGGCATCACCACTAGGATCAGCAGTACTTCCACGCACACTCAAATAGAAAATGTATGTGTTGGTTATGATTGAAAGTCTTTTAACTGACATGTATTTGTTTACCGTATTTTCACGACTATACGGTGCATCGTATTTTTAGCCGCAGTGTCAATAACGAGTGCTATTTCTGTATTTTACACACACAAAGGACGCACCGTTTTTATAGACGCAGCCAGGCATGGCAAAACATACACCAGCTTAAACATACACGCTACACCCACATGCTAAAAACACATTTTTTAAAAAGCAACGGAAGCAAAACTGAGTTTGGTTGTACTTTATTTAGCCATTTTACAATGTACTCAGGTCATCATCACCCACAAATCCATCAAAGTCCTAATTTTCTGTGTCCGAATTGAACAATTGTCCAAATGAGTCATCGAAAACGCTGAGTTTTATACGTTCGTCCAGGCGGCCTCAATCCATTCGCAAATGGTAGCTAGCGTAACTAGCCTGGCGCTGCCTGCCACCCTTCGTAAAGCTGTGTTGATGTCGATGTATACAGGTCACAATCCATTCGCAAATAGTAGCTAGCTAGTAGCTAGCGTAACTAGCCCGGCGCTGCATGCCACCCTTCGTAAAGCTGTGTTGATGTCGATGTATACAGGCCACAATCCATTGGGTGTATTGACAAAAGAACTACATATCCCAGCAGTCACTGTGCAGTACTTTTTCTATGGGGAAAACAGTAGAGTTGTAGTAGAGCTGTAGAGGATGGTGTACCCTATCGACTGATTTATTTTATTTTATCGTGATAACAATATTAGATTTTGGATTATAAGGCGACCTGTCTATTTTGGAGAAAATTTAAGACTTTTATGTGCGCCTTATAGTCATGAAAATATAGTATATTTGTTGCTTACAACTATATCATATCAATCCTAGATACTAAATAATGAACTTCTTTTTACGTTTCTTCCTATAATAGGTCAATTTGGATGAGCCTAGTGAGTAAAAGCGGTATACATATTCATCAGGCTTAACTAAAGGCAAATTATGTTGCACTGCCCCACGTCGCCATGGTAGCAAATGATGCAAACGCTGCTGCCTTGTGTTGTTTATCTCAAGGAGGCGCTCCGTCTATCAGCCCGCAATTTGTTCCCATTGTGACAAAGTGTTGCTTTCGGACACCTCGTCATCAGCATACGCGCCGTCTAGATTTAAGTCACACTCGTCTGCCGCCGCCTCCATCAGGCAGGTTGCATTAAGGGCAGCCATTGTTGAAGTGTATTCACAGCGCCCGCCACTCATATTCGTTCACCAAATGTCGGAAAATGAAGCGCAAACACAGCACCTCCCGCTCTACATGTGTGTGTCATTTATCTATAATGACTTTTTGAATAGTGTCACCACCCCCCAACCCCCTCGCTGAGGAGCCATCCAGTCACTCACTCAGGCAAACTCAATCAAGTGGCTTTTAATAAACTCCACATGAACGTTATCGCCCGGTTGAACGTGCGCCACGACAGCTCGTCTTATCTGCTCCGCTTCTTCTTCTTCTTCTTCTTCTTTTCTTTTCTTATTCACCCTTTATTTACATGTACAAGCTCTTCCTGTCACAACGGAATTTCCCCTCCTTTGCATTTTGTTGTTACCCCAAAACATGTATGAAAAGTTCTCAGTTTCCTTCTGCCTTTCCTTCTTTTATTAAGATCGTACAATTTCTTCAAATATTTAGTGTTAGCATGAAAACATTTCTGCTACTTTTGCTGGGTACATCGCAGTTGTTTTGATTTGTTTTTTTTTTCCCAAATTGATTGCAAAAACAATCATTATGATGACCTCTTTGTTTATGTTTAGTTCTATTGGATATTTGTCCATAAAGTCCATTTAACATATTTTCTCACTGATACACCGTATTTGTAACAAAAAAATTGGTGACTGAATCAGGGGTATGGCTTACATGTGCATAAATAAGAATTGACATGCATGAAACTGCAAGGTGGCAAAGACGAAACGCCATAACACAAGACATTGCGGCCAATACGGTAATTTATTTTAAAAAAGAGAAAAGATAAACAGATAAAACGCTAAATAAAATTTATTTTGTCATCTATGAATGAAATTGAAAAAAAATATATACCGTACCTTGCATAAAACATGAAAAAAACTCACTTATTTTGTGCCTGCCATTGCTCGCGCAGGGTGCCGCCATCTTACCGTAGTTAAACAGGCTCTGACTGGCCAGACGCGAGTAGCCTTGATACAATTGTTCGTAGTGTTTACCATGTCAGCACAACCCAGTAGTTGTTAAAGCTGATCAAAGGTCTTGCGGTCGATCATTAAAATATCAGCCTTGATACCTACGCGATGTGTATCTCATGCTATTATTGCATCCAGAGACTTGGTGATTAGGAATGGTATAACAAAATTGGACTGCCGCGGACACACTTCCTGGTTGTACTGCTCACGTGACTTCCTTTTTTAATTCGTCCACCTGCAGGCAACACCCTTTCGGAATGTGGAATCCAGCAGACGATCTTTTCAATTCATACAGTATCTCAGAAATACCCCGTATGATGATTTTTCTTAAGATTTTCCCTTCAAAGTAACACATTTGTACTACCTATTAAAAGCGTGATTATGGAGGTGAAAATTGTGAATCAGGGGGCGGTTTATAAGAGAGAAATCGTAAAATTCAACGATTTTAAGGCAACTTTAAGGGTACAGCTTATACGTGGACGCGGTCAATATGCTAGAAAATAAGATATATGGTCAAACATTAATTGATTTCTACCATTTTTAGCTTAGTAGAAACCAAGAACGGATGATAGTATTATTAGTTTTACCATTTCTGAATTTGTACTCCCATTTGAAGTACTACTCAAATTCTTCATGTTGGAACCAACACAGTTTTTGTTTTGACCAAATGGACTATATCCAACAACAGGAAGACTACTACGTATTCTAATGACTTCTCTCTTTGCACCTTGCTTTTATAATGTTATCTGGATGTTGTCCCTAAAGTCCACTCCTTGTTGGGTCAAACCATTTTTGGTTTCAACCATTTCCTAATCTGGTAGAAACCCATAACAGTGTTGAATGAAGGTAAAAGGTCAGACGATCATTCGATTGAACACTCCTGTAGTACAAGCTGAAGTAATAACTCGGCCCTAACCAACTTTTCTGTCCCTAGGAGTGTCCCCAGCTGCTCCCGGCCGAGCGCATCCTGGTGCCGGTGAACGTGGTGAAACCCATAACTCTGCGAGCCAAGAAACTGCCCCAGCCTCAGTCGGGCCAGCGGGGCTACGAGTGCCTGCTGACCATCCAGGGCAACGAGCATCGCGTCCCCGCCCTGCGCTTCAACAGCTCATCGGTGCAGTGTCAGAACACGTCGGTGAGGAGCCGTCCTCTCTCGTACCGCGACGCTCTTGCGATGCCGGCGGCAGATTAGCGTGGAAACGGATTTATGCCGCTCCCCTGTTTACACAAAAGTATCTCCGCCTTATGTCTGTCCTCATCACTCTGACTGCTGAGGGATTAGTGTGCAAAATCATCACACAATCCAAATATTGTACTTTGATTGAGCGCCGAAGGAGGGAAAACGTAATTTCCAACACACAAATAGTCTTTGAAAGGTTTGCGTGTGTGATCCCGTCGGTGTGTTTACAGCCACCTGTTGCTTTTTTTGTACACCGGAGATAATGACGGGCACTTTCTTCCTCTACCCGTTATTCCCTCTATTCCCCCGGTTGCCTTGGCGACAGTACTTCTATGACGGGATGGAGATGAGCAGCCTTCCCGTGGAGCTGACCGTGATCTGGAACGGCGATTTCAGCATCGACAACCCCGCCCACAACAAAGGTGAGCGTGAGAACGCACGCGCTCCAAACATCCTATTTTTCGCCCAAACGTTTGTATGTAATTTCCACATTGTCTTTAATAAACACGCGAACGCTAGGGCGACTCCTGCCCTCGGAGTTAGTCTCCATGGCAACAAGCGGGCGGTCTACCGAGCCACGGCGAGATTCGCCTAATGTTGCCTCGTAGGGTGGTTAACTTTCCTCGCTCTTGATGACTAAAGCGTCGATCATTTTGGTGCAAAATAAAGGAGAGATTAGCGAGTTGTTTGAAGTTGCTGGGATATTTGAAAATCATTTCAGCTGATTCTTTATTTCATTCCCCTCTTTTTCGAGCCGGTGATCCTCACAATGTCACAGGGTGCCGGAGCCCATCCTGGCCAAACCCACGCAGGTACGGAGAGAAGATCAAACTACACATTGGAAGGCCGGTACAGGATTGAACCCTTGATTTCAGAACTGTGACGCAGGGGTGATAACCACCTTGTCACCACATCGCTGCTAACGTTTCGCTACGTCCAAGATGAAGACGCCACTATTCCGATTCTTTTCTGTTTTGGTACATACTATGAAGACCCGAATAATCGTATGCCTACCATTATTTTTTCAACTCAAATTTTCGCATGCCTACGATTCTTATTCGGGTGCCTACGATTATTAATTTTTGCCTCAATTAAGTCCGTGCAGCAGCAACATTGTTCTATGTCATTAACTTTCTACGTGTAAAGCACACGTGCTGTTTTTACTAACGTACTAGTACTAGTAAGAACGTGCAATTGCCACCGGTACAGTTGCAATATACATAATTACAATGTATTGGTAGGCCTAATATATACGAGAGTTACGTTATACGCAATTCTATGCATCGAATCTGTTTAGACACTAATTATCTCGTGCCTACTAATATTCATTATTTTTGGAATTTTCCACTGCCTACTATTATTCCAGTGCCTACTATTATTCGGGTCTTCATAGTAACCATTTAAACCACTAACTGCCATTGACTGAGAGGGCTGGCAGCGAATGAACATGTTCATTCAGCTCACGCAAATCAAGGTGTCTATTCGTGGTCAGCTCGGCAGAAGAACGAAAGGAGCCGTATGATTGGACATCCATCATCGTCAATGGCACTGAGAGAGTTAAGGATCATGCAACACCAGCCATTTAAAGCCCCGTTTTCAGATTAACAGAATGATTTTGGAGCGATAGCTCCCAGGTAGCAGCAGAAGAAAAGGAAGCATCATCATCCACGAGATGGACAGATCACACCTCCGTCTTATCGCAATTAGGAAGATAACTCCTGGCCTGTTGCCATGGTGATCGTATGTTAAACGTGCGTAGGCGTGAAGACCCTCAGATAATGGCATAATGAGGCAAAGGAATTCTCCTGTTTGTTGTTCTCTGCCTAATTGCACTCGTTTGTCACTGAGTCAATGTATTTTTATTTATTTTTTGCACTTCTTACCTTCTTGAATGACCTTCCCTTCCCTTAATTTTGTGCCCGTGGTCCAGTCCATCTTTACAAGTGTGACGCCCAGCGTGGGAGCTGTGGCCTGTGCCTGAAGGCAGACCCTCTGTTTGGTTGCGTTTGGTGTAAAGGAGAGAACCGCTGTACACTTAAGCAGCACTGCCCGCACCCTGAGAACCAATGGTTAGAACACAATGGCATCAACAGCAAATGCACGCATCCTCGCATCACGCAGGTGAGACTCGCACCTAATTCCCATAATTTGTTTGATATTGATGCAGAATCGCACACTTTTGAACCTTTTTGTTTATATTCCGATAATCTTTAGTCTACATTTTGCGTCTAAGTTAGGGGTGTCAAACTCATTTTTTTGTCGCGAGCCAGGTTGTAGTTTTGCTTTCATCCAGAGGGCTGTTATGTCTTCCAATTAGGCTGCCAAAATTAAATGATTCATGAATTGACAGTTTTTTGGACATTAAAATTATTACAAATCTTCTCTTCGAGCCTCTTCATAGCAAAAAAAAATTTTCAACCAAAAAGAGGGCAAATTTTAAATGTATTATATGATTTAACCTTAAATACGTGACCGGACGTTTCGTCGAAAGACGTTTGGTCCCTGGACGTTTGGTCCCCAGATGTTTGGTCCCCGGACGTTTGGTCGGCTGGACGTTTGGTCGAACGGACGTTTGGTCGGCCGGACGTTTGGTCGGCCGGACGTTTGGTCGAGCGGACGTTTGGTCGAGCGGACGTTTGGTCGAGCGGACGTTTGGTCGAGCGGACGTTTGGTCGAGCGGACGTTTGGTAGAGCGGACGTTTGGTAGAACGGACGTTTGGTAGAACGGACGTTTGGTAGAACGGACGTTTGGTAGAACGGACGTTTGGTAGAACGGACGTTTGGTAGAACGGACGTTTGGTAGAACAGACGTTTGGTAGAACGGACGTTTGGTAGAACGGACGTTTGGTCGCCGGGTTCGCTCGCTGTCAAATTATGTCCGTTCTACCAAACGTCCGGGGACCAAACGTCCGGGGACTAAACGTCCGAGTACCCTTAAATATATGGAGTGGGTGGAGGTCAAATGGAAGACACTTTCAGTCTACTGAAGACGTGAGGACTTTTTCAGGGAGGACAGAAGAGTAAAGATAGATGGATGTCCAAATGAAGGGGAGGGAGTTAAATGGATGGAGATCACTTGGCCATTGCCTGATGGCGTCCCAGAGGAGAAGCTCTGATGAAACAATGAAGGGAAAAGTCTGGAAGCAGTATGGAGAAGAGGGAGGTGGGCATGCCGGGATGGAAATGTAATCCCAGATTGATGTGTTAACCCGCGACCTCTGTGGAGATTTATTGAAAGTGCCGAAGGCCACATCTTTGTCATCGTTGACGACGGAATGACTAGGTGTGGAGGGCAAGACGGTTCAAAAGTCAAGTTGAAAAGACAAAGGAAACAAAACCAAGGCAAAGACGAAACAAAAACAAAAAAATGGAGCCTGCGTCTCGCGACGTAAACTCATCGATCGCGTCTCAACTTTAATTGACGCCTCTTCGACTGGCTTTTTTGACTCTCCCGCTTTGCCTCGGTTAGGCGTTTGCCAAGACGTGTCTGCAAAGATAGACATCAGCAGGGGTCTTGTTAATGTGGGAAGGTCCTTCTGTCCACATCTAAAGATGTTTCACCAAATTAAGTGAAAATTTCTGCAACGACAACACCCGTTTCCCATGCTATATAAATAATATATATATATTTGTTTTAAATCTGACAAATGCAACGAGAGCAAGAACCAGAATGGGTGACTAAATGCTCTCTTACGTGGCAGTTTGACCTTTCTGTTTTCAGATTACTCCTCTGCGGGGTCCCAGGGAAGGCGGCACCCTCGTGACCATCCGCGGAGATAACTTGGGGCTGGAATTTGGCGAGATTCAGGGCAACGTGAGGGTGGCAGAGGTCGAGTGCACGCCCATCCGAGAAGGCTACATCCCAGCAGAGCAGTGAGTGGGCGGCTGAACGTGGGTTATTCTTAATTCCAGTCGTTCATAATGTGGCATCCACAGGATCGTGTGCGAGATGGGCCGGGCCGAAAAGAGTCAGTATACGGGGAACGTCAAGGTGTGCGTCGGCATGGGCGCGTGCCGGCCCGAATTCACCGCCAAGTCCTCCAAATACTACTACTTTGTGGTAGGTCAGCTCATATTTGGCTTTATACCACCTTGTCTTCATTTTATACAGCAATCCTATTTTTATTTGTCCTTGCTGGCTGCAGTCCAGGCCTCGTTTATTTCTCACCATGTGAAATGATAAAGTTACGAGGCATGGATGTTAGCCTTAACCACCGGCTTTTTATTTTTCTCCTCAGATTCCAAGAATCCACAGCATCAAACCGAGCAGAGGGCCCGTATCCGGGGGAACCGTAGTCAGCATCATGGGAAGCCACCTGGACGCAGGCAGCAACGTCTCCATCATGTTTAAGGAGCAGCCGTGCACTTTCCTCAAGTCAGTCGCCACGCAAGTGCCCCCTTCCTGACCCATGCACTTAAGCAGTCAATTAAAAGCACATACTGCGCCATTTAAAAGAGCTGCACAGACATCGCCGGGCCACGAGAAATCAGATTATATTCAAGTCATTGGCAAAATGAGCCGCCCCGGATTTATGATATGCATAAATCTCCTCCTAATGAGTTTCCGTTCTCCATCGCCGCTTTCATGTCGTCTTCAATACAGCACCATCTCCTTCCGTAAGTTATTCTCTCATTTAGCTCGTAAGGCCGGCCGGGTGTGCTGGAGGGCGTGTCTCCGCAGTGATTGACAGGACGGAGATGCGTGCCTTTAAATCCACCCACGCCACTAAAAAGAATGGCTTTCGGAACAGATGCAACGACTGTGTATTCAAAGACATTTTTCAAGATGACTGGGACAAAAAAAAACATTTAGACATTTGACTAAACCAACATTTCCATGGCAGAGTCCAAAAATGTCCAATTTTTTCGCAACTATCCCTCAATTCAAAAGCAGTTCAATAAGCCAAGCAACTGTGACTTAACCGTCCAATAAGTCTCTTACACGGTTTTCCATCCTTCTGCCGCAGGCGTGACGGCTTGTGGCTAACGTGCCGCACGCACGCGTCACTACACGGCTACGGCAACGTGTCGGTGTCGGTGAGTATCGACAAGGCACAGCTGCAGAGAGACCTGCGCTTCGAGTATGTGGAAGACCCCACCATCACCAAGATAGAGCCCGAATGGAGCATCTACAGGTCAGAGACAAGGACACAAAATTGAATATTGCCGGTGCTTCTTCACCAGAACCCCAATAGTAACAAGCCAACTGGAACTTTAGAACGTCCTGGCTTTAACCTCCATATCTTCTCCTTGACAGCGGAAACACTCTGGTGACAGTGACAGGAACCAACTTGGACATCATCCAAACGCCACTTATTAGAGCCAAATACAACAACCACGAGACACTCAACGTAAGTCATCTTGGACTACTTGTCTCTGCTATCTCGCTACTGTAAATGGGTCAAAAGTAGGGCACGGAGAGCCAGGGCCTGGAAAATATTAAGAAATGTATTTGTCTCGCAAAATAAATACAGTGGTACCTCGAGATACGATCTTAATTCGTTCCGGGACTGAGCTTGTAACTCAAACGAAAGTTTCCCATAGAAATAAACTAAAAACAAGTTAATTTGTTCCAACCCTTTGAAAAAACACCAAAAACAGGATTTTTATTTCTTCTAATTCGCCATCCATTAACAAAGTAACAAATAACTAGTGGTTTAATAGTACTAAAATTTGTTTAATAGTAGTAAAATTAGACAGATTTCACGGAGGGGAGAGAGAGAAGGACAGATGGGGGGGTGACTTGTTGCACAGCAACGCGCTCGTAACATAGAAATAAATTTAAATGAACTTGGATTACGATGCAGACACACAAAAATAAATGTAATCTAACCTTACACTGAACTTAATTCTAATTTTATTTTAAATTGTTATAACTTTCTTCTCCCGGGTTGGCTCTATCTGCCCCGCCTCCACCCCGACTTACATATGCAACCTATCGATGCTTGTTTGCTTTTGTCTTCTCTTCAAAATATTCCCAAAATGATGCACACAAATGTCCTCACAATAGGATAACGCATGACCTCTTGCCAACATGCCCGGGAAGTAGTACTCCTCTCGTATTAGCGAACAAGCTCCGCCATTCGCACTGACTAACGGGAGAAAAAAAAACACTGAAAAAAATGCAACACTCCGCCCAGTGCTCGTAGAGACATTACACGAGGGACTTGCGACCAGAAAGAGAGTGCCCATAATGCATACCTGTCAACCTCTGCCGATAACTGCCCTTATAAATGATTATGATTCCTCTTACAAACCCCCAAAAACCTTACAAACACCGTACGACTCGTACGGTGTTTGTAAGGTTTGTAAGGGCAGTTATCGGCAGAGGTTGACAGGTATGATAATGTTCTTATGAGCAGCCTCTCGCGTCCGCTGCATGCTCGTATATCAAAATTTGTTTCGTATCTCAAGATAAATATTTGCCCGTATCTCAAATTGCTTGTATGTCGAGGTATTACTGTATATTTTAATTTAGGCCACAGAAAATAGATATATAAAAATTTTCGCCATAGAAATCAAGATTTAGAAAATTATTGAAATATAGTTCTAAATCCAGTTTTTAATATTTTGCAGGTTTACAAAAGAATATTGGTGTGTAACTCGCTAAGTTTCAAGGAAATTTCTCACATTTTATAATTGAGTTCTGACATTGAGGGGGCGCACCGTCTAGAACTTGCCACGGTGCGCAAAATTCCTCGGTATTCCACTGTAAGGAATTGATCAAAATAGATTTCAATAATTGGGAAAAAATTATATTGGTGCTTAGCGTGAGAAAATTGTTATTATTTTTTAATGGGAAAAATAGATTTAAACACCCAAAATTCAATTTATATGACACCTGGGACTACAACTCCAAAGTTCCCATCCGAAATCAAGAAGAAAATTGCATTTTTTGGGTTTGCGGTTATAGATTTATATGATGGGAAAAAAGAACATTATGGGGAACCTTGATATGATATGAGAGACGAACTCGCGATCCCTAAATTGAGTCCAGCGCTTCATTTTTCTTGGACATCTTGAGTACGGAATAACGTTCGCAATTAGCGGTGCGCAGCTCAAAGCGTGCGCTCAACGTGGGGAAATGCATGAGCCAATCAACTAGCTCTAAGCGTCCCGACCAATAATTAGCCGCATTGTGATCACACGGATTACGCTTGCACGTGCAATGTGCTTGCAGGCGTGTTTTTTTGCGCACATGCATTTGCAAATTTCGCACCCGCTACGGAAAATGGCCGAGGAAAATGATTGGAAATCATTTTGGTTTGGCAACCAATAATTGATAATTTTTCAGCATAAACATAAATATATTTACATTGTGAAAGCCAAATTGAAAATATATTAATGGCAATATACTGCAATCATTTTCTACCAATTATTTATTGCCGACCCATGCAGAGAGCGGATCGAAATTAAAGGAGGGTGATGAAATTCTACGATAGCGGCAGAGATTGTCTCTTATCAGAAATTTTGTCGCCTTTATTCACATGGCTTTGAATTTAGGATGACAGTAGCTATGCAACATGGATTCGGCCTCGTGGATTGTTCAAGGGTGCATTTCAATGTTCTTGCATGCAAAACACAAACAACCAGGTCTTTGTGGAGTCAATCTCCGACACGCTCGGGAAGTATTCCAGTCAACGTTGAGCGAGGACACACGACAGGGACGTCTGGCAGAGCTTTTGCAGATGTATCCAGTATGTGACGTTCAAGGACCCAATTAAAGCCGCAGACTGAAGGTTATTGCTGGCGTCTCGACAATGTTTGCGCGAAACCTTTTCTGGCTGTTGTCATGACACTGACTGACAATTTCCTATAGACGTATCAGACAAAGCGCTCTTGTTTTGAAAAGGAGTCATAAATAGATGAAGGAAAAGAAAGTCGAGATAGCCCGAAAGGAAAGCGGGTCATGACCTTCCCTTCATGTCGCCCCCCAGTTGTGCCAAGTTCTGAGCCCGAAAACCATGGAGTGCCAGGCCCCGGAGCTTCCCATCAGCCTGGCCCAGCAGCAGGAGGCGCCGGAGAGACCTGACGAGTTCGGATTCAGGCTGGATGACGTCCAAGCCGTCATGGCGCTCAACAATACCAATTTCATCTACTACCCCAATCCCGAGTTCGAGCCCCTCAGCGCATCGGGCATTCTGGAGCTTAAACCCGGATCGCCGATCATACTGAAGGTACGTTCGCTCTCAAGATGTCACCATTCAGGGATTCAGTGTCGATTTTTTTTTTCCCCTCAGGGACGGAACTTCCTCCCGCCCACCAGCAGCGGAAACGGAAAGATGAACTACACCGTTCTCATCGGAGAGAAGCCTTGCATGTTGACCGTGTCCGACAGTCAACTGCTCTGCGAGTCGCCCAACCTGACCGGTCGCCACAAGGTTCTGGTGAGTGGGATTGGCGCAAATGCATGAGGGGACAGACCAATGTTGCCACTGGGTTTATCAGCATGAGCCCTCCCAGACAGTCTGTGTTTGTCAATGCCACCCACAAGACAAACACATGAACCATCTGCATGAATTTGGATGGCGGGGAACTCTGCGAGAACTCCATTCATGGCCACTTTGCTCCAAACACTTCCTGCTGTTTCCACCTGGGCAAGACGGCTGCGTCGTGAAATAACAGAAGCGGGAGTTTGCACATATAAGATTTGAATCAATATGTCTGGCTTTCTGTCTGTTTGAATTTCAGCCAATAGGAAGATGTTGAGATGAACCTTTTGATACTATACAGAAGAAGCGGTTTAAGTTACAGCAGTTTTACTGAACTGAACGCATACAGAGAATTTCTCCAGTCGTAAGCCGCCCCCGTGTTCTTTACTCAGGCTCGCGTGGGAGGTATCGAGTTCTCTCCCGGGGTGGTCCACATCGCGTCGGATAGCCCGCTCAGCAGCACGGCCATCATCGGCATCGCGGCCGCCGGCGCTCTGCTGCTCCTCGCCATTGTCATCGTCCTCATCGCCTACAAGCGCAAGTCCAGAGAGAGTGACCTGACGCTCAAGCGGCTGCAGATGCAGATGGACAACCTCGAGTCGCGGGTGGCGCTGGAGTGCAAGGAGGGTACGAAAAAAACTCACACGCCGCTGTCTTTTTCGCCATCCTACCAACCACAGGCGTCGTGTTGTAAAACTTGTTGTTATTGTGCATATATCCCGTTAGCTTTTGCAGAGCTACAAACGGATATCCACGAGTTGACGAGTGACTTAGACGGGGCGGGAATCCCCTTCTTGGACTACAGGACGTACACCATGAGGGTTCTGTTCCCGGGAATCGAAGAACATCCCGTACTCCGAGACCTGGAGGTATGTATGGTAATTCCGTTCGCGCTCAGTTGTGTTGTCGCTTCACCAGAACATCCTGATGGTTTTGGACAGCTTTTGAAAAATGAAAAGTCAAACGCTCAGGTAAAAGAAAACTATCTCGTAATTTATCCCCGGTGGTGACGTTGATTGACAGCCATAATTGAACGAGGCGTCTTGTTCCATTAAGGCGATGATTGACCCCCATTCCGCTGGCCTCAAGGTTGGCCACTCTGTCCCTTGGTGAGAATTTGCTAGTAATAAGCTATATTAATTAGGCTTTAATTGGTATAAATGTCACACCGATCAGAGAGGCAATGTGCTGCGGCAGGCTAATTGAAGGAAGCAGAAGGCTGCTTTTAGGTGTTTGGCACACACCTAGTATGTAATTGTTATTGACGCGATGGTAGGGGTGACAGAAATAACCCGGTTGATGGAAAAGATTATCAGCATACCTGTCAACCTCTGCCGATAACTGCCCTTATAAATGATTATGATTCCCCTTACAAACCCCCCAAAAACCTTACAAACACCGTACGACTCGTACGGTGTTTGTAAGGTTTTTTGGGGGGTTTGTAAGGGGAATCATAATCATTTATAAGGGCAGTTATCGGCAGAGGTTGACAGGTATGTATCAGAGACAAGAAAAATATCATACAACTGACGTGTTATATGAAGTTAGGATGCGTGTTGATAAAACAATTTAAAAACAGGGCAAAACTTGTCATCCACGAGTGTAATGATGCGCATACGACAGACGTTGGCGCTCGTTAGGGAAGAAAACACCGAGTTCAGAAGTGCATAAACGGTGCGGGGGACGCGGCAGGCTGGCCTTTGAAACGGCGACGCCAACGCGGTGGCATCAAAGCCTCTACGGAGAGGCCTGCCGCTGTCGTTAGACTGACAAGACGCATCAGATCTTGGAATATTGCTGAAAAAGCAGCCCGTTATACTGCGCTGATTTCATATTTTAATGCTTGTCCGATCCCGTGTTTTTTTTCCCTCCCAATACAGGTGCCAGGTTACCGACAGGAGCAGGTGGAAAAGGGCCTGAAGCTGTTCAGCCAGCTGATCAACAACAAAGTCTACCTTCTGTGCTTCATCCGGACTCTGGAGGCACAACGCGGCTTTTCTATGCGCGACCGTGGCAATGTGGCCTCGCTCATCATGACGGTGCTGCAGAGCAAGCTGGAGTACGCCACCGACGTTCTCAAGCACCTTCTGTCCGACCTCATCGACCGCAACCTGGAGAGCAAGAACCACCCCAAGCTCCTGCTCCGCAGGTAGGAGGACAACTGGCCTTTTTCCGTCGATTCTAGGTGTTGGGGCTTGAAAATCTTCCTGTCAGCATCTCCTCTTCCTTCGTGAATTTTCTCCCCACTCGGACCGCACGACTAGCTTGCGCCACTTGTGTCACCATCGTTATTTCTGCCGCCCTCCTCTCCCGGTTTTCTTGATTGCTAAATCAATGCTTAAAGTGTGCGAAGAGCGTATCTCTGGCACAGCATCTGAGCACGGCTATCCACTGATTCCTCGGCCAAGAAGTATGTGTGTATGAGGCCCACACACACATCATTCCATCTGTCCCATCTCAACCTGCGCTGAAGTATGAGCACGAGGCAAGCTAACGAACGAGAGCCTTCCGCAACCATCTGTCGCAGTCTTTGCCGCAATCTACAATCTCCTACTCCTCATCCCGCCATGCACACAAATACACAAGTCAATTTAGAGTATTATATGAGGTCACTAAGTCACAGAAGTAAAATATAGCGATGCCTTGAATCGGTCTGCTTTGGCAAAATTCTGCTTTCTGTACTAGAAATTGCATGTCATTTATATATACCGTATTTTCTCGCATATAAGCCGTAGTTGTAACTAAAGAAAATGATGACTGAATCAAGGGTACGGCTTAAATGTGCACAAATTAGCATGAAACTGCACCGTGACAAAGATGAAACGCCATAATGCAAGACAATGCGGCCAATACGGTCATTTATTTCAAAATAAACAGATAAAACGCTAAACTACATTTATTTTGACGTCAATGAATAAAATTCACGAAAAAATCAAGCGTATCTTGCATAAAACGTGAAAAAAAAACACTTACCACTTACTTGTGCCTGCCATTGCTCACTCAGGGCGCCACCATCTTACCTTTTACTGGTAGTTAAACATGCTTTGACTGGCCAGGCGAGAGTAGCCTTGATACATGTGTTCGTAGTGTTTACCATGTCACCACATTCCAATAGTTGTTAAGGCTGATGGAAGCTCAAGGTCTTGCGGTCGATCCTTAAAATATCAGCCTTGATACCTGCGTAATGTGTATCTCATGCTATTATTGCCCTCAGAGACTTGGTGATTAGGGATGGTATAACAAAACTAAACCGATACGGAAAGACATCCTGGTTTTACTACTCATGTGACTTCCTTTTTTAATTCGTCCACATGCAGGCAACACCCTTTTGGAAATCCAGCAGACGATCCTTTTTGATTCATACGGTATCTCAGAAATACCACGTGCGATGATTTTTCTTAAGATTTTCCCTTCAAAGTAACACATTTGTACTCCCTATTAAAACCATGAATATGTAGGTGAAAATTGGGAAATTATACGAGAGAAATCGTAGAATTCAACGATTTTAAGGCAATTTTAAGGGTGCGGCTTATACACGGAGGCGGTCAATATGCGAGAATATACGTCATATAAAAAAATCTACTCGTTACCTGCCTGAACTGAACTCTTTTTGTTACAGTAACAACACTGAAACTTGCCATAAAGCTATTTCATACAAATTGGCAGCCATTGACGATGTAATGATCTTCACAAGCCTTCCCCAGGCAAAATGGACCGGATGTCTATCAACGTCAATGGCATTGAAACGTGATTGTGTTATGTTATGGTGCAGGACTAGCTACCAATTGTGTGGACAATATTGTGAAAGGGTGTGCATTGTTAAAGCTATTGTGTGGCGCACACAGAGGCCATCCATAAAGCACCCTCGAAAAACGAATACCACCTGAAAACAAAATTATTTTTCCCCTCCCAACCCAAGCACCCCCCCACCCCCTTTTCACCACATTTCTTTCAGTCCTTTGATAGACTGGCAATGTGAGGAAATGGAGAGGATTTGGAGTCGTGTGTGATTACAGGCCGCAAGGACGCATGAAAGAAAGGATCAAACGTGACCCCCCTGACCTTGTCGCAGGATGAGAGCGGGATACGGGAGGGCTAATCCCCCCCAGGTGGTGTGCCAGGCCGGCCCACTGGCACGACGGACTCCATCCCCCCTTTGTGCGAATTCGCTTTAAGTGGCTATCTGGGCATGGAGGGCTGGTTCGGGGGTCCGCAGGTGGGCGCCCGGCAGCGGGGGCCACGCCATAGAGACCGATCCTAAAATATTGATGACTTTCAATGTGTATGTGGAGCCCCCCCCCCGTTCCCGGCCACCAAAAAGGGATATCCGATCCGCGCCAGAACCGCTGATGTTTTTATACACGCATCAATCATTCATTCACACGGGATCGGTCGCACGATGCGGAAGCACGGACGCCGGCCGCTGGAGGAGACGCGTATTTACTGGCTCGCTATTGTGCGTGGATAAAGTGTCAGCCCATTGATGGGGGGGAAAAAGGACTCAATAATGAGGCCAGTCTTCCTAAAGGGAACGCGTCAATCCAACGGGATCAAATCAAGCCTTTTAATTGCTTTGCATTGCGATCAAATCCCCTACGTGAGGATTGTCTACGTATTTTTTTTTCCTTTGCTGTTGCCCGCAGTTGTGTTTGTGTTACCAAGAGGCGTCGCAAGGATGTTGATGCGGAACATTAATGAGGGCATACAGTACACGCTGTTTATTATGCCACGTCCATCTTTGCAGGACCGAGTCAGTGGCGGAGAAAATGCTGACCAACTGGTTCACCTTTCTCCTTTACAAGTTTCTCAAGGTAAAAACTCATTCACTTTCTCTTAAAGCGACATACGCAAGAATAATGCGCGCGTATTTTTCGGACTATAAGTTGCACTAGCCAAAGAATAATAAATATATACAAGTTACACTTGAGTATAGGTTTGCAGGTGGGAATTTCTTTATTTTATCAGAAACCAACAACAAAAATACCTTGAGTTAACAATAGTAAAATGGATAACAACAGGCTAAATGGACATTTGTTAACATAACTGTTTTTCAGCCGAAGAAAACAAAATAATAGGTCACACTTGAGTATTAATTGCAAAAAAAGTGTGAATTATAGTCCGGAGAATCCGGGTTACTCCTACCACTGCAAAAAAAAAACATTTTTCTGGTTTTCCCAACCTCTGTGCAGGAGTGTGCGGGTGAGCCGCTCTTCTCGCTCTTCTGCGCCATCAAGCAGCAGATGGAAAAGGGTCCAATTGACGCCATCACTGGGGAAGCCCGCTATTCTCTCAGCGAGGACAAGCTCATCCGGCAGCAGATCGACTACAAGACGCTGGTGAGGAGGGGAAAAAGACGGACGGACGGGACGCTACTCATTGTGCCAGGCGTTTGATGTCTCCTTGGGTGCCATTCAGGTTTTAAATTGCATCCATCCGGAGAACGAGAAGAGCCCGGAGATCCAAGTGAAGGCACTGAACTGCGACACCATCAGCCAAGTGAAGGAGAAGATCCTCGATGCCATCTACAAGAATGTGCCGCATTCGCACCGCCTCAAAGCTTCCGATATGGACCTCGGTATGACTCCGATCTCCTCGTTCGTTCATTTTCTGAACCGCTTATCCTCACAAGGGTCGTGGGGGATGCTGGAGTCTATCCCAGCTGACCAGGCGGGAGACACCCTGAATCGGTGGCTTAGCCAATCGCAGGGCACGAGGAGACAGAGGACAACCATGTTTTCACACTTATACCTAGGGGCAATTTAGAGTCTTCAACTAGCTATTATGCATGTTTTTGGAATGTGGGAGAAAAACAGAGTACCCGGAGAAAAGCCACGCAAGTTCCGGGAGAACATGCTGATTACACACAGGAGGACCGACCTGTGGTCGAACCCGGGACCCCAAAACTGTGATGCTCACGTACAAAAAGCCCAACTCCACTCTTTTGCTCTGTTATTTTTGGAATGAACTTTTTTTTTAAATACAATAGCTACAGACTTTGCCAGATAGTCTGCAATAGCCATATTCATTTCCCTTCTAGTATATCTACTTTAACTAAGCAGGATATTTCCAGAAAGGCTAACTCAATCCCGTTATGAATAATAATCACTTGTAAGTATAAAAATGGACGAATCATTTTAGAAACCCCTTCCGGATCACCAGTGATTGTTCTGTAGGAGGAGCTTGGCTGTGAAAGGTATTCCTTCATGTTGCTCTTTGGCATAATCACTACATTGTCCAGGTTTAACTTTGAGCAAGAACAAATAGCAACAAAGTAAGACGAATGCACACACGCAGTGATTGCCAAGCACGATAACAATAATGGGATTGTGGAGGAGTCTCTCTTGAGACGAATTGGTCGCGAATGTTGTTATCTGACTGCCTTTTGTTGTTTTTTTTTGTATTTTATTATTTCTTCTTCGGATTTGTCCCCTTGAGGGCCGAGAACAAAGCAGGTGCCTTTGGTCGTTGTGTATGCGAGGATGAGTTGGCTGAAGAAAATGTTTGTAAACTGCAGAATGAAACACTTTCCTCGAGAGTCTACCTGATTGTGGGCGAGTTCGTAATACGACTACGTACACAGCTTTGCTCCGCGTTGCCATTTCTTCTTGTGTTAATGGGAAAATATGTAAATTTTAAATTTAATGACACCTTCTGCTTCTTCCGACAATAGGCCGCCATGCTTGGCGCTTGATTTTTTTTTTAAAAACAATTTTATGTATTTTTTTTAGGAGAGGATTATTTCGCACACTTCTTGATTTACGGCAAGGGTGTCAAACTCGGGTTGGTTCGCGGGCCGTATTAACGTCAACTCCATTTCATATGAGCCGGACCATTTTAGATCTAATATTTAGATTTTTTTTTATTGGATTAAAAGAACTGGATCAAAAGCCCTAAAATTCAGTTTTTTATCATCCAAAACAATGTTTATTTGACCTTTTTTTCCTAGTAAGGGAAAACCTATTTTAATCATTTGTTTTTCATTTCAAAAGGAAACAAAATATTTTGTAATGATGTTCAGTATTGCAGTGGAAAACAGAAAATATTTATGTATTTGTTTTTAGATTTTACAAAATGCTTTTTGAACTAAAAATACAAAAGAAAGAAAAATTGATTAAAAAATTGCAATGATTGATTTAAAAGGGGGAAAATCAGGAAATATAATATACATGTATAATCTTCATTTGAATTTGATCCTAAAACAGAAAGTCGGCACTTATGATTTACTTTCTGGGGTCGCACAAAATGATGCGGCGGGCCAGATTCAGCCCAAGGGCCGCTACTTTGACACCTGTGATTTACGGCAACGTGTTTTTTTTTTTCTCCTTTTAGAATGGCGTCAAGGCCGAGGCCAGCGTGTGATCCTGCAAGACGAGGACGTCACCACTAAGATCGAAGGCGACTGGAAGAGGCTCAACATGCTGGCCCACTATCAGGTAACGCCCCCATTGTGACTTGATTCAGCGTATACACAATAGGAGCGTGTGTGTGGGTTGGTGAGACGCGGGAACACGAAGATCTAGCCCTCATCTTAGCGCGCCTCCCTCTCCTTTCGATATCAACATTGTAGATTGAGTGAAATCATGATAGGATCTTAATAATGTGGCACACACAAAAAGCCCCCCGGGTACTTATCCCCAGTCCCATCCAGCCTAACAATGATAGAGATCACTTCAATTAACCCTGCAGCGTGGCTACTCACATTATTCACAAAACTGAGTGTGTGTGTTTGTGTGGAATCCCAGTTGCCTTAATTGAAATCCAGTTTGGATGAGTTAGGAAGTGACAAATACATTGGCATGCCCACTCGGTGATTCAGAGCACCGACACTCCGTGAGCGGAGTCGCTTTTTTATGAAATAGAGACGTCACACGGGTTTGCGCCAAACTGTCAATCATCCGTGTGTGTGCGAGGTGTGTGTGTGATGACACATTCTGGCCATCATTTAGATTAGATAACTTTATTAATCCCGTATTCGGGAAATTTCACTGTCACAGTAGCAAGAGGGTGAGAATACAGACACAGGAAAAGACATTTTAGACATACATAAATAGGTAATAAGTAAGTTAATAAAAGTTGATGTCTGCGGAACCTTGAACAAACTACGGTTTGAGTGATGCAAAAATAAGTAATGTCATGTTTTTGATTGCATAATTTTATGACTTTTCTCCAAATATTACTTAAATCTCCTAACATTACGCAAAAAAATCATTTTGTGCGGCCCGAGAAAGTAAATCATGAGTGCCAACTTTCTGGTTTATGATCAAATCCAAATGCAAACTATAGACGTATAGGGAATAGTTCCTGTTTTTCGCCTTTTTAAATCAATAATTGCATCTTTTAAAACCCCAAATGGTATTTTTTTTCTTTTTGTTGTTGTTTTTAGTTAAGAAAGCATTTATTTAAAACCAGGTTGAGATCTATAACAAATAGAATATTTAGGGCTTTTGATCCAGTTCTTTTAATCCGATTTTAAAAAAATATCTAAATATTATATACAAAATGTGTCCTCCATCCCCTTTTATTTTTCACTGCACATGAACAGATTTTTCAAAAGAGGATGAGAATACAGACACAGGAAAATACATTTTAGAGATAAATAAATAAATTAATTAATTAATAAATAAGCGTGTTGCTGAAATATATATATATATAATATATATACATACACATATATATATACATATATATATATACATACACACATATATACATACATACATACATACATATATATACATACACACACATATATATATACATACACATATATACATATATATACATACACATATATACATATATATATATATACATACACATATATATACATATATATATACATACACATATACATATACACATATATATACATATATATATATATATATATATATATATATATATATATATATATATATATATATATATATATACATACACATATATATACATACACATATATACATACATACACATTGATGCACATGTATACATACTATTCATGAGTGGATTTTTCATTGTAAAAAAAAAACAGCATTTAAACCGAGATTGTTTCACGTAGGTGCCCGACAATGCCGTGATGGCGTTGGTTCCGAAGCAAGTGACGGCGTACAACTCCGTCAACAACTCCACAGTGTCCCGAACATCGGCCAGCAAATACGGTGAGTTTTGTCCTTGCGCGTCAACCGATGGAACCGGTTAAACTACATTTTGAGTTCGATTTAGAGGCCAAATTTGATTGGATATAGGAGGGAATTGACATTTCGATGTGCTCGCGGGAATTTCGCCCCGTCAATTCTTAAGCACGTCGACGTCAATATTAGTTTCACACTTTCCCCCCCGCCAATGCCAATTCACACAAGCCAAGGAGGATACCGCGACTCTCTTTCTTCACACGTGAAACCATCCAAATGACATGGAGTCCCTTGCTGGAGAGAGATTTGATCATCCTGGAAAAGACTTTTGGAATAACACGGAGATCTACATAGAATGGAATGCAAACGGTTTGGATAAATTATCGTCCTGCAGGCGTCTCCCCCCCTCCTCACCTCTGAGGAGGGATTGATTGCGCTGATCAATTTCCACTCTCACTGTGTCAACATTCAGCGAGCCGTGTGTTTTGGAAGTGTCGAGGCCCGCTCCGTCCACCGGTGGACGCCTGGTTTTTTTACCTCTATGATTTTGTGTCAGCTGATGTGATTTTTTTGAGAGGGCGTTTTTCGACTTTCTATTTCATTTCTCGCCCCTCGCAGAGAACATGATCAAGTACACAGGAAGCCCCGACAGCCTGCGTTCCCGGACGCCCATGATTACGCCCGACCTGGAGAGCGGCGTCAAGGTATGGCACCTGGTCAAGAACCACGAGCACGGCGACCAGAAGGAGGGCGACCGCGGCAGCAAGATGGTCTCGGAGATCTACCTGACCAGACTTCTGGCTACCAAGGTGAGACGGCGCCGCAACCCGACCTCGTATCCCGTGACGCACGAAAAGTCTTTTCCTCATTTGCATGTGCATTTGAAGACATTTTCTGGTCGGAGGAGATTATTCAAATGTATTCTGCTCCCCTCCCTTGAGGAGGCGAGATGAGAGAGAAAGTTGATAGTTTAGTAGTTTGTTTGCTTTTCTGCTTTTTCCAATCGGGTGATGCTTGACAAGGCATCCTTTTTGGAAGGGCTCAAAATAAGAAGCTCTTTGAGGATTTTCTTCAGAAAGAAGACAATAACATGAGTCAGTGGAAGCCGGCGTACTCAAAACAATACTTACAATCCACTTGGTTAGCAAAAGGTGGCATTTGTGAGAGACGGCATGATAGCCGCTCGTTATTTTATCTCGTACGCCATTTGGCGTTGGCCCGTAATGGCGAGCGAATGTTATGCAGCCGGCGGTGATGTCTGCCGACTCTCGGGACGGAGGACGTGAAATGTCATATACGTCAGATAATAGTCTGGTAAAAAGGGCCCGTGGGCTTGATCCAGTGAGATATGATTCAATCTACAGCGTAAGGAAAAGGAAAGCTGTCAAGAATGAGGAGCGTGGAAGAATTACGCTTCTGATTATCTGGCTAACAGGATTGTCTCCTGCCTGTAATTCGCTGAGACACCTCAGCCCAAATTGGATTGTTATTTCCCGCACCTCATTCCTGTTAGGAAACCACTGTCCATTCATCGCATCCCATCAGCTCATTTTACAAGCGGATTTAATTCCGTCTCTTCCTGTCAAGTCGCCAAACGTCATACAATAATACCTTGACATACGAGTGCCCCAACATACGAGCAATTTGAGATACGAGTAAAATGCCGAGCAAATATTTGCCCTGAGATACCAGACAAATTTTGAGACGCGAGCATACGAGACAGCCAGGTGGCCGAGACAGTGGCTGCTTAATGCACACTGTCTTTCTCGCCGCATCTCTCTCGTGTAAAGATATCTGCGAGCACTGGGCGGAACGTTGCATTTTTCTACATGTTTTTTTGTGTTAGTCAGTGCAGAATTAATAATAATCGGACATAGGCCCTGTCGTCATCATCAACAACAACAAAAAGCCTACTTGTCATCACACCCAGAAACTGCGTATGACGAAATTGGTGGTGCTTCTCCATAAGCTGCGTTTACTCGGCAAAAGACCTAAATAAGTGATAGTTACGGACTTGTAATTTGGCATTCTGCTGTTATGGATACAGGTCGCATACCTCTCACTGTCTTTCACTTACCTTCAGTCAGCTAGTAGGAGGCAGATCACCACCCAAACATCTTTTCATATTACCTCAGAAGGGAATGTGCGTTTTGTTACCGCAAATTTAGAGTTCTGATGGATGTGGGGAAAAAACTGAACAGATCGTGACCAGGGTGGTAAGGGTCCCCTATGATGTTCCTGGCTCTGCTGAGGTAACGAGGGCTGACAATGTCTTCCAGTGAGGGCAGAGAGCAGCCGACAATCCTCTGGGCAGTGTTAATCACTTTCTGCATGGCCTTTTTGTCTGCCGCCGTGCTTCCAGCGTACCACACTGTGTTGCAGTACGCCAGGATGCTCTCTACAGTGGTTCTATAGAAGGTTATCAGAAGCTTGGTGCCCAAGTTGTTCTTCCTAAGTACTCTGAGGAAATGGAGTCGTTTCTGAGCCTTCTTCACTACTGCCGTGATGTTTGTAGACCATGAGAGCTTATCCGTGACGTGGACCCCCAGGAATTTGAAGGACTGGACCCTGTCTACACATACTCCATTTATGAGGAGTGGGGCCAGATCTGTGCCGTGTTTGCGAAAGCAGGTGCAATGAAGGGTAGTGCGAAGAAAAGGCATGAAATAATCGAAAAACATGAGAGTGGTCTACACGTGATGGGGCTGGCTCGCCAATACCAGAGAAGCACCCGGACAGGTTGGCAAGTGGTCGTGCGTTATTCTATTGTGAGGACATTTGTGTGCGTCATTTTGAAGGGGAGACAAAAGCAAACAATCCTAGATAGGTTCCTTTTAAAAACTCCTGCTCAAAAGGGAAAGTGGAAGCGAAACAAAAAGAGCCAAGGCCGAAGAAGAAAAGTAAGAAAAAATAAACAGAATTAGAATGAAGTTTAGTGTAAAATAAGATTAAAACGAATTTTTAAATGTGTCTGTATCATAATCTAAGTTCATTTACCTAAGTTAAATTTATGTTCATGTTATGTTAGGAGCACACTCCGCGTTGTACTGAATATTGTCTTATTTTAGTATTAAACATCATAACCACATATTATTTGTTACTCTGTTAGTAGATGTTGAATTAAACCAATAAAAACATGTTTTTCCATTGTAATCTCCTGTTTTTAGATAGTGGGGTTTTCAGAGGGTGGGAACGAATTATTTTGTATTTATAGTTCATTTCAATGGGAAACGTTGATTTGAGACACGAGGAAATCGACATACGAGCTCGCTCCCGGAACGCATTACGCTCGTATCTCAAGGTATTACTGTAAATCCGACGACGGTCACCGGTCTAACGTGGGCGGGAGCTAATCTGTCGCGACAAAGGAGACGTAGGGAAAAGTCAATGGACTGATAAATCAATCATTCTCTGTTTCCGATCAGGGCACGCTCCAGAAGTTTGTGGACGACCTGTTCGAGACCATCTTTAGCACGGCGCACCGAGGCAGCGCCCTGCCCCTCGCCATTAAGTACATGTTCGACTTCCTGGACGAGCAGGCCGACAAACACAACATCCACGACCCGCACGTGCGACACACATGGAAGAGCAACTGGTGAGCGTTGTTCGCTATATTGCCGTCGCGGGCCATCTTATAGGACCCTGCCGACGATCTCAGTCCAGAAATGGCCCGTGGAAATCTCCACGGTCACAAATGTGCGATTCATCGTAATATGTGCCGATGAACTGCAGGGTGGCGAGGTGTTAACTGAGCTGTGAAAGGGGGGGGTAATGAATAGAGGGAAGTGGACTCAGTGGGAGTTGAACGCCATCTAATATCTTATTAGCCTTGTGACCCTTTGCCAGAGATCCCAACATGCTTCACTCACATGAATATGTCAAGGGACAAATGGGAAGGAAAATCATTACGGGAACTGCATTATTGAGAATTTCGTAGACATCTGACGTCTCGCTATACATTATCTCTGTTTATAAAAATAATGTCTGACTGCACGGCGCATAATCTGTGTTGTTGCCCAGCAAATTTTCTATATAATAACATGAGTAAGCCAATAGATGTACTGTAATCGCAAGCTATGTTTGTTCAACTCAGCTCATTTTAATATAACCAAAAATTTGATTCTTTCGTTCAGAATTTGATCCCTGGCGGATATTTAAAGTGAGCTCACAGATCCCATTTCTACAATTTACTACCCTGCATGAAATAACTATAAACGATTCTGCAATTCTCCGCACCACCGATGTTGCGTCGTAGCTTCTTTTCAATCATTTGAAAAAAAAACACTCAAAAGAACAGGGCAGCTGCGACGGCTTAGCGGCAGCCTAAATATCCCTCTGATCCCCTGCACCTAATCCTTCTAGATTCTTTACTTCGATTAATGTTCAAGTCATAATGCAGACTTTTGCTTCCTGGGGTCCGAATCCTCTCGAGCTAGATTGTCCGTCTTAATAGCTTTGTGGATGTGGTTGCTACTTGCTTTATTTTCCAATGATTGAACTTCCTCAATCAACCCCCACGTTTGTGTTCAGACCCCGTCAGCCCAAAGTGCAGACGATCGGGAAGACGTAGTTGTCCAAGTGGCACGTAGCTCTCGTAATACCGCCCGCATCGGGATGACCCCATTGTGATTCCAAGATTCCGTAGATTTGACTTGGCTTATGAGTGGCGTCTGAGAAATGAACTGGTTTCCCATCCTTTGCCCGTTAGCCTACCTCTGCGTTTTTGGGTGAACGTGATCAAGAACCCTCAGTTCGTGTTCGACATCCACAAGAGCAGCATCACTGACGCCTGCTTGTCCGTGGTGGCCCAGACCTTCATGGACTCCTGCTCCACCTCGGAACACCGCCTTGGGAAGGACTCACCCTCCAACAAGCTGCTGTACGCCAAGGACATTCCCAGCTACAAGAGCTGGGTGGAGAGGTGAGCTCTGCTCGCGCAGACCATCCATTCACCTTTCTCTGAGGCGTTGAGAGATTACATACCTCAGCCAATTTATCCCCTTATTAATGATTGCAATTCATAATAATTAAGCGATAAAAAAACGCAACGCAGCACATATTTACTCCCATAGGGTGCACTTAAAAGTCTAAAAATGTTCTCCAAAGTGGACGGGGTTCCCAATCAGTATGCTCAAAATTCAAGATTCTGGAGATGTCGCTGTATGACGCTAACAGCTTGACTGTCTGGGTACATTGCTTGCTGACAAGCTATATTTATACAGTGAAAAGGCGGACGTGCATGACTATTAGAAGTCGACGATGACGTTTTCGTCTGCTACCAGTGACGAGACGATCCGGATTAGAGCCGAAATGGGTAAAACGAGATCGCTTTTACAAATAAATGTACTTAGAAAAAATCCAGTAAAAAAAGTTGTTACACGGCGTATAAAATACAGCAGAAACGTATAAGTTGACAGGAATGAGATTGTGATGCGCGAACCGTGGAATACGTTCAGGATGACGAATAAGAATAGATGTGGCGTAGAACCTTTAGAGTGTGTGTGAGAAACAGAATATACATGCAGTCATTTGTCCAAATGAGACTTACATTACATTTACTTGTCTGCGGGCGCGCGGGAAAGCTCGTGAATAAAAGATGGCCGCGCCGTGCGCGTTATTCATGCGTCGGCAGCGTCGTGCGGCTTAAGGCTCAGCGGTGGCCTCATTAGTCATGTGTCTTGTGTTCCCGCTGCCCGGCAGGAAACTGATTTTCTGATACGCGCGTGCAGGTGGGAGGATGCTGATTCATCATACATCATGCCAGAGGGCCGCTAGTTGAGTAGGTTTAGAAGTTGGAGAGGAAGTACTAAGTAAGTCGGGCGATAGCGCACCGCATTGGGATGTTTGTGTCGTTAATTTAAGGACGGGTGGCAGAAACGATGGCACTTTCCATGAATTTGATGGCCCCGTTTGATAGCTTCCAACGGAAGAATGCACGGCGGCCATTAAAGCCGTTTGTTTACAAGTGCGCCGGTGGCGGGTCAGCACATTTGCAAATCACAAATTTTACAGCCTTTTGTTTGAATTAAAAGTGGATCGTTGTGGTAAAACGGTTTCGTGTAAAAGAGGGACGAGCGGGCCAACGAAACGTTTATGGCTGCTCTATATTAGTCGTTGAGTAGGTATCACAGGATGTATGTTGCCGGGTGGTTTTCGCGCCCGGGAAAATGCGGAGGTAAGGGAGAATGTTTCGAGTATTCGGGATGGCATTCCACGTGAGGTTTGAGAAACCTGCACGGAGAACTCCCAAGCAACAACCACGAATTCTGGCAGCAGCCGCCTAGAATTGGCCTCCAGTTGGAAGGAGCCGCGGGATTTAAATATGCAAATCAGCAGCTTTAATTAACATTACTGATGGATGCAACACAGCTGCCGGCGCCGTCGACTCCGCCGAGTGTGAACCCTTCCGCGTTTGGTGTTTTGCAGGTACTACTCGGACATCGGCAAGATGCCGGCCATCAGCGACCAGGACATGAACGCCTACTTGGCCGAACAATCACGCATGCACATGAGCGAGTTCAACAGCATGAGCTCTCTGAGCGAGATCTACTCCTACGTGGGGAAGTACACGGAGGAGGTACGTGTGCGACGTTCCTCCGCGGCGTCTATCGCCGTGGATGGCGGTGAAGCAGGGCCGTGGGATTGCGCTCGATGCTAAACGCGTACGTGTGCGTGTGTCAGATCGTGTGTGCGCTGGAGCAGGACGACGCGGCCAGGAAACAGCGGCTGGCCTTCAAACTGGAGCAGGTGGTGGCCTTCATGACGCTGGAGAGCTGAGGACCGCACTTCCCAGGATGCGCTGGGACGGACAGAAGACACGCCCCTTTTCCACCCGCCTCCGCCCACACTCTCTTTCCGACACCGAGCCGTGCCTGAGCGAAAAACCTGTTCCTCCTACTATATCCTCCTCTCCTTTCTTTTTTTTTTTCTCCTCCATTCCTGCTACCCGGATCGAATTGTTGTCCCTCATCCACTGCTGCATAAAGACACAGAAGAAATACATTTTTACGTTGCCTTGGAGAATTTACTGACAGGTGGAAATTCTTTCAAACTGGGACGGCGGTTCCTTCTCGTCCATCTTCCGGACCGATGCAAGTGTTTTGTTTGCTTTTCTCTCCCTCGTAGCTGGGTTTGCGTTTTAGACTGAGGTTTAAGGGCTCGGGAGGCCACGCCTCCTACTTAGCGGCCACGCCCCCCCGCTATGGCGGTATTCGCTTCCACGCTCCCGTCCGGCTAAAAACTTTGTTCCAGATGAACCCCCAGTGGGCTCCTCTGGTTAGAAGCACACAAAGATGATGAAATGTGTGTATTTTGAGAGCACATACGCACAAATAACACACACGCACACACAGACGTGAGAACATACAAAGTCGGTCAGCCTAAAAACCAAAGGAGCTTGACATTTTCAACACAAAAAGATGTATATGTCAAGTGCCACACAGGAATACTTAGAAAAAATATCAAGAAAAAGAAAAAGGACAACCATAAAAAAACAAAAAAACAACAACAACAAAAAAACTTGTGACTGGAACCTGTGTGCTACTTTTCTGACCTCAGTTTGTGGAGTTGGTCCATCGCTCCTGGCTTTTCCACACCTTTCTTTCCTGTTTTGCACAAGCCTTCAAGGTGGACGTAGTGTAGCTGCGGAGGCGCCGGTGTCGTGTTCGCGCCTCTCGGGAATGACAAACCACGAAGAACTGAAAACTTGTTGGATGTGAGAAGAAGAGAGCGAGAGAGAGAGCGAGGCCGCCTCTTGTATCCTGTGAAGCTCTGCCCTTTCTTTTGCCTTGACAACGTGCCCCATGTGGTGATGTGAATGTGCGAAGGCCGCCCTCGGTCCACCTTTATTGGCTTTTTTTAGCGCATGTAAAACCATTTAAGAAAAACTTATTTAAGGAAAAAAAAGACAGAAAAATAAGAACTCTAAGCCTTGCGATGATGACGTGGATGTGTTTGTTTAAATTTGTTTTGCTTGAAACAGCTGGAGAGAAAAAGGGAAACGTGGATGGGTGGGTGGTGGTGTTGAAGTTTAAGGTGGAAACTTTATCCAGCTGACGGTTTGGAGATGGTCGTGCCTTGGGATATGAGTTTGGGTTGTTTGTCGTCTTTTCGGGTTGATGGAAACGTGAATTGACATCAGAAAGTGTGCAGATAAACCTTATTTTGCCGGAATTTGTGGAGCGCGATCATTGGAATTCTGCACAGAGGAGAAAAACGATATTCCTATGCGTTTCATGACTTGAACTAAAAAAAAAATTAAAAAAGACCTGACTTGTATCTCAAGGCATCCCATGCAAATGAACCCATTTAAAGCCGTTCGCGGGGTGTCGGCCGCTCACGCTGGCTGTTCAACATATCAAAGACATGGAGATGTAGATGAGGAGACTTCTAAATTAGCCGTGTCCTTCTTGTAGCTAAGCTAAATAAACACTGTGTGTAGAAGCCCAACCAGCCACGTGGGCGTAGACACCATCCAGTGACGGCGCGGGTAAAGTTTTCACCTTGACAACTTTTCTAGGAATTACAGTACAGACGTCCTCTTTGTTCAGTATTATAGCAGGTGTTACACACACACACACACACACACATATATATACACACACATATACACACACTTACACACACACATACACACACACATATATATACACACACATATACACAGACATATACACAGACATATACACACACACATATAGACACACACATATACACACATATACACACGCACATAAATACACACACACATACACACACACACACATAAATACACACACACACAGATTTATACACACACACATATATAGACACACACATATATACACATATACACACGCAAATAAATACACACACACATACACACATGCACATAAATACACACACACACAGATTTATACACACACACATATACACACACAAATATACACACACACATATACACACACATATATATATATATATATATATATATATATATATATATATATATATACACACACATATATACACACACATATAAACACACACATACACATACATATACACACACACACACATACACACACATACACACACATACACACATACACACACATACACACACATACACACACATACACACACATACATACACATACATACACACACATACACACACATACACACACATACACACACATACACACACATACACACATATACACGCACACGTACACACACATACATATACACACACATACATACATACAAAACAGACCTAACAGACAATATTTGGAAGAGAAAAAGTATCTTATCAAGAGATAAAGACAGGAGGTGAGCTTCTCTAACTTTGTTATAATTCATTGTATACCTGTGTATGTAAATATAATGCATTCCTATTTTGCAGTCCAGAACAAAATACTATTTGTAATATAGAATAAACTTTATTAAGAAACCACGAATTTTATTGTGTTTTTCGGGTTTCCGAGGTCCATTGCTTTTGTAGTAATAGTGACGTCACTGTAAGCGACTAAACGCTCTCAGGTGCGCTCGATGAGCGTCAAATCGAAACGATCGGTGAAGAGCAACGAAAGAAAAACAGACAACAAAACAAACATTTTTCGACGTTTTGTCGACTGCGGGTAAAATTGCACCTCTCAGGTAAGCTGCAATGTGCGTCCAGCTTTTATTCAATCATTGTAAACGCTACCGCACTTGGTGCACACGCACCAAAGTGATAGGGAATAATTAAGAACATTAAAAATAGGCCACGTTATACTAAATATGCTATGTTGGTTTCAGGTAATATTTAAGTTGAGGTTCCTTTGTATGTAAAAAGGCGTTTTGGTTACATTTAACTGTAGAATACATCAATTGCACTGGAAGGACCTTCTATTGACCTTAAATGTTCAAACATTTTTGTAAACATAACGCAAAAAAATACTAATATGACCCCATAAAAGTTCTATACTACTATTGCCATTCATAGACATCCAGTCCAATTAAACTGGTATATCCGGCATTTCTGGTCAGCTTTCTCTGCGATTGCTGATTGCTACCAGTACGCCCAGTCAAAAATGGAATGGTCGTCTTTTGCCGTCAATGGCTGTTAATGGCTTCATTTGCACCCAAATGCTAAATGTGGATGAACTTATCAATTTTAATAGATCTAAGGGTGCTTTACTAGTTGAGGGAGAACAACAACAGCAAAAAAAACATAAATTATGCTTCAGTTGTCGACTTGATCTTTGTAAAACTTTGGCTTTGACCACAGGGACGAATTGGGCAACTGGGCCAGCAAGTCCGAGGACAAGCAGAAGCTTGAGAAACTCCCAGGAGCCGCTAAAGCTCATTGACAGAACATCCGTCGGCTGCTTTGATGCGGCAGCCAAGGGTTTTTCCAGTTGGCTCTCAGGTAGGCACTACAGCATTTCTCTCGTTAAGTCCATTTCTCCTGAGTTGTGGTTTGACGGAGGGACGCGTGTCGCGGTTTATCTGGACAAAAAGGCCATCGGTTAGTTCGGTCGAAAGATCTTAAAAAGCAAAATGAAAGTACGCCAAATGTTTTCCTGTCGTGCAGTAAGGCCGATGTTTTGCTGTTGTTCTCCATGCTGTCAATGGAAACTGCAGTGCTGTGGAGGGATGCTAATGAAGGGGAGAAGGAGGGCACACGGCAGGGAAAACGTGGCTAGAAAATAGTAAAGCTACGAAATGAAACCTTCTTAATATACTAAGCTTTTACAATGATTGTGACCAAATGAATTGGACGTCTATCCCCATCAATGGCGGCTAGTGTGTTATGTTTTTAGACCTAAAATAAGCTGCTCTGGCCCATATGAAATCTAGTTGGCATGGACAGACCGATCAAGCGGGATAAAGGCCATGGCCAAGGGTTAACGCGCGAGACGGTTGTCTGCGCTTTGTTATAAAAAAAAAAAAAAAAAAGGCAGTGTCGCAGGTGCGCCGTCGCGTCTTTTCACGCGTGCTGATTGTTTTGACCGAGATAATTGGGCCCCCGTCTGCCCGTGTTATGCCACGGGTAGTTGTTTCAACACCTGCCAAACACGGGATCACCACAGTCGCGCCAGCGCCATGGCAACACCGAATTGAAATCATTAGCTGTCGGACACTGCGTGCATCTATGGATCGCGTTTTGATTGCCAATGTTTTCATTCATCGTTCGTATCGCGCGTACGGGTTCAGATTGCGCGCTATTCAGATCTATGGATCGCGTTTTGATTGCCAATGTTTTCATTCATCGTTCGTATCGCGCGTACGGGTTCAGATTGCGCGCTATTCAGATCTATGGATCGCGTTTTGATTGCCAATGTTTTCATTCATCGTTCGTATCGCGCGTACGGGTTCAGATTGCACGCTATTCAGATCTATGGAACCCGTGGAGACAATCGACCATTCACACTCACGATTGTGCCGCCACCGGCGAGAATCGAGCCCGTATCGAAGTCAGGCGAGTGTCCATTTTTTTTATTTTTCTCTAAAGAAGTCAAATGTTGTGATTTTGAAACGGTGAACAGGTAGCAGCACAAATATTTTTTTATAGCATATGACCATGATAAGATATCTTTTCTGAGTGATAAGAGCTAACCCGTCCCTCACAAAGTGACGTGACGGGCCAGATCTGGACCCCGCCCCGCCACTTTGACACCCGTTTCGTAAAGTTATTTGTCTTTCCCGCCGGAATTCGCGGTCACATTATCCCAGACGAGAGTCCCTGGTGCAATAAAAAAAAGAGAAAAAAAGTGCTGACAAAGGCTTAAAAGTAACTCCCGTCTGCTGGGCTTTTTTCTTCTTTAAAGGCCAGTCACTTTCACAGCTTGCCTGTTTGTTTCTGGGTCGCACTTGTGCTGTCCTCTCTCCAATTTAGCAGCTGTTGCTACGTGTCCTGCCTTTCGAACAGTCCGCATTGATCCAATGTGAGCAGTTTGTAAGAACTCCCGCTGCTTTTTTATTTTACTCGCCAGCCAAGCCCGCAGCCTCGGCTTCCCATACTTTTTGCGCTAATACGATGCGAACTTTGGCCCGAACGCCCAGTAGGAATTCCTCTGCCGGCTGCAGCCAAGGGTTAAGGCCATTAGAGCTGGATTATAATAGCAAAATCGTGTGGTAAAATTTCGAGTCAGCAAAATGATAGTGTCATACCTATCAATTTATGTTTTTGACGTATTTTCTACGTTTTTTTTGATCATTTCAAATTGTGTACGCCCTTTAACAACTTTTGTACTGGATTTCTTTAGAACGTTTTTTTAGAACCGATCTCGTTTTCCCCGTTTTCGGCTCTAATCCGGATCGTCTCGGTCACTGGTAACAGACGAAAATGTCTTCGTCGACTGCTAATTTTGTCATGCTTTAAACATGATATGCGCACGTCCGACTTTTCACTATATAAGTATAGCATGCCAGCAAGCAATGTACCCAGACAGTCAAGATGTCAGCGTTATACAGCGACATCTACAGAATTTTGAATTTAGTGTATATAAAAGCCGCATGACTGAATAAGCACCCCTTCCACTTTGGGGGAAATTTTAGACTTTGAAATGCGCCCTATGTGAGTAACTATGTGCAGCGTTGCATTTGTATGGTTTATCACTTAATAAGGGGAATGGCAAACATTAATAAGGGGAGAAATTTGCCGAGGTTTACAGGGACGTAGTATGCGTTACCGACATGTAAACTTTTTCGGCGTTACTCCCTAGAAGTTTACTTCGTCTGGACCTGATGGATCAAAATTTGAAGAAAAAAAGAAAAACATGCCTGCGAATTGATCCTGTTTCGTACATGTTAAGCGTTGCAGTTTTGTTCCACGGTGAGCTACTCCGCCGGGTCATTGCATTTTTAATGTGGACTTATTTTCAACTGAATAATTTAGTGCCTGGTCAGCAAGCCGGGGTGATCCGGAATCTATCTGATGGGTCCACATGAGGGAGGGTGCATGTGGCTTTGGGAAGTTTGAAGGTGCAGGAAAGTGCACGTGGTAGCACTCTGTGTGTACTATTGATTGCCTGTGTTACTTAATAACACGCAAAGAAAGACCGGCTGAACGAACAGTATTGCATTAGGCGTCCGTAGTCTGCAAAAAGTCCAAAAGTCTGCACAACCGTGTTTCAATGCCAATTTTTTGTTGACGCATTGAAAATGATGAGCTTGGTTTGATTTGATTTGATGATCTAACCAACTCAACATTGAATCCTTAAAAATCTCAATGGCGCTAAATATGTCCCTAATTTGTTTTCAACTTTTGGTGTTTTCCACTTTAGAATTTATACACTGTATTGTAGTTTACATTGATACTGATATTGCAATGTCTTAAATTGAGCTCTCTTGAATGGGATTTCCTTGACTTTCCTG
This sequence comes from Stigmatopora argus, assembly GCF_051989625.1. Classification (NCBI taxonomy): domain Eukaryota; kingdom Metazoa; phylum Chordata; class Actinopteri; order Syngnathiformes; family Syngnathidae; genus Stigmatopora; species Stigmatopora argus. Next base: position 4,104,188 of record NC_135409.1, on the reverse strand, counting down.
GACATTTTCTCTTTCTTCTGAAAATGTTGTTTCACTGGTGTAATTATAAATGTATTTAGTTTAGTACTATTTTTCGCAATACACTATTTTTTTAATGTCTTTAGCCATTACTAACTCTTACACATCAAATCCATTTCAATTGGAAAAGCTGGCCTTGAGTGATCCTGTTTTGCCATTTTCTATTGCAGTCATAGCGGCCAATGAGAACTCATGTAGAAAACTACTTAAAAAAAAAAAACAGTCTTTTCTACTTAATTCCATTCCTCTGGATGAAGTAGCTCTCTTATTTAGATAATTAATTACAACTTATTTTTTTACATCCTTTGCCGGCGCCGCCGTAATCGTCTGTTTGACTGCATTATGCAAATATGTAAATTGTACATCTCCAAGGTGGGAGTGCAGTAATCGGGCGGAGTCGAGCGAGGGAACGGGGGCAATTACCCGCCCAACGCAAGATATATCATCTTGTCACACCCAAGTGGACATCATAATGCCGAGTAATGACTCCACCCATCTGCGGAGCAGGTAGCGGCGGGCTGCCCGGGGGCTCTCGTGCCATTAATGAGGCCTCGTCGGAAGTGGACGGGGGCGCTTCTGATGAATAACAAAAGGCAGCCCGGGATCATTAGGCCCGAGGGCTCTGCCGCTTTAATTGGGTTTGCGTAATGAATGCACCTGCCGCCGATCGCCGCTTCTTCGTGACACTCGCCTTTGAACGCCGGATCAGACGTAGCCCGTCGTCAAGTCGCGTTTTATTAGTCGGCCCGGACCGGAGCGAGTGCGGGGACGGTGTTATGACAAGGCCTCGGGTGGCGTCAGATGGAGCGTCGCCTCGGGATTTCTTCGTAACGAGAGTGACGCAGTTGGCAAATCATTGGGTGTTTGTTATTCTAACGCACAGGTGTCAAAGTGCAGGCCAGGGGGCCAAATCTGGCCCGGCGCTTCATTTTGTCTGGCCCGAGAATGACTTTCTGTTTTAGGATCAAATTGAAGATTATAGATGTATATTATGTTTCCTGATTTTACCCTTTTTCAATCAATCATTATCAATAGTTGCAATTGTTTTCTTTTTGTTTTTAGTTCAAAAAGCTTTTTGGAAAATCTAAAATTAAATATATAAAAATATTTTCTCTTTTCCACTTTAATATTGAACATAAAAATATTTTGTTTGCTTTTGAAATGAAAAACAAATAATTAAAAAGAAAAAAGCTCAAATCATTGTTTTAGATCAATAAAAAATGAATATTTAGGAATTTTGATCCATTTCTTTTAATCCATTTTTGAAAATATCTAAATATTACATCTAAAATGGTCCAGCCCTCATCGAGTTGGCGTTAATGCGCCCCGCGAACCAATCCGAACACTTTGAAAGAATTGGTTATAGCATAACTATTCGGGGTGTCTCAGTCTACTTTAAAGTCATGTACTTTTCTGGAAAAATTGCCGACGTATTAGTGATGAAGTCAAGGATTAAATATTGATTTGAAGTTGGAAAGTAGAGTCATTGAATAATTGGTTCAACTCTTAATACCCCAGGTATCTTTCAATAAATTGGAATACCTTGGAAAATGTAATTTACTTCAGTGGCTCTATCAAGTGCAACTCATTACAGTAGCCCATATTGATTCACGACGCAGAGTGAACTATTCATGATTTATTGTTTTCATCACTTTTTTCATAGCCTACAGCAAATAAGACATTATATTACGTAAGAAACCGTCCGTAATTTTTTCCGATCATTCCTTAGCCCCTGACGATGACGGACAATCAATCTACTTGGATCGAATGGTCCCTTCCAGGCATTCCCAGTTCAAATGGATTGGGCGTCCGTCTATCACGCTCGATGGCACCCATTGTTTTCTGAGCGTTTTTTGTCGTCGCCATTATGCATCCCAACATCGGCCGCGTCTTTGACTGCTTTCCCGTGTGTGATCAAATGCGTGACCTTTTCCCATTTGGAGAGGTGGGTGCTATCCCGGCAATGCTGTCCCCCCCCCAGCTGTTGTCATTAAAGGGCTGGCGGCGAACAGCGTGTCCCTTTCTCGTCTTTTGCGATGTTCTGGCCATGCCTTTGTCGCGAGCCTAGCGACACGCCAACAACGACTCTTGAATAAACCATAGCGGCTAATTCAGCCCCGTCGGACACATCTGCCTCTTCTCATCTCATCTTTGTACTCTTTAGCGTTGTTAGTAACGTGAAATGGTGCCGTAGGGATTCAAAGTTGTCGTGAGCGTTTCTTCTATAGTCCGTTTTTTTCTTTTCTTTTTTTTTAATGCGACTTTGCTTTCCGTGCCAAGGCATCTGCCTTCTTGCTATTGCGAGTTTTAAATTAATCTGCTGAAGGAGGCTCAGGATTAAATGCGCCGGAGCTGTTTAGTATCTGGACAGCTGGGCCGTCAAAAGGATGGAGAACGAGGGCTCGTGTCCTAAATCCCGCCCTTTTGTGATGGCAAGATTTGTCTCCGGCGGCCAGACAAGGCAAAACACGTGTAATAAACCTCAGGCGGATCTTCAGCTCATTTTTTGGGGTGGGTCTATTTGCATGTGTATTGGGTGAATCATTGTTGTCATTTAAATGAGAAGGGGAGCTTCCCTCTCAGGCAAGTACCACAGAGGGGGGAAAAGTCGGCATTTTTGATGGCAGACATGCTTTCGTGATCAACTTTAATGGCCTATTTTCCCGGGGAACTGCATTGAAGTGTGGCACATTGGGAAAGCGCATGAAGTGCCTCGTAAACTGCTTGAATTCTCCGACGCCATCATTATCATCACCTCCTAGAAAGACAAAACGGGGGGGAAAAAAACCTCAAAGATTCCACTTCAGTTTTGATGTTGATATGAAAGTTATTCCCTCTTTAAACACTGCACACTGTGTAGACTGCATGTTTGATAGATATAGATAGATAGAGATAGGTATAGATACCTTTTAATAAGTATCTTTTTTCATGTACCGTATTTTCCACAGTATAAGGTACAACGTCAATAAATGTGCTATATTTTTTATCAAAGAGTCATTGTAGTAGTAGGGGTTTGACACATCCATTAGATAGAGCTATAGTAGTAGTACCATATTTTCACGACTATTCGGCGCATCGTATTTTACGGCGCAGTGTCAGTAACGAGTGCTATTTCTGTATTTTAGACACACAAAGCACGCACCGTTTTTTTAGACACATATGTATTATATATGGATGAACATCGAAACGCAATAGCGCTGGCTACCGGAAGTAGCCTATTTCCGGGTTCCGGTGCGCAGTGACTGCTGGGAAATATAGTTCTTGCACGCTACACCCACACGCTAAAAACACGTTTTTAAAAAGGCAACGGAAGCAAAACTGAGTTCGGCTGTACTTTATTTAGACATTTTACAACTTACTCGCGTCATCATCACCCACAAATCCATCAAAGTCCTCATTTTCTGTGTCCGAATTAAACAATTGCCCAAATGAGTCTTCCAAAACGCCGGGTCTCGCGGTTGTAGTTCTTAAGCCTCCGGGAATGACGGCAAGCTCCGAGTTATTATATATAATATATATACATAGTTCACAGTCTAGCTTTGAATGCTCTGTTGACGCCAACATTTAGCGGCAGGATTTCTTTTGTAAATACAGCCGAAATGACGGCCAGCACCAAATTAGTGTGGTCGCCGTCATACTAACTGTATTGAAGAACTGGGTGTATTAAGAACTCTATATCCCAGCAGTCACTGTGCAGTACTTTATCTACGGGAAAATAGTAGAGTCGGGGGCTGGTTTCCGTAGTTGTCCTATCGACTTATTTTATTTTATCGTGCTAACAATTTTAGTATTGGTCCATATACAAAGCGCACTGGATTATACGGCGCCCTGTCTATTTTGGAGAATTTTTTTGACTTTTATGCGCGCCTTATAGTCGTGAAAATACGGTAGTTAGGAGTTGGTATGCATAAATTAGATGGAGCTGTGCAAAAGGGAATTTTATACAATGATTAACCAATATTGTTGCATATATAAGGCGCGCCGACCTTTGAGAGAATAGTCTTTTAGTTGCGCCTTATAGTGCGGAAAATATGGTAATTGCTTAGCCTCCTCCCTTTAAATGGATTAGATGCCGAGTACCGCCAGTGGCAATGAGTTAAAGCAGCGTCTGATAAAGTCATGATAGCTTTGATTACTTTACATTACATTACACATGATTACTTTAATTTGAAGTGAGTATGCGGTAATTTAGTATCAAAATTGTATGGATTTTCTAAAAGCATGCTATCGGTATATGCATCGGTGTTATAATCGGCATTGTGCGGCAAAAATTGGTGTCTGCACGGATACTAATAATCTGTATAATTAGTCTTTCGGTTGTTATGACGACACGACGACGGCTTTGTACAAAACACATACTTGCTTGATTCTTTTGCTAATCGGAAGGCCTGCTAATTGCTGACCAAATCAGAGCCCTTTGTTTACGCGCGTCGGCGTGAGCGCACGACAGGGAACGAGGCACGGGGAAATAAACGATGCCAAGTTACCGCCGAGGCGGAGAGGATGAGAGATGGAGGCAGGGGGCAACTTCTCACTTGGCCTCCATCCAGCTGGCGTACAGGCCTGTCTGTTGGGCTTTTTCCTAACACAATTTATTTAGAGATATTTTAAAAACTCATTCCAAAGCCATTTTCGCTTTATTGCCGCCGCCCCTGACCCCCCCATTGGCGGGGCGGCGAACCTCATTCCTTGGCAGTCGGCGGACGTATTTTTGATTTAGGGCCATCTGTAAGCGAGCGAGCTTTCGGCTTTCTTTTCTCGTAGCCTTTCTTTTTCTCCGTCCTCCCACTGTTGGAACTTTTGAGTTTTCTGTCAGTGAGACGCTTTGGCTTGTTAGATATGAGACAGTAGGTTGAGAGGAACCTTGTGTTCTTGTCTGTTCGCGGCTAAGAAAACGGTAATCCGTTGAGGTTTGGATATTAACAAGGCATTATCGAGGTGTTGGTCCAGAGCAGGGTTGTCCAACTCGGTTTGGTTCGCAGGCCACATTAATGCCAACTAGATACCATGTGGGGCGGACCATTTTTTTTTGGCCCTCATTGTCTGCCATTGAAGGCTCTGTTTTGACGGCATGGACCGAATGAACGAATTGCTGGAGATATGAAACAATCCTAAAATTGTTGATATAATTGACTGCAGTAAAATGGGAACATATGCTAAATACAGTGGTACCTCGTCATACGACCGCTCGTCATACAAAATTCTCGTCTTAGGGCGGAAATTTCGATCGAATAATTCGCCCGTCATGCGATCAAAATTTCGTGATGCGACCAAGCTAGGTGGCCATGGCAATGTCTTTTTTGCATATCTTTCGTGTATAACAATATAACGAGCACGGAACGGCTAATTCAGACGAGTTTCTCCTAAGACCAGGAAACGCACAACGCGCATGCGCGGGCAAAAAGAGGGCTTTCTGGGTAATGAAGTATACTCGTGCACACAACACCCATAGGCAATGGCAACCTTTCTCAGAATAAAACTTAATTACCCACAATCAATACGTGGGTAAGCTCAACTATTGTATTTCCTGTTATTCTTTCTAAGGAAAGAAGCTCCCGCGATCGTTCTTTAAAGACTATTTCTCGTTGGCAAGTGGTCGTGCGTTATCCTATTGTGAGGACATTTGTGTGCATCATTTTGGGAATATTTTGAAGGCAATACAACAGCAAACAGTCCATCGATAGCGAACGTGAGGGTGGAGGCGTGGCAAACCGCCAACCCGGAAAACGAAGGTAACAAAAGATTACAACAAAATTAGAATTCAGTTTTGTGTTAAGTTACATTAAACGTATGTTTGAGTGTCTGTATATATTAATCCAAGTTAATTTAAATTTGTTTGTTCTGTTTACGAGTGCGTTGTCGTGGAAAAAAAACGAACCCCACATCCCACGCCCCCAAACGTCTCTGTCTCCCGTCGGCGAAATCTGCCCAATTTTTGTTAGATTAAACACATTTTATTACTATTAAACCACTAGTTATGTGTTACTTTGTTAATAGATGGCGAATTAGAAGAAATAAAACATTTTTTTCCAATCCAATATCCTGTTTTTAGTGTTTTTTCAGAGGGCTGGAACGAATTAATTAGTTTTCCATTCATTTCAATGGAAAACGTCCGCTCGAGTTACGAGAATCTCGTCATACGATCTCAGTCTCTGAACGGATTACGATCGTATGTCGAGGTACCACTGTAACTCCAACGTTTAAAGTAGGAGTGATCAATGGTCAAAATGCTCATATTTTTTGCCAATCAAAAGTAAGACCAATGCATGCATTTGCTAATCAGATCGATATTTTTCCTTTGCATGAAAACAGCGCATCCGAACTTTAATTTTAATCCAAATTCCCATCGGATTAAAGACATTTTGTCTATATAAATGTAGCCAATGGCATGCTACTTGAGGCGTAGCACATTTTCCCTGTTAATGAACAGGCAGGTCATTTTCGTCCTCCGAACAGGGTTTTTATTGCGAGCAAATTCGACACTTAGGCGCGCGCCAGAATGCTCGCAAACATCATCAAGGCTTTTCAGTTCATTGATCGGCCATTTAGAGTTGCTTCCACAAACTGCAAAGAGGTGAAGGGCAGCAGCTCGGACTCGGCTTCCACGCATTCGCCTGATAGATGACGGCCGTTTACTTTCGCCACTAGATTCCGTCGTCGTGCCTTCACCTGAAATTCCAAGGGCGTCCGTTCAACGGCGCCTCATTAATATGTATTGGAAATTAAGTTGCAAGGAGTCTTTCAAAGGTTACGCACATCCAACGGCTGTTGTAATCAATGTATTGTATATTATTGGTGTCTGACTCAGCAGAAACAAAATTGAACATGTTTGTGTAGTGATTGCAAAAAGTGAGCATTTGGAGTTTCGCCTCCAGCGAAGAAATCCGCTTCCATGCCATCATTTTTTATACTTCCGCGCAAAAAGGAACGATCGGTTTGGTTTTTTTTAGCTTACTGAGCGTCTCTGCGTTTTTGTCGTCGCCAATGCCGCTGCTGCTTTATGGCGCTATTAGTTCTCCCTTTTGATTGGCGCTAATCAGCATGCGGGGGGGGATTGTTTTCTAACAGGGCGACATATCGGCACGGCTCGCGTCGGGGAGCTTGAAACACGCGAGGCACTATTGATCAAGCGGGCTGGACCCCTTCCTATTGTTTCTCATTAAGGACCAACGTTGACATTTGAGAAAACAGTACATATTTAATTAAGTTAGTAAGGGGTGGGGGGGCGAGACGATGCTTAATGTTCTCACAGTCGCAAATTCAAATCCCTCTGAGCGCCGTGACGGCAACGCTTTCTTCATTTGTTACAGTAACGGCTTAGATGGTGAATGAGGTGATGCTCAAGATCTCAACTTTAAAAATCTCTCACAAATGGATTTCAGTCACGTTGAAGAGTGGGCGTCATTTTTTTTTACAGTTAAAATACGTATAAATGTAGCTCTGAGATATCACAGCGCTGTTTTTTTGATGAAGTGTCAAGGGTTGCGTTAACCCAGCCGTGTATTATGAATGCGCTTCGGACGGATTGATGGCACGTAAAGCCTGAAATCACGGCTTTCTCATTTGCGCCCAAACCACAAACATTTGCATTGGCTTCATAGATGTAGTGCGCGATGAATGCCCTGAAAACGTTCCCTAATTTGTCATGAGAGCAGGGACGATGGGGCCCCTCTTTTAAATGGAAAGTATCCAAATGAAAGATTTTCTTTTTCTATAAGGAGAGGTATCAAAACGCGCACGCACACAGCCATGGGCCCATTGCCTCGCTTCATCTTTAAAAAAAATAATCAATTCAAATGGAGGTGTCAGCATGGAGAAGATGGATAGGTCTCAGCTAATGTGTTTTTTTCCCTCACTTGGTAGAAATTAACTCCTCTTCCCAACTCGGGCTCAGCCGCGATCTGCAGAGTAATGAACCTTTAATGGCGCATTTCAGCCCCCCCTAACCCCACCCTTCCTCCAGCAAAGTCAAATTCCTTGACTTGACCCATAACTTACTTGACGGGCACTCAAAGCTGAAAACCCAATTTCACAAACACGTCTTCCATCTGCCATTTGCTTAAAGGTGTGTGCATTCAAGGGAGAATCAGTGCACACCGCCTATGATTGGTGTTGTTGGACTTCTTTCAGCCTATTTTTTGCATCATCATTCAAAATCTATCAAGTTTCAGTTTTTAACCCTTAATTTGTAATGCCGTTATGCAATAGCGTAACAGTTTTAATCAGATTTTGCTGTTGGCCAGAACGCCTGAGTCCCTTACCGGAAGTGATGTAGGAAAAGATCCACTTTTTCATTCATTAGTTTCAATGCTGTGGAGTATTTCAATTGTGTTTTAATTGTATTGTATCAAATGGTTTTTACATTGTTTACGGAACAATGGGGAATTCGTTTTTTTTCCAGGAAATGGCTCCAACGCGAATGCTACTGATGTAACCTTCTATTTTTTTCTGCCCGGCCAAGCGGTGGAGACACAAAAAGCCAGTAAGTAGCCTATTCTGTTATTATTTATCAAAACATTTTTCCAAAGACTACTTTGACCAAGTGACAAATGACGTGTTGCCGAATGAATAGTTGTTAACAATACATTGGAACCGATACGACAATGTTGTATTCCAACTCATCGCTTGGTAACCTCAACGAGTCTCGACTATGGTTTTCCATTGAATCGTATGCCCTCTGCCGGAATCTTGATTGTTTCTTTTTTCGTTACTATGTAAAAACTCCTGATAGTCGGACTTTAACGTACTTTGTCATGGATGGAAACCAAGTGAGTGCTGAATCCCGCCGCAGCCACTTTCTCCGGTGAACCGTTGCCAATCCGACATCCAAACGACGAACGCCCTTAAGTAAAGATCAATGGAAGTTTGGAGGAAATTTGTTGTCATTGAAGGCAAGTAATCGCTGCCTGACTGTCCTACTTCAAATGGATTAGACGTCTATCTCCGTCCATGCCAGCCAACGTGTTAAAAATGTGAATAACTTTTCCTCTAACGAGGTAGCAATCCAATAATCAGCATCAACTATTGAAAGGAGAATAATTAATAGGCTCTCCATAGTTATGAATAATGCACGACACTTTATGGGTTAGTGAAACTCAATCAAAACACCTATTTAACCAAACCCAATGATTCAGTAGCCAAAACACAAAACTGACTTTCTTTCTGCTTTCCAAGAAAACATTCTCACGCCTACGTCTACCCCTGACCGCATGCCGTGTTCTTGCACACCTAAATTTAAATGATTCCATCAGGCCCATTTGCATATTTCGAAAAAAAACATTCTCATCTTTTTCAAGATACTGTCGTCTCATTGCTGTCCTTCGATTCAAAGAGAAAATAATGTACGTCGTAGTCCACATACGCTATTTGTTTCTTTTTTGTCTGTCCTCTTTGGTCGTGCCACTCTCGGTTTTGCGGGATGATAGCCAGATGCGGAGACTCTATTGGATTATAATCCATCTCCCGCATCAAAAATCAAGCCTCGTGATTGTTGTGCTGTGCGTTTGATGAGATTAAGCCTCGCTTGCCTGCTTTTGGGAAGAAGATTGTGTTGGATACAATGTGTCTTGGCCAGGCTTTAGCTCGTGAACATTGAGAACATTGCGGACTAATGGAGATGTCGGTCCTGTTTCTTGACTGTAATTGACGGCAGTTGCTTTTCTTCACGGTCTTCAATTGTCTTGAATGGATTAGGTTATAAAAGCATGTAGTTGTTTGATTGGCAGAACATGGAATCTGATATTGTTTCTCAAGATATGTGCTTGTTTTATTTGAATACAAATAAAATATTGGCAACGAAATATGAAACAGGCAGTGTTTATTTGACAGTTTTTTTTACATAGAAATTACATACGATTTACCACTTGGATTCTGCACCTCAATATTACTTTGAAACGGACCTTGAGCAAGTGATTTAATAAATAAAATACTTTATTTAACCTGTGCCCATGTCGAATCACTGTCACCTGTCTTATTGGCAAAATTATACACAGAGCAAAAAGTGATTTTTATCAGCTTTGTAGTTTTGTGTCCAAACTATCGAAAGACCCTTGAAATTGGCGTAACTTCGGCTGTTCTTCAAGGCTAGCGTGCTCATTACGCAGCTGTCAGTGACTTCAAGTTATCCGACCTTAGAGTGACTCGGTAAGACCCGACTGAAGTCGCATCGAAATCCGTCCCCGGGGGGCAAATTTGATTGGTTAATACAATCAGGTGTGCTATTTTCTCCCCTTGTGCTTAAATAGGAGCCCACAGCAAATGGAACAGCCATGCTTTTACATTTGGAATTTTTTGTGTTGCTTATCTGTAGTTTTTTTTTTTTTAAACAATTATAATAGTCATTTCCTTCCTTTTTTGGTCGTGCCTAGGAGGTACAATTTGACACTATAGCAGAGGTTGGTGATGAGATAGCTTGAACAGGAGCGGCCGTGGAGTCTGCTTAATGTAGTCAATTTCAGCCCCCTGTTTTATTTATGAACTGTGCGAGCATATGGACTTTCAGGGAAAGCTTATTGTTCATGTGTATTGTTCAACTGGAATCACAGTGCCCTTATGATGCGCCCTTTTGGACTCATTTGAAATTCAATGCGGGATAGCCGTCGTCAACACACGCCGGATTTGTACGCGTTCTGCTACAACACGGGTGTCGGGGTGGCGGCCCGGGGGCCGGATCCAGCCCGCCCCATCATTTTTGTGTGGCCAGCTAGGGTAAATTGTGTCCACCTTGTGTTTTATGGTCAAAAGTAAGATTATAGACGTAGGGAATCTAAAACTTTTGCCTTCTCTTTTTATTTCCTGATGTAAATGAAAGAATAAATTATCTTTCTAAACATATATTTAGTGTCTTGCCTCGAATTCCTCAAGAAAAAAAGTTTATAAAAGCTATTTTTAAAAATATTTACCCTTTCCCCCTTATATTTATCAGGGAAAGTATATAGAATATTTGCTGTTTTCTCTAATTAAAATAACGATTGACAGCTTAATACTATCAGAAAAAATGTATGAGTCGATTCATTTAAGCAGGTTGAATGAAATCGTAACATGGAGTTTGACAAATTTGAATACGCCAGTGATATACAAAGAAAAAATAGTGAAGATCGGAGCCTTACATTGATTCATGTTGGTCAGATTGAATGCAACAGAAATAAATCATATGGCTTGAGCACAGATGGAGTCATTTGCTGAAGTTTTTTTTTTTTTTTTTTGGACTGACATTAGATGACACAAAGGCGAACATCACTGTAATGGCCGTGGAAATCCTTGCAGGCAAAATTGCTATTATGTACCGGAGCCAGCCTATTTGGCTTTTGTAGGAAAGGCCCAAAATTGATCCGCTATTATCTCAGTGCTTTGTGAATCAAGTTGCCTTGAGATGAGGGAGGGGGGTGAGTGCTTCTTTCCCATGCAACTTGTCTTAACCACAGGCCAGGTGAATAGTATATATTTGTCTCGGAGAAAAAGAGTGAAGAAGAAAGTGTTTACCTTTTTTTTTTTTAGCTATTGAGCCAGTGGAGTCAGAAAGGCTTTTTTTGTTACTCCATGCTTGACCCTTTAAATCCCTTCCTTTCGCTTCTTTTTTTTTTTTGCTTTTCTTCTCCCCCAATGGCAGTTGTTTTCTCCCACTGCCCAGCGACCTGTTATCATCATCATCATCATCATCTTGTCTGTCTGCATTTCAACTCCTCATCTTCTCACCTGTTTTTTTTCCCCCTAGCCCTCAACTCCCTTGATTTCTCTTGTCTATTTCCTGGCTTCCAATCAGCGTCCTCTTCTTTCCCTTTCTTCAGTGCCCGCATCCTCTCCCTGGGGGAGAAGTGCGGCCCTGATGAAGCGCGGAGAGCCCCGGAACAAATCAGTTTATCGATCTGGCGCCGGCTCTCCGATCGTCAGCAGAAAACAAAGTGTTTATTAAGCGAAACCTTCCCGATCTGCTCGCCCACCTCGTCGCACCCGATAGATAATTCAGCAGATACTTCCCGAGGAAGCCCGACTGGTCAAGTTTCTACACTTCTTGCAAGCTGTTAAAGCCCCGTCTCCAATAGTCTAAGACAGCGGTCTCCAAACGATTCCACCAAGGGGCCGCGGAGGACGCAGGATTTCGTTCCAACCCAACGAGATGGAGGCCCTGGTTGGTCCTCACTATGTGGAGTTGCCATGTTCTCCCCGGGCTTGCGTGGGTTTTCTCCTGGTACTCCAGGTTTCCTCCCACATCCCAAAAAACATGCATGTTAGGCTAACTGGCTGAAGACTCTAAATTGGCCCTAGCTATGAGTGCGAGCGTGAGTAGTTGTCTTCTCGTCCCCTGCGATTGGCTGGTCACCATTTCAGGGTCAGCTGGATTGGGCTCCAGCATCACCTGTGACCCTTGCGAGGATAAGCGGTTCAGAAAACGAATGAATCAACAGGATGGCATCTTTTTCACCAATCTGGTGTTTTACAACAGCAGTCAGGTGCTGCTTGTTTTAGCAGAAACCTCATTGGTTCAACTCTGTGCTGGCTCAAAACCTGGACCCACAGCGGTTCTTGAGGACCAGTTTGGGGACCCCTGGTCTCAGAACACGTACTGTTCGGCCGCCCAATGCGTTTTTATTTCATTTTCCTCAAGCGTGGCACATTCGTTCAAATGGGCGCGACGTCCAGCGCCATCGATGGCACCCAATGAGGTGGCCCCGATTAAGAAGATTGGTCTTGCGCAATACACGAGACGGTGTCAAAACAGTTGAGCAAATAGTCGCTATGGAGTGGAGTGTTCATCAGCCATCCGCTGCCCGTAGAGCTTAAATTGGGCCTGAATCGTGTACAGAACGATTGCATTACAGGCTCCTCTGAAAAAGAAACAGAATTTGATTGAAATGGAAAACATTGCCTCCTTGTGCTGAAAATACATCAGCGCTGATTAGATTATGAAGTGTGGCGGCAGAGGGGAGGGCGTCGCGTCGCTTGATGCCGGGCCCAACGCAAGCAAAACACTCCAAGTCAAATGGGAAGAGAAAGGAAAGAAAAAGCAGCGATGGAGACACGGACGGAGTGCAAATTTAAAAAATGGCAGGATTTCCTATTGGCGGGTCCGCAGCGTTGGACTTGACTGACAGGCCCGATGGAGCCATGGCGTTCCCAGTTGCGTGGCTCTCAGGCTTTCCCATAATCAATCAGCCATTAATGGAGTAAGTGGCTGTGGAAGGGATATTAAATGTTAATTGCTGCAAGGTATTGATAACGCTCATTGATCTGGTGGATAATTGCAGTCAGTGGAAACAGAGATACATTATATAAGCCCCAGCCGCTTCTGTCACCAGGGCTAAACAATGATGAATGCTTTTGCAAAAGAGATGTGCTTCTCTTGGTGCTGCTGTCCTCTGAGGAATATTGGAAGAGCGCCCCCTGCCCCGCCCCCCCTCCACTTTAAAGCTCTCCTTTGCTCTCTCTCGCCGTCTGGAATTATCTCGCCACTTCGTATTGACGTGCTTTTTTGTTGCCGTTTGCCGTAAATCAACTATTTTGCCCTGATTGGATTCGGCTTGAGGGCAAGGCGGTCGTTATCGTCTTTTTTTCTTTTTTTTTTGAGTGCTCCGATATGTTCGCAGTATATCTGCGCCTTCAATTGCAAAGATGGTTCTCATTGTTGAATCATTCACGGTCATCCATAGTCGTGCTCGATACTGAGTTTATTCTTCCTTTGTTGGAAGAACAACCTAAGCGGGCCCTGCCAAGACATGATCAGACTTAAAAATGAAATAGGAATCACATAGGTACTGCGAGCGGGAGGACGAAAGGCAGAATGGATTATTAATCGGCCAAAGATGAGGAAAAATTTATAGGTACGTTTTTGCACTAGCGCAGGTTATGTTAAATTCGATTTTGCACTACTCTTGCTAGTAATGTCAAATATTCTTGCTTTTTTTTCCCTGGCTAACACCAATGGATGTCTAAAATGTCTATACTTGAGTGACTGGGACTTGGAGAAGACAGGAATAGCTGACGGTTGGTTACGGATCAACCTTTAGCTCTTTAGCTGAGTGAAAAACGACAGCCTGGAACTCGTGGTGACGTTGTTGCACGTGCGGCTTGGAGAGTTGCATCTCTGCGAGGAATTGGCGGGCCCTGACAAGGCACGCGTTTCACAAAGCCTGAATAATGCATGGCCTTCGAGACGTCGGGCTCGCTCTCTCGTACCGCACCATTCCTAGACGGAGATCAATAACACTTAGAAACTACTTTATAATGAAGGTGATGCTAAAATCCCATCAACTCCTCCTCTGCCTCGATGGCAGATTAGTGATCTGCTTTCTTGGAGTTAGCTGAGAACATTTGTCAAGGCAGCTTTCGTCAAAGTTGGAAGGATGTCCAGTCCGAAAAGGACTGCGGGATTGTTGTTGTTGTTTTTTTGGTTGACGTGTTTCTTTCTTTGCCATTTACGCTTGTTGCCGCTGGCGTTCGTCGTGCTGCCGTCCCGTCAGTTTGGCGCGCTAGGACGTGCCGCACCTGGTAATGCGGGTCCTTGAAACGCTCGGTGTAGAGGCGGCTACGCCTCCGAATCGCTAGGACCGCATTCCAACCATGGAGAACCGTCTACTATGCATTAGAATCACTGGTTCCCGGCGCAGAGCGCATGAATAACGACTCCTATCTCTGCGGACAGAAGGGCTCTTCGCTCCTCTCCGCTGGGAGGTTAAGGGTGAAGAAGCAATCATGCGGCGTAAATGTGCTTTCCTGGCTTTGGGAGTTCATTAGAGGTCCATTACGCTCTTTGAGTGACATCATTCGCTGGGAGTGCAAACGTACGTAGCCACTCTGCGCTTCCTTTGGCGAGTGCATTCCTGATGGAATGGGATATCTCCCTTGTCAACTTTGTCCTGGGGAGAAGGTCCTAGCTTGGGAGATATAGACAAGCCTTGTTTACAGTTACGTCGAGACTGCTTTCTTTCCGATGTGTGGTGCTCGACTCCATTTCCAACCTCCTAAGCACTTTTATGCTTCCCGATGTAACCTCCTCGAAGCTGGCTTCATTCAAATGCACGACCGCGGTCAGGGAAACCGTCCTGTTGTCAACTGCGGGTCGCCAAATTATTTGGGTGGGCACTAAGAGAGGAGATTACCAGAGTGGACAGTAACGCGTGGCCAGAATCTCATTATTCACCCTCATTGGTGTTAACTGGGGAGAAAGTCAAAGGGTCTTACTTGGGTTCTCTCCTCCCCACTCTGGAGGTCGCCGTGATCTTAAGCCCCCTCGGTCAGTTTGGAATTATAGAATAATGGCATAATTAATTTGATCGGATTGAATTTAAGCCCCCCCTGCTGCATCATTAGAAATGGCACAAAGCTTGACTTTGGCTGTAATTAGCTCTCCGTGGGTTGTAATTTTCTCATGGCGAGGTTTTTTTTAATGGCGCCGCTTCGGCCATCGGGAGCTTGGGTGAAGTTGGCAACTAATTGGCAGACCTGTGCAATTCGATCAAGTTGGCTAATCATATTGGGCGTCGGTTGTTTGGCATTTATTCTAGATCTCTATAGATCCCCAGAGGAGTATCTCATTTAAAGTCGTTCAGGACATTTTGGAACAAGTTTGTGTCTGGCGTCAAGAGCTCCCCCGCAGCCAATTAACTCTCCATCACCCTCCGCTGTTAACACAGCACAGGCCCGGGCTGCTTCCATAATAGACTATCGACTGGTCCCAGTTTTGGAGCTCAGCCGGCTAGCTTTAGCTTATCCGCCACCCACGCCGCTCTAAGTAATCTCCCATTGAAAAGGGACGGCGGCGTGCTATATTGTTTTTGCGACGCGTCCGGTGGCCGCATCGTGCTGCCCGGTTTCATATCTGCGTGCGATTTATTTGAATTCGTCATCTCAATCGATCCAGAGCCTTTAGTCGCCGGGCGCAGATACTCGCTAAATGACTATCGACGGCCAAGTGTTTGAAAAATGCATTTGTCAGACCACCGGCTCTATTGATGAGCGCGCATTAAAAAATGTATCTGCAGAATCAATGGCGGGCAAGTAGAGGAACAACAGCGAGTGTTTGCTCTCTCCCTCTTTACCTCCGACCGTTCGTTGTTTTTTTGTCTCCGAGCGCCAACCACTGCTGGCGCATTGCAGTAAACGAGGGGAGGTGGAGTGGCCGGGTGCGCGTTTGCGCGCGCCGTCGACGTGCACGCGCGGGTTTACTGTCTCCATAAATCCCACCCGTAGCGTTGCAGGCGTGCACGCCGCCGTCTCGGGATGCTGACCTTTTCTTAGGACTTCTTCTGTTTTATCTCAGCGTGATACGGTGGAGATAAATCACATGGATGTGAAAATGCCAAATGCCCTTGTCGTTCCCGCGCTTCTCCGGGTTCTTAATGAAGTTTGGGTTGCGGCGTGGAGTTACAAGATGGCTACTGATTCCGTTACACCGTCGGCTAGTCCACGAGCGGCGGGATCCAGGATAAAAAGTAAAGCCAAATTATTATTGATGACTTGCGTAGCGGTTCTCGTCCATCTCGAGTAACCGCACGTCGTGATTGGGAAAGGCGACGACCAATCACGACGTCACGTAAATACCAAGCGTCTCGGAGTTAGCCGTGCATTCGGATGCTTGTTTTGCCGGTAGCGGTTTTACCGTCCTCATTTCATGACTGGCTGGACTTTATAGAGGAGATGATGGAAGGTGCGTTCTCGTAGATCACGTCCTCTTTACGTTCCCACGCCGGCTCCTTTATGTGTCACTTTGTCTCTGCGATACGGCCCGGTAAAATGGATGTAATGATAAATATAGCGCCAGCCAGATTGGAAGGCGAGGTCGAACCTTTGACGCCCGAAAGCAGTGCCGGAAGGATGATGGGTTTAGATCAGAGGACGTAATTTGTCGACAGGAGGTTTGATTCCGCCTGACATGGGAGAAATATGGAAAATGGTGCTGCCGATGCCGAATGTTTGTTGTGCTTTGAAGTCAAATTGAAGGCGGTGCGAGGAATCCCTGATTGTGAGGCCAGGCTATTTTTTGAGAGAGGAAAAATACCATTTGTCTTTAATGTTAGTGTCTGAAAGCAAACAAGAAGCATCGATAATAAACAGCAGCAATGCGGATAAGAGCCTGGTGTTATGTGAAAATGCAAAGCCAACCTGCAAAACCTTTGATTATTTCCTAGAAGAGCTCCAATGGAGCTCATGGTTTCTATTTTCATTCCGAGCAGACGGTTGATGGGTAAATTGTAATTCAAGGGGACTTCTGAGACTTCATTAGGGGACAAAGAAAGGACTTGAACTCCAGCCTTGCTACCTTGAGGATTGTCAGGTGCGCGACTGAGGGGTCATGGGTCAATGTGCATGGCTTCCTCTCAAAGGACATACTTAAGGAGCGCCGTCGTACCCGCTCGACATCCACGTAGCAAACAAAAGGCATCAATGTGACGAACGGCGTCGTAAAGACGGAGCCGGGTCCGAACAATCCCCCGGAGGCCGTCTGTGTTTGCGTGAGATCGGCAGAAAAAAAAAGCCCTTATCTGGCCTATTACGGACCTGGCGCTTTGCATCCCAATGTCCTAATCTATTCCTCATTAAAGCTTAACGCAGCAGTTAACGCGGCCCACGATAGCATCACGCCGCGCCGAGGCCTGCGCGCCACTGATAACGCTTGCAAAGGCAATAGAAACGGCTGGCCAAAAACATCGCGGCGTCCGTAGAAATCCAATCTAAGCGCCAAGTGTTAATTTTTCAAGGAGCGGCGCTCCGCATTTCACGTGAGCTGAGCGCATCGAACCGGCACTTCCGACCTGTTCTGTTTTTTTTCCTCCCAAAAGTACACAACTTTAGCGACGCCCGCCACGAGAAATAAATAAATAGAACACTTAATTAAAACCCCCTTGTCAATCTGTCGCCGGCAAAAGCGGCCGCGGGAATGAATAATGGATTGCGGTGTGGAAAAAGAAGATAATGGAAGGGAGCAGCGAAACCATGATTGACGTTGACAAGGTAGATGTTAGACGTTAGACAAAAAGGGTGATCAACATTCACGGGGCTTTCCGAAAGCAGCCTAATTACGAAGCCACTGGCAAACAACGCTTCTGAACGGTGACAAAGCTTTTACTTAACTCTCTGGCAGGGAACGGTCGCGTTTCTTTGATTTTCTGCTGGGAATTGAAATGAGTCTGCCACTCGTCGGTGCAGCAATTCTTTCGCCCGACTTTGGCGTAAGTGGCAGCGGATTGTGAATGAGAATGCTTGGTTGTCTTTGACCTGAATAGGGTGTAGTCCTCCTTTCGCCCCCGGGCTCCGGCACCCCACGAAGTGGACAAAGACAAGCGGTGTTGAACACGAATGAATTTAAATGACTTTTTCGAGAGCAGCAAATGAGCTGACCTAGCAGAAAACGCAAATTACATTTTGAGCTGTTCTAGAATGACACTCTTTATGCATTGTGTATGAAAGCAATTGGCAGTGGAGGCTGGTAGGATTTTTTTTTTTAATGGGTGAAACTTTAAACCTAATACAGTGGTACCTCGACATACGAGTGCCCCGACATACGAGCAATTTGAGATACGAGTAAAATTTCGCACTGTCTCTCTGGTCGCAACTCCCTCATGTAATGTCTCTGCGTGCACTTGGCGGAGCATTGCATTTTTTTAGTGTTTTTTTCCTCCCGTTAGTCAGTGCGAATGGCGGAGCTTGTT
Source organism: Stigmatopora argus (assembly GCF_051989625.1). Lineage (NCBI taxonomy): Eukaryota > Metazoa > Chordata > Actinopteri > Syngnathiformes > Syngnathidae > Stigmatopora > Stigmatopora argus. The sequence goes on along the minus strand of NC_135409.1, from coordinate 4,085,526 downwards.
CGCTAATACGAGAGGAGTACTACTTTCCGGGCAAGGTGGCAAGAGGTCGTGCGTTATCCTATTGTGAGGACATTTGTGTGCATCATTTGGGAATATTTTGAAGGGAAGACAAGCAAACAACCCTCGATAGGTTGCATATGTAAGTTGGGGTGGAGACGGGGCAAATAGAGCCAACCCGGGAGAAGAAAGGTATAAAAATTTAAAACAAAATTAGAATTAAGTTCAGTGTAAGGTTAGATTACATTTATTTTTGTGTGTCTGCATCATAATCCAAGTTCATTTAAATTTATTTATATGTTACGAGCGCCGTTCTTCTCGTTGGCAAGTGGCCGTGCGTTATCCTATTGTGAGGACATTTGTGTGCATCATTTTCGGAATATTCTGAAGGAATACAAAAGCAAACAACGCTTGATAGGTTCCTTTTAGTTGCATCTGAAAGTCAGGGTTGAGGTGGAGCAAATGGAGCCAACCCGGAGAAGAAAGGTATCAAAATTTAAAACTAAATTAGAATTAAGTTTAGTGTAAGGTTAGATTAAACTTATTTTTGAGTGTGTCTGCATCGTAATCCAAGTTCATTTAAATTTGTTTGTTATGTTACGAGTGCGTTGCCGTGCCTCCTCGTATTAGCGATCGATCCGCCATTGTCTAACGGGAAAAAACACTGAAAAAAATGCAACGCTCCGCCCAGTGCTCGTAGAGACATTACACGAGGGAGATGCGGGGAGAGAAATAGTGTCCATGATGTTCTTATGAGCAGCCTTTTGCATGCTCGTATATCCAAATTTATTTCGTATCTCAAGATAAATATTTGGCCGAAATTTTGCTCGTATCTCAAATTGCTCAAAAGGCGGGGAACTCGTATGTCGAGGTACCACTGTACAGTCAACCTTTTGCTTTGAAAAGGAAAGGCTTAATACTCTTTATTCAAGATCTGAACAAAATGTCACTCGTCTACCAAATATGAAATTGTTGACTTTCTGTTTGTGTCACTCAACTGACTTTATCTGAGTTGGAGGAGCCATCATGGTGTTATGTTCCCATTTAGACTCGGTGTCAGTGATTAATGTAATTGGCGACGCTGCGTCCCGCCTCCAAATGAGTTTGAGATTGACAGTCCGCTTTATTAGGCTCCGTGCGGACTGATGGCACCTAATTAAAACTGTCACCACGGTAGCCGTCACCAACGCGAGAGAAGACGACACCCTGTTGTTGTGCTTGTCTGTCACATATGTTCACTTGGTAGGAATTTAACGTTTAGCACTCGGAAAGGGTGGAATGTGTCCTTGAAAAGTGGCCAGCTCTCATTTTTCTTTCTCATTCTTCAAAAATGGCGGAGGATTTCACGCTGGTGAACTTGCTATGAAATCCTGTGATGTCTATTAATGTTAATGTGAGACAGATTCTTGGTAATGCGCACGGCGTGGGTGTGATGCCCGTCAGATGGGGGTAAGAATGGCTTTGGGTTGATTTCACGGTATGAAGCGATGTGGGAATATCTGCAGGCGGTGGAACCGATTCACGTATTTGTCTGAGGGAGAAAAAAAAAACATACATTTGAACCTGTCTCGTCTAGTAGTGCAGAGTTAAATGACGTGAAATACCCAAATTCGGCGTGAGGATGTATGAAGGAAACCGTCAGGTTTGAGTTTCCCACTACTTTTTCCCCATGCTCTCCATCGGGGAAATGCTTTGGACACTGGCGATCCGGCTTTGACTGGTAATCTGGTCAGGCCATTAGTGCCCGTTAAGTGTTTCGGTCCCGGTGTCACCTCTGGTCTGTCAGTGGCAATTTGGTGCGACACCGGCTTCCCCATTCCAGAGTGCCTTGGCTCTCCAATCTAACAAAGCGCCCTTTCTATCCGCCGTCCTTTTTTGGGGGGGGAGCGCGTTAGCCGACACCCCTGATCGATAACACCTAATGTGGAGTAAATGGATAAACTTGCCTGCCACCGACCCTGAGCCCCCGCCGGTCATTGGCTTCTTCCCTACTCTTTTCAATTCCTGCCCGAACGGCCTTTTCAAGATGGGAAGAAATGGCGCTAAAGTGGTTCTCCGAATGCTTCTTGTTGTGGTGGCCAGGCTACTTCCCGGTTGCTCGGATTTACGCCGGCTAATGTCAAGTTCCCAGAAAAGGTCTGTTCTTTGTCACTCTTTGGAGAATCGCGACAGGCGTTAACTTTTATGTGATGATGAAAGAGTGAAATCAGGCGCAAAGTGGAGACCGGTGTCAAAAGGTGCGAGCTGGCTTTGTTGACATGGATTAAGGGAAGTGACGGCAATCACACCCTTGACGAAACAATTTGTCTTGACTTTGTCCTGGACGCTTTCTGTTGTTATCCTGTCTTGGCCTTTCTTCTTTTCTTTATTTTTTTACCCCACTTTGCCATCAGCGTAATTAGAGCCTTTGTCAAATGTGCCTTCCCTCAGAACCATACGGTGGATGTCCCCCCGAGCGATCGATCCACAACTGCCTCCCTCCTTTTTTTTTTGCTGTTTCGACATGATTAAAGGCAGCGAGACATTTAGCACTGGTTTAGAAAGAGCGAAACGTTCTGTAAATGTGACAATCCATCCATTAGACTTCATCCCGCATTACTCTTTTCACGTGCTTGTGTAGTGTTTCTTGTGCCTTTCATCACTCCACACTCCAGACTTGTGAACGCTCCGTCTCAGCTTCGCAATCCGCCAAACAATATCGTTACGGCTTTCTGCCGTTACGCCGAACATCTTGTTTTCTTCTGTCGGCCAATTGATCCTGTGATTGGACTTCCTTGAACGCAAGCCTCGGAATTGGCATCTAAAGAAAGACGGAAATAATCATAGCGACCGATTCGGCACTAAAACGACGGCCGTTGTTGGTATTGGAATACTAAGAAATAACGTGCTAATGTTGTGCAATACAGACGCTCCCCTACTTACGAACATTCGAGTTACGAACAACGGTACATACGAACATGTCTGCAAATTGTGTTTATGTCGAAAAATGTTCGTAAGTTCGATTTTGTATTGCAAGCCTTTTTCCGAGTAGTGCTTCTTTCCGCCGCTAATACCGACGCCTGGCGCTGTGAGAGCTCACCCAGCATCCACCTTCCTCTGCCCAGTTTGTTGCAGTGCGTAAGTGTGTGACGTATCTCCAGTGCGCAAAGAACCTTTTTCATTTTTATCATTAAATATCTCGTGCATCCATTATTCAATATGGTTGGTCAAAAGCGAAAGGCTTCTAGTGAGGGAGGTGCAAGGAAGAGGCAAGCCATTTCATTTGAAATGAGTGGCAATAATAACGAAGCTTGATGCGCGTGAGAAAGTGGTGAGCGTTGCACGCGAATACAACTTGAATCGTTTGACCATCAGTACCATTTATAAACATAAAGAGCGAGCAGCAGGACCCAAATATTGAACGTTGCACAAAGTTTGCAAATCAATTGAATGATGCCATACAGTGCTACCGCATCATTTATGATGAAAAAAAGAAAACTGCAATCGTCATAAGATAGCTTCTTTCGGCCAGTTTCTAGTAAATCTCTCTCTCTCTCTCTAATGTATGTATACAGTACTGTATGTATTCTCTCCATTTTATTAAATGTTTTTTTTCAGTACAAACCAATGCATGTTACTTATACAAGCCTTAAACATACAAATGCACTTATATAAATCTTCAATATACTTATATAGGCCTTAAACATAAATTATAATACGAAATATAGCACTGAGCAACTTACGAACAAATTCAACTTATGAACAATCGCTCGGAACCTAACTCGTTCGTAAGTAGGGGAGCGTCTGTATTTACTTTTGGAAAAGTTATTTCCAACCCCAGGTTGCCCTACCCAAGATGGCAGCCAGGTGCGTTTTACTCTCAAAAAAGGAGTGCTTTTTTCACTTACTAACAAGATCTCAATGCCCAATCGTGTGTTGTCTAATCATCCTTTTGATGTGAATTTATCATAACGTGATTTTGAAAAACACCCCCAAAAGTAGGATTTTTGGCCAGAATATTTGGGCTGTGCTGAGAGTCCTGATGCGTGTTTTTGGACTCCCTGGCTCAAAATATTCTCTTAAGCATTTTGGAAAAAAATAAATAAAAATAAAAGCGTGACTACCCCCCCCTTTAAAAAAAATGCTTAAAATCGACTCTCTCCAAAAGTGCACTTATGTGACCTATTTTGGCTGTGCCATGTGTCTGTGGGTTGCCAGTTCTGAACATTTCCCAAGGCTGCCAAAAATGTGAAGCCTTTTTTAAATATAATTTTTTAAAACGCTTACAAAAATGTTTTAATTTTTGATTGGTGGGGGGGTGTTGGTCGTACGCTGAAATGTTCAGAATTGGCAACGGGCCTTTTGGCACAGCCCAAATATGACCCAAAAATGCACTTTTGGAGGGAGTAAAATTATGCATTTTTTTAAATTTTTATTTCAACAACCTGCAAAGAATTTTGCTGTCAAGGGTGCTTGTTTTTTTTCTTTTTTTTTTCTGTGAAACTACTCTGAGAAGTGGGATTAAACATTGAGGTCTAATAGGAAGTGTTTCCTTTGTTTAAAAAGACAGCAAAGCGATTAAGATGAATAGTGGAGAGCGCTTTATTCTGACAGTACGCAAAGGACGTTTCCTGCGCGTTTTACAAAGCTCAAAGCGTGTCTCTGATGGCGTGCTGTGATATGCTCGCTATGACTCACGCCTCCCCATCTTATTTCCTCTACAACCTGCCCAAGAAAAAAAAAACACACACCCACATTGCCGGTATTTAATTTCAATTCCATTTACTCACGCGGGGGTAAAAAGTAAATCGCACGAAATGAGAACTGGCTTTTTTTTGCCACTTGCTTTGTGAAGTGTCGTTTGGAGACGGAGCTTCGGGGTCTCGGGCCATTAAACCTGGCAAATAATGCGGGTGAATTCATTAAGGGCTGATGATTGTTGACTGTGCGCGTGGATTGAGAACGGGCCTAGATAAGGAAGCGGCTTGGTAATTGGGCTCCGCGGATCACCCGGGGCCTCACCTTTTGTTGAAAAAAGGGAAAAAAAATAAAAAAAATGACGTGCCGGTATATCAAAATGATTTTTCTTGGGTGCAGCGACTACAAAATCAACTCGTATCTTGAGAAATGATTGCAAATGCATAGAAAACAAATAAAAGCCCCCCTCGGCACAAAACGGGGACGTAGACGAAGCTAATCTTCAAAGAAGGGACACCCCCTGCCCTTTCCCCGTGCCTTTTAGATATTCATTAAATCAAGTCATTCCGCATTGCATTACGCCAAGCGGAAATTGTCCCTTTTTTTCCATCAGGAGAATTGGGAATAAGCACACATCACCATAAAACAGCGCAGTGCCTCCGAGCTGCGAAGGCAATGAAATTGATGGATAATCGGTGAATTGAATCGTAGCAAATATGATCTCTGGACATTAACTCTGCCGTAGTATGCACACATTTTCTTTTCATTAGATTCCACACCGCTATTTTAATGAATTGCCCAAGAGTAATGAGTGCTTTTAGGCGGCGGCTCTCGGCCGCTTCTTAATCATGGAAATGGCACCGTCGCAATTAAAGAGCAGAACGCCGCCGATTACAGCCTCAAAACGGCCCGGGATTGGACCCCGAAACCGGTCATTATCATCCCTTCTTGGAACGAGAACCCCATGCGTCAAAGGGCAGACTCTTTTGGTTAATGGTCCTGGAAGAAATACTTTTTTTAAATCAAATCTTTTATTTACATACACACTTCTATTTCTGTGTCATTGACGATGATAAAAGTCCAAATGTGACCCCAGGTCATCCTAATGGATATCTGTTATTGTATATTTTTGTATCTTGTCGTCTCATCATGAACATCAAGGTTATCATTTAAAGTTGTCACGTGTGCCAGTTCTGCCTGAATGGGCACGTTGTAGCTCATTCATACTGCAGATACATAATTTAATGTTTACATTTATTTCACAAAACCAGAAGTTTGTGCGTGCGTGCACCATTTCCTATCCGCAATGACATTAGTTCATTGGCGCCCTGCCGTCAAAACAGCGCCTTCAATGGCAGAAAATGAGCTCATCAGGAACCTTAAAATGCCCCAAAACCAACAAGAAGTCAGAAAAGCCAACAAGAACCGAGAAACGAACAAAAACCATCCCGGAAAGTCTCTGAAAATCAATAGGGAATGATCCAAATTTTACCGGCAGACGCTCCCCTACTTACGAACGAGTTAGGTTCCGAGCGATTGTTCATAAGTTGAATTTGTTCGTAAGTTGCTCAGTGCTATATTTTGTATTATAATTTATGTTTAAGGCCTATATAAGTATATTGAAGGTTTATATAAGTGCATTTGTATGTTTAAGGCTTGTATAAGTAACACACATTGGTTTGTACTGAAAAAAAAAAATTAATAACATGGAGAGAATACATACAGTACTGTATACATACATTAGAGAGAGAGAGATTTACTAGAAACTGGCCGAAAGAAGCTATCTAATGACGATTGCATTTTTTTTTCATCATAAATGATGCGGTAGCACTGTACGGCATCATTCAATTGATTTGCAAACTTTGTGCAACGTTCAATATTTGGGTCCTGCTGCTCGATCTTTATGTTTATAAATGGTACTGACGGTCGAACGATTCAAGTTGTATTCCCGTGCAACGCGCATCAAGCTTCGTTATTATTGCCACTCATTTCAAATGAAATGGCTTGCCTCTTCCTTGCACCTCCCTCAATAGAAGCCTTTCGCTTTTCACCAACCATATTGAATAATGGATGCACGAGATATTTAATGATAAAAATGAAAAAGGTTCTTTGCGCACTGGAGATACGCTCACGTACTTCTGAACTGCAACGAAGTGGGCAGAAGAAGAACCTGGTTTCGACCTTAATAGATGTCCAATTCACTCAAACTGGCTGTGGATGCTTATCTTCTAGCGCTGTCGATACCGGCAATAAGTTAACTTTTTAGACGAAAAATAATGCAGAGATGGTCACATTCGCTTTATGAACGTGAGGAGACAATCAATGGCGAGTCCGGCTGAGTTTGGAGCACGTGACCAACTTTACCATTAGCTTCTTTGAAATATGCATGAGCCTCCCCAGTGGGCTTCTGACTGCCCAGAGTTACCACATCGGAGCTTTCTGCCAAATGCGAGTGTGCGCCATAACGCCAGGTAGAAGGTCGGTGACATTTTGGACCGGCGGTGATTGATGTGTTTTTGAAGGGAGACGGCGGAAAGAGTCAAAGCTCTTTTTTTTTTGTGTGCGTGTGATCAGCGATACGCCGCGGACTGCCTCATCATGAACTGTCCAAAAAGTAGAGCCTTCAAGTGGAGCCGGCAGCGACTTCCATTTGGCCTAGCGTTAATATTAGCTCTAAACGTATTTCAAGCTTGAGAGATCGGCGGAGGAATGACTGTCAAATGTCAGACACTTGAGTTTCCCCCTCCTCAAATTTTCTATTTGACCGCCATTCTTCCTGTCAAGGTGACATTTGAAAAGTGCACTTCGGTCTACGCTCCGTCAATCGCCTTTCTCTTCCCGTCCGGCCCGACAAAACAAAGCCCGACGCCGAGAGCTCCAGTTTCCGTGCCATTGGCGACGACAGACGTCAGTGCATATTTGAAAGCCCCACTTTATCCCCATTTTGGAGCCCCCAACTCGGGTTTAAAATCCCAAAACCATTCCAATGTCATATGCCTTTTATCATCTTGTCAGGCGACAATTGAAACAATCAGCACTCGCTCGCCGCCCCTCATTAACGGCCAATTTGGTCTTCAACGGAACAAAAAAATTTGAAGGTAGAACACTGTGAGGAATTCCACGCTGGGCGCCGCCAAGTTGCTTGCTCAATGAGCCTATTGGACGTTTAACTTGACCTCCATCAAGGGCACCTTGACGAACACGCTGTAAACGGGATTGTCAGGTGTCGGTTGGCAAGCCGAGCACACATCGTCTTCCGTTACGTGAGAGGAGTAATAAAAGTCTTCTCTAGGGAAACTCACCATGCGTACACGTTGATAGTTTCAATGTAAATGTGCATAAAATGCATATATATCCCCTTTCTCTCAACAGGCATCCGAAGGCGGGTCCTTTGGAGTCAAAAGGTCCACGGCGATCATAGCGATGTGGAGGAACCCCATCAGGTCGCTGCCCCTCTATCGTCGTCCACCCGTCCATTATTTCCACTTCAGTGGCCTGAAAATGAGGCCTCCTTTGCTGCCTCTTCCCATTGCTCCCAGTTGAATGGCTGCGAAATGGAGGGTGATGCTCGGTGAGCCAGTTCAATCAAGCTACGCGTATTGGCTCTTCTCTACTGCGCTTCTAATGACACAAAAATGGTTATATTTGTATTTTTTGCCAGGCTCCTGGTAAGAAAAGCTGTCATCATGTATTTCCTAAGTTCAAATACTGGAAGACAAGGTAGTTGTATTAATTTCAAGACTGTTTTCTTGTTCCTTGTTGATGAACTTTTGAGGTTATTTTCCTCCGCTACCTGTTTCGGCCTGTTACGTCCGCCTTCATCAGATTGACACTCTGACCTAAAAAGATAATTTCATCGTTGCCGTGGGGGCACCCTGAATCAGTGGCCAGCGAATCACAGGGCACAAGGAGACAGTCAAGCATTCACACTCAAACCTATAGGCAACTATAACAAGATCATTGTCTGAAAAAGGGGGAAAAACAGTTGAATAATGAAAAATAGGAGTCGGCTGTATATTTGTTTCAACTTGGTTGTTCATTTTAGGATTGCTCAGCTCAAGAATCTTATGTGCATGCTTTATATGTTCCTCAGTGTTAAAATGAGTCACCATTATCAAGACAGAAGATCGTGTGGAGAAATGATGTCTGGAGACATGTTGGGGAAAAAGCTAGAAGCAGTAAGTACGATGTAATATTGCCCTCTTCTAGTCACATGAAGTAACTACATAGTATTAAAAAGTAGGCAGAAAATACAAAATGAAAATGTACTGAACAAAAAATGTTTATATTTAAAAAAAGGGGAGATATCCAAGCACCATTGCACCTCAGAGGTATGCTATTAGTAAGGCTTTTATTTATTTAAAAAAACACAAAAAAGAAAAAGTATTATTTGTTCAAAAGATAACCATGTATAGCTAAACTTTTTTTAAGAAAAGACCATGCATATTAAATTTTTGTAAAAAAAAAGATAATGTATAGCAAGGCTTTTATTTGCAAAAAAATTATCATGAATAAAAGGACCATAAATAGCAAGGCTTTTTTTTCAAGAAAAAAAGACCATGCATAGTAAACCTATGTTTTATTTTAAAATAAAAGACCATGTGTATCAAGGCATTTATTTTTGTATAGTCAGGCGTTTATTTGTTAAAAAAAAGACCATGTAGTATAATGCATTTATTTGTTTAAAAAAAAAAGACCATGGATAATAAAGCTTTTATTTGTTTAAAAGATGACCATGGATAGCAAGGCTTGTTTTTTTTTAAAAAAAAGATCATCCATATTAAACCTTTTTTTATTTGTTTAAAAAAAGACCATGTATAGTACGGTGTTTATTTGTTTTAAAAAGAGCATGTATAGTAAGGTGTTTATTTGTTGAAAAAAAGCCATGTATAGTAAGGCGTTTATTTGTTTAAAAAAAGGCCATTAAGGCGTTTATTTGTTAAAAAAAGACCATGTATACTAAAGCGTTTATTTGTTAAAAAAAGACCATGTATATAGTAAGGCGTTTATTTGTTTAAAAAAAGACCAAGTATAGTAATGCGTTTATTTGTTAAAAACGACCACGTAAAGTTAGTGATAGGTTTATTAATAGGTATACTTTAATAAAGGGAGAGACATTGGAGACATAATCCAGCGTTAAACTTGCAAGTGAGAATCGATCCTGGCTCGTCCTCGCCACCGGAGCATTCTGAAGAAAGGCATCCTCTTCTGTCCATTTAGTCGCACATAATCAAAACACTTAAGATTATCTTATTCAAACAATTGCATAAGCTAACCGAATAACACAATTAAGGTCAAAAAACAACTGCAACAACAATTGCATATCCGGTCGGAAACCAAAAACAACTGCGTAAGAAGTACAGCATAAGCATAACAATTTCCATAAAAGGTGAAACGAGCGACACTATTTTAAAACAATATGCGAGTATTTTCGGAAGTCAATTCGATTATCACCATCTGCCGGATCCAAGTCAAAGCAATTTAAGAGTCCTTCACAGATCTTCATTGCGAACTCAGATCAACAGTCCTCGGCCCGGGACTGTGTGATCTGTCAGGTCAATAGTCCTCAAAACAATTAAATGTCCTCGGGGCCAGCTGCAGGGGGAAGTGTCCTTGATAACATTATACTGAGCGATTTATGTTTCACATATACATATAATGATTAATATTCCACACATACATATAATGATTAATATTCCACACATACATATAATGATTAATGCGCACATATATAATATTATCCCAGAATAACCCCAACAGTTAGGCATTTATTTGTTTAGAAAAAGACCATATATAGTAAGGCGTTTATTTGTTTAAAAAAGACCATGTATAGTAAGGTGTTTATTTGTTTAAAAAAAGACCATGTATAGTAAGGCATTTATTTGTTAAAAAAGAGACCATGTATAGTAAGGCGTTTGTGTTAAAAACAAGACCATGTAGAGTAAGGTGTTTATTTGTTTTAAAAAGACCAAGTATAGTAATGCGTTTATTTGTTAAAAACAAGACCACATAAAGTTAGGTGTTTATTTGTTTTAAAAAAGACCATGTATAGTAAGGTGTTTATTTGTTTAAAAAAGCCATGTAAAGTAAGGCGTTTATTTGTTTAAAAAAAGACCATGTATAGTAAGCCATTTATTTGTTAAAAAAAGACCATGTGTAGTAAGGTGTTTATTTGTTTTAAAAAGACCATATATAGCAAGGCGTTTTTGTTTTTAAAAAAAGACCATGTATAGTATGGCATTTATTTCTTTAAAAATTACCATTTATAGTAAGGCGTTTATTTGTTAACAAATAAAGATGTATAGTAAGGTGTTTATTTGTCAAAAAAGACCATGTATAGTAGGTGTTTTTTTAACAAATAAAAGCCATAGGCGTTTATTTCTTTTAAAAAAGACCATAGATAGTAAGGCGTTTTTTTTTTTTAAAGACAATGTATCGTAAGGCATTTATTTGTTAAAAAAAGACCATGCATAGTAAAGTGTTTATTTGTTAAAAAACATGGTCTTTTTTTTAAATAAATGCCTTGCATGTTTTTTTAAAACAAAAAATAGGTTTATATATGGTCTCTTCTTGAAAAAAAAGCCTTGCTATACATGGTCTTTTTTTAACAAATAAACACCTATGTATAGCAAGGCGTTTATTGTTAAAAAAATGACCATGTATAGCAAGCCTTTTTTTTCAAGAATAGACTATGCATATTAACCTATTTTTTGTTTAAAAAACACATGTTTAATCAGGCGTTTATTTATTTTTTTAAATGTATTGTAAGGCTTTTTTTTTAAAGATTATGTATAGTAGGCATTTTTTAAACAAATAAACATCTTATGATACATGGTCATTGTTTTTAACAAATAAACACATGTATAGTAAGGTATTTGTTAAAAAGACTGTATATTAAGGCATTCATTTGTTAAAAAAAAAGACCATGTATAGCAAGCCTTTTTTTTTCAAGAATAGACTATGCATATTAACCTATTTTTTTTTCTTGAAAAACGACATAGTAGAGGAAGGCTTTTTCCCTAAAAAACGACATAGTATAGTATGGCTTTTTTTCTTGAAAAACGACATAGTATAGTAAGGCTTTTTTTCTTAAAAAACGACATAGTATAGTAAGGCTTTTTTTCTTAAAAAACGACATAGTATAGTATGGCTTTTTTCCTTTAAAAAACGACATAGTATAGTATGGCTTTTTTTCTTAAAAAACGACATAGTATAGGAAGGCTTTTTTTCTTAAAAAACGACATAGTGTAGTATGGCTTTCCCCCCCTAAAAAACGACATAGTATATTATGGCTTTTTTCCTTTAAAAAACGACATAGTATAGTATGGCTTTTTTTCTTAAAAACGACATAGTATAGTAAGGCTTTTTTTCTTAAAAAACGACATAGTATAGTATGGCTTTCCCCCCCTAAAAAAACAACATAGTATAGCATGGCTTTTTTTTCTTGAAAAACGACATAGTAGAGGAAGGCTTTTTCCCTAAAAAACGACATAGTATAGTATGGCTTTCCCCCCTAAAAAACGACATAGTATAGTATGGCTTTTTTCCTTTAAAAAACGACATAGTATAGTAAGGCTTTTTTTCCTAAAAAACGACATAGTATAGCATGGCTTTTTTTCTTGAAAAACGACATAGTATAGTAAGGCTTTTTTTCTTAAAAAACAACATAGTATAGTATGGCTTTTCCCCCCTAAAAAACGACATAGTATAGAATGGCTTTTTTCCTTTAAAAAACGACATAGTATAGTATGGCTTTTTTTCTTAAAAAACGACATAGTATGGTAAGGCTTTTTTTCTTAAAAAACGACATAGTATAGTATGGCTTTCCCCCCCTAAAAACGACATAGTATAGTATGGCTTTTTTCCTTTAAAAAACGACATAGTATAGTATGGCTTTTTTTCTTAAAAAACGACATAGTATAGTAAGGCTTTTTTTCTTAAAAAACGACATAGTATAGTATGGCTTTTTTCCTTTAAAAAACGACATAGTATAGTATGGCTTTACCCCCCTAAAAAACGACATAGTATAGTATGGCTTTTTTCCTTTAAAAAACGACATAGTATAGTATGGCTTTTTTTCTTAAAAAACGACATAGTATAGTAAGGCTTTTTTTCTTAAAAAACGACATAGTATAGTATGGCTTTTTTCCTTTAAAAGACGACATAGTATAGTATGGCTTTTTTTCTTAAAAAACGACATAGTATGGTAAGGCTTTTTTTCTTAAAAAACGACATAGTATAGTATGGCTTTTCCCCCCTAAAAAACGACATAGTATAGTATGGCTTTTTTCCTTAAAAAACGACATAGTATAGTATGGCTTTCCCCCCCTAAAAAAACAACATAGTATAGCATGGCTTTTTTTTCTTGAAAAACGACATAGTAGAGGAAGGCTTTTTCCCTAAAAAACGACATAGTATAGTATGGCTTTCCCCCCTAAAAAACGACATAGTATAGTATGGCTTTTTTCCTTTAAAAAACGACATAGTATAGTAAGGCTTTTTTTCCTAAAAAACGACATAGTATAGCATGGCTTTTTTTCTTGAAAAACGACATAGTATAGTAAGGCTTTTTTTCTTAAAAAACAACATAGTATAGTATGGCTTTTCCCCCCTAAAAAACGACATAGTATAGAATGGCTTTTTTCCTTTAAAAAACGACATAGTATAGTATGGCTTTTTTTCTTAAAAAACGACATAGTATGGTAAGGCTTTTTTTCTTAAAAAACGACATAGTATAGTATGGCTTTCCCCCCCTAAAAAACGACATAGTATAGTATGGCTTTTTTCCTTTAAAAAACGACATAGTATAGTATGGCTTTTTTTCTTAAAAAACGACATAGTATAGTAAGGCTTTTTTTCTTAAAAAACGACATAGTATAGTATGGCTTTTTTCCTTTAAAAAACGACATAGTATAGTATGGCTTTACCCCCCTAAAAAACGACATAGTATAGTATGGCTTTTTTCCTTTAAAAAACGACATAGTATAGTATGGCTTTTTTTCTTAAAAAACGACATAGTATAGTAAGGCTTTTTTTCTTAAAAAACGACATAGTATAGTATGGCTTTTTTCCTTTAAAAGACGACATAGTATAGTATGGCTTTTTTTCTTAAAAAACGACATAGTATGGTAAGGCTTTTTTTCTTAAAAAACGACATAGTATAGTATGGCTTTTCCCCCCTAAAAAACGACATAGTATAGTATGGCTTTTTTCCTTTAAAAAACGACATAGTATAGTATGGCTTTTTTTCTTAAAAAACGACATAGTATAGTAAGGCTTTTTTTCTTAAAAAACGACATAGTATAGTATGGCTTTTCCCCCCTAAAAAAACAACATAGTATAGCATGGCTTTTTTTTCTTGAAAAACGACATAGTAGAGGAAGGCTTTTTCCCTAAAAAACGACATAGTATAGTATGGCTTTCCCCCCTAAAAAACGACATAGTATAGTATGGCTTTTTTCCTTTAAAAAACGACATAGTATAGTAAGGCTTTTTTTCCTAAAAAACGACATAGTATAGCATGGCTTTTTTTCTTGAAAAACGACATAGTATGGTAAGGCTTTTTTTCTTAAAAAACGACATAGTATAGTATGGCTTTCCCCCCCTAAAAAACGACATAGTATAGTATGGCTTTTTTCCTTTAAAAAACGACATAGTATAGTATGGCTTTTTTCCTTTAAAAAACGACATAGTATAGTATGGCTTTTTTTCTTAAAAAACGACATAGTATAGTATGGCTTTTTTTCTTAAAAAACGACATAGTATAGTAAGGCTTTTTTTCTTAAAAAACGACATAGTATAGTATGGCTTTTCCCCCCTAAAAAACGACATAGTATAGTATGGCTTTTTTCCTTTAAAAAACGACATAGTATAGTATGGCTTTTTTTCTTAAAAAAACACATAGTATAGTAAGGCTTTTTTTCTTAAAAAACGACATAGTATAGTATGGCTTTTTTCCTTTAAAAAACGACATAGTATAGTATGGCTTTTTTTCTTAAAAAACGACATAGTATAGTATGGCTTTTTTTCTTAAAAAACGACATGGTATAGTAAGGCTTTTTTTCTTAAAAAACGACATAGTATAGTATGGCTTTACCCCCCTAAAAAACGACATGGTATAGTATGGCTTTTTTCCTTTAAAAAACGACATAGTATAGTATGGCTTTTTTCCTTTAAAAAACGACATAGTATAGTATGGCTTTTTTTCTTAAAAAACGACATAGTATAGTAAGGCTTTTTTTCTTAAAAAAACGACATAGTATAGTATGGCTTTTTTTCTTAAAAAACGACATAGTATGGTAAGGCTTTTTTTCTTAAAAAACGACATAGTATAGTATGGCTTTTCCCCCCTAAAAAACGACATAGTATAGTATGGCTTTTTTCCTTTAAAAAACGACATAGTATAGTATGGCTTTTTTTCTTAAAAAACGACATAGTATAGTAAGGCTTTTTTTCTTAAAAAACGACATAGTATAGTATGGCTTTTCCCCCCTAAAAAAACAACATAGTATAGCATGGCTTTTTTCCTTTAAAAAACGACATAGTATAGTAAGGCTTTTTTTCCTAAAAAACGACATAGTATAGCATGGCTTTTTTTCTTGAAAAACGACATAGTATAGTAAGGCTTTTTTTCTTAAAAAACGACATAGTATAGTATGGCTTTTCCCCCCTAAAAAACGACATAGTATAGAATGGCTTTTTTCCTTTAAAAAACGACATAGTATAGTATGGCTTTTTTTCTTAAAAAACGACATAGTATAGTATGGCTTTTTTCCTTTAAAAAACGACATAGTATAGTATGGCTTTTTTTCTTAAAAAACGACATAGTATAGTATGGCTTTTTTTCTTAAAAAACGACATAGTATAGTATGGCTTTTCCCCCCTAAAAAACGACATAGTATAGTATGGCTTTTTTCCTTTAAAAAACGACATAGTATAGTATGGCTTTTTTTCTTAAAAAACGACATAGTATAGTAAGGCTTTTTTTCTTAAAAAACGACATAGTATAGTATGGCTTTTTTCCTTTAAAAAACGACATAGTATAGTATGGCTTTTTTTTCTTAAAAAACGACATAGTATAGTAAGGCTTTTTTTCTTAAAAAACGACATAGTATAGTATGGCTTTTCCCCCCTAAAAAACGACATAGTATAGTATGGCTTTTTTCCTTTAAAAAACGACGTAGTATAGTATGGCTTTTTTTCTTAAAAAACGACATAGTATAGTAAGGCTTTTTTTCTTAAAAAACGACATAGTATAGTATGGCTTTTTTCCTTGAAAAAACGACATAGTATAGTATGGCTTTTTTTCTTTAAAAACGACATAGTATAGTAAGGCTTTTTTTCTTAAAAAACGACATAGTATAGTATGGCTTTTCCCCCCTAAAAAACGACATAGTATAGTATGGCTTTTTTCCTTTAAAAAACGACATAGTATAGTATGGCTTTTTTTCTTAAAAAACGACATAGTATAGTAAGGCTTTTTTTCTTAAAAAACGACATAGTATAGTATGGCTTTTTTCCTTTAAAAAACGACAAAGTATAGTATGGCTTTTTTTCTTAAAAAACGACATAGTATAGTAAGGCTTTTTTTCTTAAAAAACGACATAGTATAGTATGGCTTTTCCCCCCTAAAAAACGACATAGTATAATATGGTTTTTTTCCTTTAAAAAACGACATAGTATAGTATGGCTTTTTTTCTTAAAAAACGACATAGTATAGTAAGGCTTTTTTTCTTAAAAAACGACATCGTATAGTATGGCTTTTTTTCTTGAAAAAACGACATAGTATAGTATGGCTTTTTTTCTTAAAAAACGACATAGTATAGTAAGGCTTTTTTTCTTAAAAAACGACATAGTATAGTATGGCTTTTCCCCCCTAAAAAACGACATAGTATAGTATGGCTTTTTTCCTTTAAAAAACGACATAGTATAGTATGGCTTTTTTTCTTAAAAAACGACATAGTATAGTAAGGTTTTTTTTTCTTAAAAAACGACATAGTATAGTATGGCTTTCCCCCCCTAAAAAAACGACATAGTATAGCATGGCTTTTTTTTCTTGAAAAACGACATAGTAGAGGAAGGCTTTTTCCCTAAAAAACGACATAGTATAGTATGGCTTTCCCACCTAAAAAACGACATAGTATAGTATGGCTTTTTTCCTTTAAAAAACGACATAGTATAGTAAGGCTTTTTTTCCTAAAAAACGACATAGTATAGCATGGCTTTTTTTCTTGAAAAACTACATAGTATAGTAAGGCTTTTTTTCTTAAAAAACGACATAGTATAGTATGGCTTTTCCCCCCTCAAAAACGACATAGTATAGTATGGCTTTTTTCCTTTAAAAAACGACATAGTATAGTATGGCTTTTTTCCTTTAAAAAACGACATAGTATAGTATGGCTTTTTTTCTTAAAAAACGACATAGTATAGTAAGGCTTTTTTTCTTAAAAAACGACATAGTATAGTATGGCTTTTCCCCCCTAAAAAACGACATAGTATAGTATGGCTTTTTTCCTTTAAAAAACGACATAGTATAGTATGGCTTTTTTTCTTAAAAAACGACATAGTATAGTAAGGCTTTTTTTCTTAAAAAACGACATAGTATAGTATGGAATTTCCCCCCTAAAAAACGACATAGTATAGTATGGCTTTTTTCCTTTAAAAAACGACATAGTATAGTATGGGTTTTTTTCTTAAAAAACGACATAGTATAGTAAGGCTTTTTTTCTTAAAAAACGACATAGTATAGTATGGCTTTTTTCCTTTAAAAAACGACATAGTATAGTATGGCTTTTTTTCTTAAAAAACGACATAGTATAGTAAGGCTTTTTTTCTTAAAAAACGACATAGTATAGTATGGCTTTTCCCCCCTAAAAAACGACATAGTATAGTATGGCTTTTTTCCTTTAAAAAACGACATAGTATAGTATGGCTTTTTTTCTTAAAAAACGACATAGTATAGTAAGGCTTTTTTTCTTAAAAAACGACATAGTATAGTATGGCTTTTCCCCCCTAAAAAAACGACATAGTATAGCATGGCTTTTTTTTCTTGAAAAACGACATAGTAGAGGAAGGCTTTTTTCCTAAAAAACGACATAGTATAGTATGGCTTTTTTCCTTTAAAAAACGACATAGTATAGTATGGCTTTTTTCCTTTAAAAAACGACATAGTATAGTATGGCTTTTTTTCTTAAAAAACGACATAGTATAGTAAGGCTTTTTTTCTTAAAAAAACGACATAGTATAGTATGGCTTTTTTCCTTTAAAAAACGACATAGTATAGTATGGCTTTTTTTCTTAAAAAACGACATAGTATAGTAAGGCTTTTTTTCTTAAAAAACGACATAGTATAGTATGGCTTTCCCCCCTAAAAAAACGACATAGTATAGCATGGCTTTTTTTTCTTGAAAAACGACATAGTAGAGGAAGGCTTTTTCCCTAAAAAATGACATAGTATAGTATGGCTTTTCCCCCCTAAAAAACGACATAGTATAGTATGGCTTTTTTCCTTTAAAAAACGACATAGTATAGTATGGCTTTTTTTCTTAAAAAACGACATAGTATAGTAAGGCTTTTTTTCTTTAAAAAAACGACATAGTATAGTATGGCTTTTTTCCTTTAAAAAACGACATAGTATAGTATGGCTTTTTTCCTTTAAAAAACGACATAGTATAGTAGGGCTTTTTTTCCTAAAAAACGACATAGTATAGCATGGCTTTTTTTCTTGAAAAACGACATAGTATAGTAAGGCTTTTTTTCTTAAAAAACGACATAGTATAGTATGGCTTTTCCCCCCTAAAAAACGACATAGTATAGTATGGCTTTTTTCCTTTAAAAAACGACATAGTATAGTATGGCTTTTTTTCTTAAAAAACGACATAGTATAGTAAGGCTTTTTTTCTTAAAAAACGACATAGTATAGTAAGGCTTTTTCCCTAAAAAACGACATAGTATAGTATGGCTTTTTTCCTTTAAAAAACGACATAGTATAGTATGGCTTTTTTCCTTTAAAAAACGACATAGTATAGTATGGCTTTTTTTCTTAAAAAACGACATAGTATAGTAAGGCTTTTTTTCTTAAAAAAACGACATAGTATAGTATGGCTTTTTTCCTTTAAAAAACGACATAGTATAGTATGGCTTTTTTTCTTAAAAAACGACATAGTATAGTAAGGCTTTTTTTCTTAAAAAACGACATAGTATAGTATGGCTTTCCCCCCTAAAAAAACGACATAGTATAGCATGGCTTTTTTTTCTTGAAAAACGACATAGTAGAGGAAGGCTTTTTCCCTAAAAAACGACATAGTATAGTATGGCTTTTCCCCCCTAAAAAACGACATAGTATAGTATGGCTTTTTTCCTTTAAAAAACGACATAGTATAGTATGGCTTTTTTTCTTAAAAAACGACATAGTATAGTAAGGCTTTTTTTTTTTAAAAAAACGACATAGTATAGTAAGGCTTTTTTTTCTTTAAAAAAACGACATAGTATAGTATGGCTTTTTTCCCTTAAAAAACGACATAGTATAGTATGGCTTTTTTCCTTTAAAAAACGACATAGTATAGTAGGGCTTTTTTTCCTAAAAAACGACATAGTATAGCATGGCTTTTTTTCTTGAAAAACGACATAGTATAGTAAGGCTTTTTTTCTTAAAAAACGACATAGTATAGTATGGCTTTTCCCCCCTAAAAAACGACATAGTATAGTATGGCTTTTTTCCTTTAAAAAACGACATAGTATAGTAGGGCTTTTTTTCCTAAAAAACGACATAGTATAGCATGGCTTTTTTTCTTGAAAAACGACATAGTATAGTAAGGCTTTTTTTCTTAAAAAACGACATAGTATAGTATGGCTTTTCCCCCCTAAAAAACGACATAGTATAGTATGGCTTTTTTCCTTTAAAAAACGACATAGTATAGTATGGCTTTTTTTCTTAAAAAACGACATAGTATAGTAAGGCTTTTTTTCTTAAAAAACGACATAGTATAGTAAGGCTTTTTCCCTAAAAAACGACATAGTATAGTATGGCTTTTTTCCTTTAAAAAACGACATAGTATAGTATGGCTTTTTTCCTTTAAAAAACGACATAGTATAGTATGGCTTTTTTTCTTAAAAAACGACATAGTATAGTAAGGCTTTTTTTCTTAAAAAAACGACATAGTATAGTATGGCTTTTTTCCTTTAAAAAACGACATAGTATAGTATGGCTTTTTTTCTTAAAAAACGACATAGTATAGTAAGGCTTTTTTTCTTAAAAAACGACATAGTATAGTATGGCTTTCCCCCCTAAAAAAACGACATAGTATAGCATGGCTTTTTTTTCTTGAAAAACGACATAGTAGAGGAAGGCTTTTTCCCTAAAAAACGACATAGTATAGTATGGCTTTTCCCCCCTAAAAAACGACATAGTATAGTATGGCTTTTTTCCTTTAAAAAACGACATAGTATAGTATGGCTTTTTTTCTTAAAAAACGACATAGTATAGTAAGGCTTTTTTTTCTTTAAAAAAACGACATAGTATAGTAAGGCTTTTTTTTCTTTAAAAAAACGACATAGTATAGTATGGCTTTTTTCCCTTAAAAAACGACATAGTATAGTATGGCTTTTTTCCTTTAAAAAACGACATAGTATAGTAGGGCTTTTTTTCCTAAAAAACGACATAGTATAGCATGGCTTTTTTTCTTGAAAAACGACATAGTATAGTAAGGCTTTTTTTCTTAAAAAACGACATAGTATAGTATGGCTTTTCCCACCTAAAAAACGACATAGTATAGTATGGCTTTTTTCCTTTAAAAAACGACATAGTATAGTAGGGCTTTTTTTCCTAAAAAACGACATAGTATAGCATGGCTTTTTTTCTTGAAAAACGACATAGTATAGTAAGGCTTTTTTTCTTAAAAAACGACATAGTATAGTATGGCTTTTCCCCCCTAAAAAACGACATAGTATAGTATGGCTTTTTTCCTTTAAAAAACGACATAGTATAGTATGGCTTTTTTTCTTAAAAAACGACATAGTATAGTAAGGCTTTTTTTCTTAAAAAACGACATAGTATAGTAAGGCTTTTTCCCTAAAAAACGACATAGTATAGTATGGCTTTTTTCCTTTAAAAAACGACATAGTATAGTATGGCTTTTTTCCTTTAAAAAACGACATAGTATAGTATGGCTTTTTTTCTTAAAAAACGACATAGTATAGTAAGGCTTTTTTTCTTAAAAAAACGACATAGTATAGTATGGCTTTTTTCCTTTAAAAAACGACATAGTATAGTATGGCTTTTTTTCTTAAAAAACGACATAGTATAGTAAGGCTTTTTTTCTTAAAAAACGACATAGTATAGTATGGCTTTCCCCCCTAAAAAAACGACATAGTATAGCATGGCTTTTTTTTCTTGAAAAACGACATAGTAGAGGAAGGCTTTTTCCCTAAAAAACGACATAGTATAGTATGGCTTTTCCCCCCTAAAAAACGACATAGTATAGTATGGCTTTTTTCCTTTAAAAAACGACATAGTATAGTATGGCTTTTTTTCTTAAAAAACGACATAGTATAGTAAGGCTTTTTTTTCTTTAAAAAAACGACATAGTATAGTAAGGCTTTTTTTTCTTTAAAAAAACGACATAGTATAGTATGGCTTTTTTCCCTTAAAAAACGACATAGTATAGTATGGCTTTTTTCCTTTAAAAAACGACATAGTATAGTAGGGCTTTTTTTCCTAAAAAACGACATAGTATAGCATGGCTTTTTTTCTTGAAAAACGACATAGTATAGTAAGGCTTTTTTTCTTAAAAAACGACATAGTATAGTATGGCTTTTCCCACCTAAAAAACGACATAGTATAGTATGGCTTTTTTCCTTTAAAAAACGACATAGTATAGTAGGGCTTTTTTTCCTAAAAAACGACATAGTATAGCATGGCTTTTTTTCTTGAAAAACGACATAGTATAGTAAGGCTTTTTTTCTTAAAAAACGACATAGTATAGTATGGCTTTTCCCCCCTAAAAAACGACATAGTATAGTATGGCTTTTTTCCTTTAAAAAACGACATAGTATAGTATGGCTTTTTTTCTTAAAAAACGACATAGTATAGTAAGGCTTTTTTTCTTAAAAAACGACATAGTATAGTAAGGCTTTTTCCCTAAAAAACGACATAGTATAGTATGGCTTTTTTCCTTTAAAAAACGACATAGTATAGTATGGCTTTTTTCCTTTAAAAAACGACATAGTATAGTATGGCTTTTTTTCTTAAAAAACGACATAGTATAGTAAGGCTTTTTTTCTTAAAAAAACGACATAGTATAGTATGGCTTTTTTCCTTTAAAAAACGACATAGTATAGTATGGCTTTTTTTCTTAAAAAACGACATAGTATAGTAAGGCTTTTTTTCTTAAAAAACGACATAGTATAGTATGGCTTTCCCCCCTAAAAAAACGACATAGTATAGCATGGCTTTTTTTTCTTGAAAAACGACATAGTAGAGGAAGGCTTTTTCCCTAAAAAACGACATAGTATAGTATGGCTTTTCCCCCCTAAAAAACGACATAGTATAGTATGGCTTTTTTCCTTTAAAAAACGACATAGTATAGTATGGCTTTTTTTCTTAAAAAACGACATAGTATAGTAAGGCTTTTTTTCTTTAAAAAAACGACATAGTATAGTATGGCTTTTTTCCTTTAAAAAACGACATAGTATAGTATGGCTTTTTTCCTTTAAAAAACGACATAGTATAGTAGGGCTTTTTTTCCTAAAAAACGACATAGTATAGCATGGCTTTTTTTCTTGAAAAACGACATAGTATAGTAAGGCTTTTTTTCTTAAAAAACGACATAGTATAGTATGGCTTTTCCCCCCTAAAAAACGACATAGTATAGTATGGCTTTTTTCCTTTAAAAAACGACATAGTATAGTATGGCTTTTTTTCTTAAAAAACGACATAGTATAGTAAGGCTTTTTTTCTTAAAAAACGACATAGTATAGTATGGCTTTTTTCCTTTAAAAAACGACATAGTATAGTAAGGCTTTTTTTCTTAAAAAAACGACATAGTATAGTATGGCTTTCCCCCCCTAAAAAACGACATAGTATAGTATGGCTTTTTTCCTTTAAAAAACGACATAGTATAGTATGGCTTTTTTTCTTAAAAAACGACATAGTATAGTAAGGCTTTTTTTCTTAAAAAACGACATAGTATAGTATGGCTTTTCCCCCCTAAAAAAACGACATAGTATAGCATGGCTTTTTTTTCTTGAAAAACGACATAGTAGAGGAAGGCTTTTTCCCTAAAAAACGACATAGTATAGTATGGCTTTCCCCCCTAAAAAACGACATAGTATAGTATGGCTTTTTTCCTTTAAAAAACGACATAGTATAGTAAGGTTTTTTTTCCTAAAAAACGACATAGTATAGCATGGCTTTTTTTCTTGAAAAACGACATAGTATAGTAAGGCTTTTTTTCTTAAAAAACGACATAGTATAGTATGGCTTTTTTCCTTTAAAAAACGACATAGTATAGTATGGCTTTTTTTCTTAAAAAACGACATAGTATAGTAAGGCTTTTTTTCTTAAAAAACGACATAGTATAGTATGACTTTTTTCCTTTAAAAAACGACATAGTATAGTATGGCTTTTTTTCTTAAAAAACGACATAGTATAGTATGACTTTTTTCCTTTAAAAAACGACATAGTATAGTATGGCTTTTTTTCTTAAAAAACGACATAGTATAGTAAGGCTTTTTTTCTTAAAAAACGACATAGTATAGTATGGCTTTTCCCCCCTAAAAAACGACATAGTATAGTATGGCTTTTTTCCTTTAAAAAACGACATAGTATAGTATGGCTTTTTTTCTTAAAAAACGACATAGTATAGTAAGGCTTTTTTTCTTAAAAAACGACATAGTATAGTATGGCTTTTTTCCTTTAAAAAACGACATAGTATAGTATGGCTTAATTTCTTAAAAAACGACATAGTATAGTAAGGCTTTTTTTCTTAAAAAACGACATAGTATAGTATGGCTTTTCCCCCCTAAAAAAACGACATAGTATAGCATGGCTTTTTTTTCTTGAAAAACGACATAGTAGAGGAAGGCTTTTTCCCTAAAAAACGACATAGTATAGTATGGCTTTCCCCCCTAAAAAACGACATAGTATAGTATGGCTTTTTTCCTTTAAAAAACGACATAGTATAGTAAGGTTTTTTTTCCTAAAAAACGACATAGTATAGCATGGCTTTTTTTCTTGAAAAACGACATAGTATAGTAAGGCTTTTTTTCTTAAAAAACGACATAGTATAGTATGGCTTTTCCCCCCTAAAAAACGACATAGTATAGTATGGCTTTTTTCTTTTAAAAAACGACATAGTATAGTATGGCTTTTTTTCTTAAAAAACGACATAGTATAGTAAGGCTTTTTTTCTTAAAAAACGACATAGTATAGTATGACTTTTTTCCTTTAAAAAACGACATAGTTGTTGGCTTTTTTTCTTAAAAAACGACATAGTATAGTAAGGCTTTTTTTCTTAAAAAACGACATAGTATAGTATGGCTTTTTTTCTTAAAAAACGACATAGTATAGTAAGGCTTTTTTTCTTAAAAAACGACATAGTATAGTATGGCTTTTCCCCCCTAAAAAACGACATAGTATAGTATGGCTTTTTTCCATTAAAAAACGACATAGTATAGTATGGCTTTTTTTCTTAAAAAATGACATAGTATAGTAAGGCTTTTTTTCTTAAAAAACGACATAGTATAGTATGGCTTTTCCCCCCCTAAAAAAACGACACAGTATAGCATGGCTTTTTTTTCTTGAAAAACGACATAGTAGAGGAAGGCTTTTTCCCTAAAAAACGACATAGTATAGTATGGCTTTCCCCCCTAAAAAACGACATAGTATAGTATGGCTTTTTTCCTTTAAAAAACGACATAGTATAGTAAGGCTTTTTTTCCTAAAAAACGACATAGTATAGCATGGCTTTTTTTCTTGAAAAACGACATAGTAGAGGAAGCCTTTTTTTCATAAAAAACGATATTGTATAGTAAGGCTTCTTTTCTTAAAAAACGACGTAGTATAGTAAGGCTTTTTTTCTTTAAAAAATGACATAGCAAGTAAGGCTAAGAGAGTCGGAGAATAAATCTGACTTCTGATTCTTCACCTTCTAGTTGTTGCTGTGGTCCACTGGCAAAATCATTGGGTCAGAACATGAGGCGGGAATCAGGAGTGCGTTCAATTCCACTCGTTGCAATTCTCAAATTGTTTATTGAGGTAATGAAAAGGATAAATACAACTTCCAACTTTACTGTGGTGCAGTGGCAAAGACAATGGGTCAGAACTTCAGGTGGACTCCAGTTCAAATCAGAAGTGAGTTTGATTCCACTCTTTGCAATTCTCAAATTGTTTATTGAGGTAATGAAAAGGATAGATACAACTTCCAATCACATCATTTCAGAAGACACTGTGGTCCAGTGGCAAGAACAATGGGTTGAAATTGAAGTTGGACACAAGTTCAAATCTGGAGTGAGTTCAAGTCCACTCTTTGCAAATCTCAAATTGTTTATTGAGGTGATGAAAATGATAAATATAACTTCCAATCATCTCATTTCAGAAGTCACTGTGGTCCAGTGGCAAAGACAATGGGTCAGACAGACCTCAAGTTAGTGGATTTGACTGCCATGTGGGAAATGGGGTTCGAATCCCGCTCTCGTTTGACTAATCACTACACTAGTAGTTCAGTAAATGGGTAATCCTTTTTTCATTCAAATAAAGACTTAGTCATTTTTTTCAGCAAAACAATATTTCCGGTCAGCCTTCGGCTGACCGGAAGACAGTTGGGAGGGGGGGCTTCCTGGTGGTGTTCGACAGTCAGCCTTCGGCTGACTGCCGACACCATACAGTTGTTGACTGGCGACACCGGGACGTGAACCCTCGACACCCATGTTGCAGGCAGGTGACTGACCCACTACACCACGAGGCGGCCCGCCT
Organism: Stigmatopora argus; assembly: GCF_051989625.1. Classification (NCBI taxonomy): domain Eukaryota; kingdom Metazoa; phylum Chordata; class Actinopteri; order Syngnathiformes; family Syngnathidae; genus Stigmatopora; species Stigmatopora argus. The sequence goes on along the minus strand of NC_135409.1, from coordinate 4,059,881 downwards.
ATACATGATTGGAAGTTATATTTATCCTTTTCATTACCTAAATAAACAATTTGAGAATTGCAAAGAGTGGAATTGAACTCATTCCTGATTTGATTGAGTCCACCTGAAGTTCTGACCCATTGTCTTTGCCACTGGACCACAGTGACTTCTGAAATGATGTGATTGGAAGTTATATCTATCCTTTTCATTACCTCAATAAACAATTTGAGAATTGCAAAGAGTGGAATTGAACTCGAGTCCACCTGAAGTTCTGACCCATTGTCTTTGCCACTGGACCACAGTGACTTCTGAAATGATGTGATTGGAAGTTATATCTATCCTTTTCATTACCTCAATAAACAATTTGAGAATTGCAAAGAGTGGAATTGAACTCGAGTCCACCTGAAGTTCTGACCCATTGTCTTTGCCACTGGACCACAGTGACTTCTGAAAGTTTCAGTTTCTAATACATAAATCTCTCTCTCTCTACAGTACTGTACATATTCTCTCCATTTTACTAAATGTTTTTTTTTCAGTACAAACCAATGCGTGTTACTTATACAAGCCTTAAACATACAAATGCACTTATATAAACCTTCAATATACTTATATCAGCCTTAAACATAAATTATAGTACAAAATATAGCACTGAATCAACTTACAAACAAATTCAACTTATGAACAATCGCTCGGAACCAATTGCGTTCGTAAGTAGGGGAGCGTCTGTACTGTGTACTAAGGCTAATTTTCTGAATTAAAATAAAATATATCATGTATAGCAAGGCTTTTATTTGTCAAAGAAAGTATTATATATAGTAAGACTATTACATTTAAAAATTTTAAAATGTAGCCCATGTTTAGTAGGGCTTTTATTAGTTAATGTATGGTTTGCTAGTTTGACCATGTATTTTCTTTCTTTAAAAAAACATGCATTGTAAGGCTTTTATTTGAGAATTTAAAGACCTACAAAATATTTTATTTTCCAAATTCCAAGCTGGCAATGTGTTTTCTTATATACACATTTGTTTTTTAGTGTTTTATAGATCAGAAAAAACCCTCATCACGTGATGCACTGTAGTTCACGTGGGACTACAAAGATCTTCTATTGCAACAGACGTTTTCTCTCTACGTAGTTCTTGGAAATATTGAAACACTATAAAAATAGATTTTATCAATCTTTGGCGCTATTAAATAAAAGTAATGATTAGCATAGTTTTCTTAAGGCAATTTTGCATCAAATAGGGATACAATGAAATCAATAAGAGTACTCCATCTCGATAAACGCGATCCTAAATGTTGTTCCGGGGTCTTCGCGTTAGTGTGGTTTGAGTAAGTATTGTAATCGCTTTTCGCAATGTATTTGTTGTTATATCCACGAGTTAAAGTCACGTACAAGGCTCTCGAGTATTTTGATGTTGCTTGGTGGAGCGACGTCGGTGTTTAGCTTGAACACGCTCGAGCTCGCTAATGCTAAAGTAGCATTAAGTGTCCACAATGTCAATTTGATTTTAAGTTTTGCTGCTCCCATTCATGCCGTGACAATGAGAGAATGGTGGCTCCACGTCGGCTTGATGTGCATCCCGTTGCTGGCTGTCTACCTGCATATCCCACCACCTCAGCTGTCACCTGCCTTGCTCAAGTGGCACAATGCCGGCCGACGTTTCACCTTTAGGGGCAAGGACATTTTCTACAGAGGTATGTAAAACGCTCGTATTTAAAATGTAGTCTTCCTCCTCCAAAACAGGCATTATATTTCATCACCACTGCCTCACCGGGTGAATAAGTGTGATTTAAACATTAGGTTCACCTGCACTGTGGCTTATAGTGATGTCGGATTATTATTACTCACAAAATCGGATCGGAACCAGTTTTAAATACCGTGGTTCTTTTCGGCAGCCTTAAATCCAACCACTAAGTATCAATGGTAGTTTGGAGCATCGTTTGATATTTGCACAAGGCATTTCTTGGGGTACTATTGAGGCTCACACAATGTGGAAAACAGGATTTGTTATTGATAGACATCTAATTCATTTAAACTGGGATTTAAATTTCAAAATTGATTGGTCGGACTGGCAATGGCGGCCAGTGAATAAAAAATGGAATAAAACTGTACCGCATTCAAGCATTCATCCTTAGCGACGTCTACCAACAGACTCTCACGGCGCCTTGGGAAGCTCCGACGTCGTCGTCCTCCTCCACGGCTTCCCCACGTCCAGCTACGACTGGTACAAGGTTCGAGCGACGCGACAGGTTTTGCTTGAAAAGATTCCATTTTAAAAACAATAACAAAAAAAAAAAAAAACAATTGCCACAACAGATTTGGGAGCCTCTCACTCAGCGCTTCAACCGGGTCATAGCACTGGACTTCTTGGGCTTTGGCTTCAGCGACAAACCTGTAAGTGAATCATCAATCCTTGTTAAATGTTACTAGTTTTTCTTCTACTAAATCACGCAGCGACCGCACAAGTACTCGATCTTCGAGCAGGCCAGTGCGGTGGAGACACTGGTGGCCCACCTGGGTCTGGCTAACCAGCGCATCAACCTGCTGTCACATGACTACGGCGATACAGTGGCGCTGGAGCTGCTGTACAGGTCCACTTCACGATGGTTACTTTTGGCGAGGTCTGCACATTGGACACACATTTGAGTGTTTTCATTTGAACAGGAGCGACCAGAACCGCACGGGTCACTTGACCATCAACAGTCTGTGCCTCTCCAATGGAGGTGCGTATCTAGCTCTAGTGCGTGTGGACTTAACCCCAGTGCGTTATTTTGACCGACTCCTATAGGTCTGTTTCCTGAAACTCACCACCCTCGCCTGCTGCAGATGGTAAGCCCCGCCTGGCCGTATTGCAAATGGATGTCGACACAACAGCGAGATCTGTTTGGTCTTTTAAAAGCTTCTCAAAGACTCGTCGTTTTTGGCTCCCTTCCTCATGCGGCTCACTAACTACTACATCTTCCAGAAGGGGTAAGTGCCGATTTAATTTTCACCCTATGCGAAAGAACCCCACCCTGACCGCTTCTATATTCACGTGCAGGATTGGCGAGGTCTTTGGACCGTACACTCAGCCAACCGATGCGGAGTTCTGGGACATGTGGACTGCTTTACGCTACAACGACGGCAACCTAGTTTTGGACAGGTGCGTTTCGTGGACGAGAAAGTTGGAAATCAGCAGCTCTTCAATCGACATTTTTTCTCTTTCAGTGTTCTACAGTTCATCAACCAGAGGTTAAAGCACAGGGAAAGATGGGTCGGCACGCTTACCTCCACTTTTGTGCCACGTAGGTGACATCATGCAACACAATGTAGTTCTGTCTGTGATGCCTTCACGTCCTGGTCTTCCAGTGCACCTGATTTACGGCCCGCTGGACCCGGTTAACCCCCACCCCCAATTTGTCCGGCTTTACCGGTAAGTTTTTCGCCTTTCCATGTGTCCCGTTGCGGTCTAGGTAACGCGTTTATGTGCTTTTCCCACAGGCAGCTTGTGCGGCGGTCGACCGTCAGCGTGCTAGATGAGCACATCAGTCATTACCCGCAACTTGAAGATCCCACGGGCTTCCTTAACGCTTATTTTAACTTCATTCACTCATTTTGATCTCTAGCCCAATAAGCAAATAAATAGTTTTGTAAGAAATTTTCTCTGGATAGATATTTATTTTCACATAAGTCCTTTGACAATGAAAGACATCAAAAATGGGTAACCTTTAAAAGTTAGCAGTTCACGTGGATTGGTAGTCTATTACCGTAGATGGCAGCCAATGAGTTAAAGCAAACCAGCGATTTATCCCACAGATGCCAGGACGATGTCGACGACCGTTTCCTCGTCGCTGCGAACAGTCACCTGCATGGTGACACCGTCGGCCAGTGCCAGGCGAGCGCGGACTAGCGTGTCGTGACCTCCTCGGAAAACACCTAAGTAAAAAAATAAAACCATTCAATCTATAACTAAACCCACACCAAACTGTTTTCCCAACAAGACGCACCTGAGAGGAAGAGGACGTGGGAGTTCTTGTTTTCCGGTACTTTGTCCGAACGTTCACACGGCTGCATTCCCAAGAAGCTGACAATGTTTTTCACTGCCTCTGTAGTGAGAGGAAAAAGAAAAATGTCCATAAGAAAGGAAAGGTTACAAGGATTAGGTCATGTCTTCACGTACCGTCTAGAGTTCGCACGGACGCCAGTGCGAATGTCTCCTCTTTCTCAAACTCATCTCCCACTTCTTCCCACGCAGCTCCAAAGTTGGGCTTTAGAACCTTCTGTATATGGTCTGCAACGGTCACCTCTAGATCCTCCAACTGCAAAAAATGATGACTTCAATCTCATTTTATGCAATAAACTGTTTTGTGGCCAAAAGTTGATGCCCATGAAACCAAACAAACAATCACTTTACAATAAAAATAATGTTTTTTTTCAGGGTTTGTTTTTATATATTGACACATTTGTACTCTACTCTTCGCTCGCCAAAATTAGTTTTTGGGCTAAAATGACACTACGTGAAAGAAAACTTTTGTAAGAAGACGTTTCAATTTGATAAAGATGCAAAAATTATCTCATGTGTGGCAAGAAGATTGTCAACCCAGGGCGCAAATTTTGCCAGAACCACTACCCGCCATCGTCATCGGCGCCTCATTACTTACCACGTACTCGTCGTCGTAACCGTCGTCGTCGGGCTCTCCCGTGTTGGGGTCGCAGTCCCGGACCAGGTATTTCATGGTGCAGCTGAACGTGCACGACACGGCCGCAGGGTCGTCTTCGGGCAGGCGCACCAGCGTGTAGCACGAGCCGGGCTGGCTGTACGGCAGGGTGGCAGCGGGGATGTATTGGACCACCTCGTACGACTCCGACGGCTCCATTTGCACGAGAACCTGCCACGGCGAGCAGAGCGACAGGTCAGTCGGTGGCGAGGGCGTCTTGTCGCGGAAAAGCAGCGAGCCCGGAACCTTCTGGAGGAGCTGATCGTTGAGCGTGTTGGTGCAGTCGAACTGGAACACCATGTGCCCGGAGAACGTGTGTTTGATGCAGCGCACCACGTACTCCGTCTCGGCTTCCGTCAGCTGGACCGGCTCGGCCGACTTGAAGAGCGGTCCCAGACTGCGGAACTCCGGGATGGCCGCCAGTTGTTCTGAGAGTGGAGGAGGTCAGGCTCACGTTGAGAGAAATACAAAAAAAAAAAAAACACCCGTGCTGCGATGAGACGAGTCATTACCTTGATAGATGTCCTGGCGTGACGGCGCCAACTTTTCCGGGAGCTTGCTGGTCACCGCCGCAACGATTTCTGGAAAGAAGCAACATGTTTGAGGACGGAATCCATGCATTGGAGTGGGGAGAAAAAAATCCGGACCTGTTTTCTGCTCTGTGATGGGCGTGGTGGCGAGGGGAACCGACTTCATGTCAAATGGTTTCTCCAAAGGATCCAGAGTGTACTGATGCAGGGACTTCTCAAGACCCGGGATGGATACCGACAAACCTGAACGTGGCCATTTGAGATCAATGTCGGTGTCACCCAAGGACCGAAGGACGTCTACAAGCCCATTTGTAGCTCATCTCACCGTTGAAGATGTAGGCGGCATTGAGAGCCTTCTGCTTCTGCTGCAGCACGTTCATGTAGAATGTCGCTCTATCCCGCACCTCGTCGTCGCTGTCCATCATGCACCTGAAATGCCGCCATTTCTTAGCGCTTTGTCTGGAAGCGCACGTGGAAAAAATGTCTACCTCTGCATGAGGACGAGAACACTTGGCAGCAGGTCGTCGTTGTGAGCTCCGAATTTGGCCAAAGCGCTGACCGCCGCTGGGAAAGAACAAAAATTCTATTTGAATTAAAATAAATAAATAGAAACCAGAAAAAAAGGCAGCGGTATAAAGCGCTTCTGACCGGCTCGCACGGCCTCGCTCTCCAGCACCACTCGGTTGAAGATGAAGCGGATGTACTTGGACGGCTGCGGGGTGCGCGGCCCCTCTTTGCCCAGCAGGTGCAGAATCTTAGTGGCCAGCACCGTGTGCTCGCAGTCCTCGATGAATTCGCACAGGTGCGCCAGGCCCGTTTCTTTGCTCTCTGGGTTCTCCTCGATGATGCCGATGATGCAGTCCACGATGGCTCGCTTGTACTCAAACCCCCCCTGGACGCACGCAGAAAGGGGCGTGAGGAGGACCTTGCCGGTGGAGGCGCTTCCTTGGCGACTTACGTCGTCTCTCAGCATGTTGGAAAGGAAGTTCATCATGACGCCATGCTTCCTGGGATATTTCTGACACAGGGCGCTGATGGCCTGCACCACCACCACCTGGAACAAACGGCAGGCGTCGCGGCAGAGTGCGGGCTAGCCGCGAGCCGCTTTCGCGCCGTACCTTGAACTCGTCGGAGATTTCGGAGACGAAGGAAGAGATCTGTTTCATCAGTCGGTCCACGCTGCTCTCGCTTCCCGTCTTCAGGAGCGTGGTGATGGCCAGCGTGGCGATGCTGCGGTTGGAATCCGTGATCAGGTTCTCCAGGTCCAGGTTGCACGCCGTCACGGCCGACGGGTGCTTCATCGCCACCTGCCGGACGGAAGGGTAAACGTCGCGGTCGGCGCACGGGGCTGCCGGAGCGTTGAGGCCGAGGCTCGGCTACCTTGTTGAGGGTCCTGACTGCGGCGTATCTCAGCGCGGCTTTGGGGGAACTGCAGAAGAGCTGCAAGACTACGCAAAGATAAAACAAATGTTAACAGATATGGACCGTCGGCCAGTTTATGCGTCGGCGCCTACCGGAAACGGCGGGGGCCAGCTCCCTGGCCGTGCAGTTGGGCATGTGCACGATGGCGGAGGCGGCCTCGTACACCACCATCTCGTTCTTGTTCCTCAGGCAGCTCTCGATGAAGTCGAACAAGGGGCTGTCGTGACTGCGCGCGGGAAAAAAAAGGCAAAACGTTGCACGTTCAGAAGCCATGCGGGTCGTTGGCGACATCCTCACCCTCCTTCCGTCTCATCCAGAAGCTTGCTGGCAATGCGGATCAGCATGCAGTAGGCAAAGGGCGACTTGAGGCCGGACTTTGTGAATTTATTTAACATCTTGGTCACGGCGAGGCGGTCATTCTTCCTCAGGTGATACAAGAGGCCCAGAGCGTGGTACTGGAACGCATTTGCGCTTGCCGTCAAACGACGATCACGTGCGTGTGTGACGGCGCGTCATCTTCTTCGGCCTACCTGAACCATGACGTTATCGCTCGAAGCCGCCTCCTGCGCTTCGTTCACCCAACGTTTCACCACGTCGTAGCTCATCCTCACCATGTGCTGAAACCAGATCGGTATGAAAATCTCGACCTTCATCAAACCGCGCGCATTTGACCTTAGCACGCCTCCTCACCAGCGAGGAAACCAAAGCCGAGCTGGACACGCTCGGCACCTTGTCGACGATGGCCTGCTTCATGTACCTCTCGATGGCCTGCAGCATGGTGGTCTGAAAAACAGTCGCCATTATTATTATTATTATTTTTTTTTTAATCGGCATTTGATTGGATACAAAGTCGAAAAAAATAAAATTGAACGCGACTTACGTCGGTGATCCTGCAAAGGGCTCTGATGGCGGGTCCCCTGTATACGTCATCCTTGCCGGTCATGTCTTTGGTGAGGCTGCAAAGGAACATCTGGATTATTCATGAACTCATTAACTGCCCTTTCACAGATGTCAAATCTGTTGCAATTGGGTGGGTTGGAGAGTTAAAAGCCAACATACAACGTTCTGGCCTCACACAAAGTGAAAAAAGCGAACCTGCTGGTGACAATGATGACGTCCTCAGAGATGTTGGCCATCTCCTTGATGGTCAAATAGCACATTCTCCGCAGAGTTTGCTAACAGGACAAGATGAAAGTTAGGCCTCATGTTTCAACTCAGTTACTTGATGTTCTTACGTCATTGGATTGGAAGAGCCTGGTCATGGCAAAGAACGCCTCTGTGGCTTCGGTGGTCCCAAAATGTTCGCCCTAGAATGAATAAAAACCTACGTGAAAGGAGGTGCAAAAATATCCACTTTGACATTGTGTCTTTCTTCCCAACCTGGTTGAGAAGGTAAATGATTTTGGTTAGGATGTGCAGGCATCGTCGCGGGTTGATGGGTGTCTCGTTGAAAATGCGAGCCTGAGAACAGAAATAACAATGACGGATACTCAATAGCAAATTCTTCACTTGCCAATCGCTTATTAACATTATTCCTGACGTACTTCTTGCAAAACGGCGCTTTTCTCCAGATGCTGGAATGGATTTGAGCCACTTCCTGAAAGAAAAAGGCACACAATGGGCACTAACGTCGTCTAAAAAACACGAAAATAACAATTTACCGCATAAGACCTCAACAGTCTCGATTGAGTAACACATTTCCATTAATTAACGGTTACCCATTCATTAGCATTAAGAGTCGTCTAACAATTAATCACACACCGCCAAGTGTTTTTATTGATCAAAATATGGATAAAATGAGCTAGCAGGTGGCGTGATTTCACTCCAGCAGCTAATTTTAAGATAGCATCGTCTGTCAATTAGTCAGCAAGGCGAAAGGCCACCGATCACCGTCGCCATTACGAGAATGACGTTTAAAACTCACCAGACTCTTCGTCTTTCTTGTCAAACTTCTTGATCATTGTGTATAAACTCACTGACGTGCGTAAATCGTTCAATTTCGAGGGTGCTAGTAAACGCTTCCACGTAGTCACAATTTAGACGGACTTCCGGTCTCTGACTCCTTTAGGTTGTTGTTTCAATGGCGGGTGGCAAACAATTTTTTGGTGCGTTACTGCCACCACTGGTGTGGAGTGTGTACAGCCACAATGACAAGCTTCCCCCTTTCAGTGAAATCGAGTGGACGCAGTTGCACACAATGTCCACAGGAGGGCAACCGTGAAACATAGTGTATTTCGAAAAAAAATATGCACTTAGAAATCAAGATTGAGCATATTTAATTACTGCATAGTTATTAGAGCAAAAATACAACGTTTTAATCCATTACGAAAGCTGAACGACACCGCTAGTTCTCTCTCCGCGATTTAAGATATCTTTTGACTCTGAAAATATAAACATTGGTGTTCTTTTCTTTCTTTTTTTAAATTATTCTTATTTTGCTTTCATTCAATGCACTATTTTAGTCTGTATTTTTTAAAATTATATTGCAGAGTTTAAAAACTTTGGCCTTATTTTCTTTCCATTTATTGGTGAGTAATACACGACACGATCTATTAAATTTTGTTACAATACGGGAAAATGATCACAAAATGACAAAAACGTTTATATGGCTTGACAGCAATGATTCCATAATAGAAGATCCTATTCAACAATTACTAATAATACGAACTGTGTACTTATTGTGACCTTTGTCTCATCTTATCTAGAACAAAACTTGATCTTTGAAAGTCGCAAGGAGGACGCTGATGCAAAATGAACACCAGGGCCGCTCCATGTAGGCTAAATACATGATTTATTTTTAAAAACCATACACATTACTCGACACGTTTCAAATGTAAATCCAATCACGATATCCATTTAAAATGCTCAAGATAAACAGACACAAAGTACTTTTATTTCCAAATGTTAAAAGATAAAAAAAGAATCCATAAAACAGATGGAGAAAAAAAAACAACAACAACATTTGTCCCTGTTTTTTTTTTTAAACAGGAAGAAGCTACAAACAAACTCCCGGTATGGATTCCGCTTTTGTGTGTGTTTTCAAAGGTCTTCCTTGCTGCCATTTTGTCATTTTATGTAAAAGCAACCAAGGTCAACGTGCCAGGTCACACGCCTCTGGGTGAAGAATGCCGAGGGGGCTGCGGGGGGAACGTGCAGCCACCGCAGCAAACCAAACAAAACACACAAAAACAAACAAACAAACAAAAAAAAGAGGCCCGTTCTCTCCCTCTCAAACCTATTTGCACCCTGAGATGAATGTTCCAGAACAACAAGACATTTGATTGGCCTCCCCGCTGTGCCAAATCCTTCACAAACTGTCTGGTGAGCGCGGTGAAAGCTCGATAAATCAGTTTAGCATCATAAAAATACAAAGGTACACTTGTTTCTGTATCAAAACTCTCGCTAGGAAATAAAGTACCCTGTGCAGATAGATACCAGTGTATGCCTCGTCTTGATTCTTAAAAAACAAAACAAAAAAAAGAATCCTTTTAGTGTTTCCAGTACATCAGGAGTCCAAAAAAAACGGTTCCCTGTGAGTGCAGGGCGGGAAGAATGCGGAACACTTTGGATGTCACATCTCGCGAGGAGGGCCAAGAAACACTAAAAACATAAAGTACATCGATTCAAAGAACTAAAGAACGACATCAGTGGGTGGGATTGGGATTTATATTTAGCAAGCATCCGCAGGCTTGATCAAGCTTCCATGTTGAAAAGAGCCAAGGCACAGTCACTAGCTAATTTAGTCTCAATTGAACCCAAGTTGTCTTGTGTGCGTTGCCTGGTTCTGAATGCGTTTCGCTAAATACAAGCCCCGTAGACTCCCTTTTTTTGAACGGTGAGAAGCTTTCAACATGTGGAAATCTTTTGAACACAAGATAACGGATGAAAATTAGGATTTCTTTTTTTTCCCGGAAGGTTTTGTGCACGTGGAAACTAGTGAGTAAATATTTATAGCGATGCTCCAAACACATCATCGGGGGGGCCGGGTGTACCTTCTCTCTATGCAAGACTTAGTGTTTATTGGCTTGGCTAGAAGTTTCTATGTTTATCTACAAATATATATATATATATATATATATATAAAACAAATAAAACTTGCAGGCAAAAATACTTAAGTTTCAATAGAAACACCCTTTTTTTCCTGAAAATACAGCAGTATCTGAAATAATCTCAGCATTTTTTTTGTGATATTTTTTGTTTTGAAATCTGTCCCCAGTTTTCTGCATCATACATCAGGAAGCTCTTTTGCCTACAAACAGAAAAAAAGTATCTACAAACTTTGTAAACAGACCGGCTTTTTCCCTCCATGAACATAAATAAGTCAAAATATTAACAGCCAAATGAAGCAGAAATGAGTTTTTCGTATGAGCGAGGGGCCGGAGAGCTAAATGTACAACACCATCGATATACAGCGCTATTAACGGCGATAGACGTCCAAAACTACATGTAACCGCTAGTAGCGGCTCGTCTCGTTCTTCTGCCGCGAATTTAAATGACCATCACTTGCCGACGTCCAATCCATCGGAACTGGGAAGGCTGCCAACCTTCCCGTTTCAAACATATTGGACGTCCTTCACCGTAAATGGTGGCCAACGAGTTACAAGAGAAGTGTACAGGTCCCGTCGCCTCGGGGGACATCGTCGTCCTCGTCCGTGTCGCCGCGTTCGGATAATATTAATAGTAAGAATAGAATAAGAAAAACAGGTCACTTGCAAACAAGAGTTCCGAATGACGCCTTTGTCCAGTCGGGCAAACCAAAAAAATGGGGGTGGAGAGGTCCGGGGGGGGGGCCGACTTCCGCTGTGGTTAAGGAAGAACAAGCCGAGAAGAACATCAAAATGTCTGCGCCAGCCGTCAGGTTCCTTCCAACGTAGGTTTGGCCCCACCCTGGCCCCGGTTTGCTCCCCCCTTGGTGTAGAAAAGTGGTAAGGTGCCTTTCAGGGAGGTGGGCGTGCTTTGCGATCAAAGGGAGGTCTCCAGGCTGTGTAGGGGGCTGCCCGGCGCCGGGTGGTCGCCCGCTTTGGTGGCCTCCGGCAGGAGGTGGTTGCTGCTCTCCACAGCGTTATTGTTCTGGTTGGGGGAGCCGGCATTAAGTGCCGCCGGGCTGGGGGAGGGCGAGCCGGCCGGCGAGGGCGAGGCGCTGCGGGGGCTGGCCGAGTTGCGCTTGGTGGGAGCGTCGTCCTCGGCGTCCGTGTCGTCTATCAGGGGTATGTGCGGCTCCGAGTCCTCTATCCGAAACTCCGGGTGGGTCATGAAGTTGTGGATGGAGCTCCGCGACTCGGGCTTCTCCAGGCCCTCATAGAGGGAGATGGAGCTGCGGAATGCATTCACCACGCGGATCTGCGGGCGGTCAGAAAAGAGGTTTTAGACGCAAAGCGCACTCAGTTTGGCAAGCCCAGTCGATACGAGGTGAGTTTTTAGTAGAGGCCTCAACACAAGAACACAGTCAGTAAAACACGTGCGGGTCGTTTCTGACACCTAAGAGCCTTCGGCGACACTGCAACGGAATCTTTGCGCTAAACGTGGTGATGCCGAGGCGTGCAGCTTGCCGCGTGTCAGAGCGCTTTTGGGCGCACTGTGAGCGAGCGACAAACCCAAACCAGTTTGTTGAGAGTGCCGATATGTCACCAAACGCTTAGATTGAGCGTCGGATTATTCCTCAAAAGTGCTAAATAAGCGAGAGGAAAACCAAGGGAGACTCAATGCCCGGAAAGTTGGAAATGCGTAGAAGAGGTAGATTTGACATACGTTAGAATAGGAGGACCAAACAAGAGATGAACGCATTGGCTGCTGTGACAGCAATAGACGCTTAATCCATTCGAACTGGGAGAATCAACCAATATTCAAATGGATTTGCACCTCTACTACTAATAAACTAATTTAAAGATATCTCATTTTCTTTTTTCTTTTTTTAAAGAACTGCATGATGGAACGTCAACGGCACCAAAGAAGTGACAGGACAGAAGATTGGGAAGGAGGAAAAACAAAAGACAGGAGGTGAAACAGATGACAGGAAAGCCAGAGGACAGAAGACAGATGATTAAATCTCATTATAGTGACAATAAAGGGATTCAATTCAATTCAAATGCGTGTTTTTTTTCTTCTTAATTTGTGGAGTCCAAGCCAACAAAAAAAGCCGCTGCAGCCAAGCACGTCCACAAGCAAACATCGTTAGACCAAAAACTAAAAAAAATGGCACACGAGAGCCAACCCATGCAGAGCGGGTGCTACCTTGTGCTCTACCGGCAGTAAACCTTTGAGTATAGCCCATGACACATTTTCACGGAATCTAAAGAAGGACACGCGGCGGGCTGGTCAGGGCGACCAACTGGCGCCGTTTGGAAGGAAGGACCTGCAATGAAAAGTTACTGAGCTTCCTCCACCTGTGGGGGGGAAAAACGGCCGACAATTTCCCAATCAATCCGGTAGATCTGTAAGAGAGAAGAGCCGCGAGGGGGGCCGGTCCGGATCACCCCCGCTTGCCCTCTTTTGAGGCCTTTAAAAAGCATGTCTATGGGCGTATACTCAAAAAAATTTACCCAACATTTAGAGCGCTGCGACACAGACCTATGAGGGCAACGGGTGAGACGGGGGCGGGGTTGCAAAGACTGACTGAGGCAGCTGCAGACATAACCTGCTCAAAATCGGGAAAACATCGCTGAAAAAATGCACACATTTCCCGGGTTATTCATCACAGTCCCAAAAATAACATTCCAAGCAGAAGCGGAACGGATGTGTGAAGTGATGAAACAGAGAAAAAAAATAACAACAACATCTCCACGCCAGAAGCCACCTCGTGGCATGGGTACATAGATAAGAAGGACGTCACGTGGCATCCAAGCTCGATGAGATGCGTAGGTTGCCTTTTGGGGTTTTTGGACAGGAAGAGCTCGAGGAGGTTAGAAGAGGAAACGTCTCATGCACGAGAGGAGAACACGCACTCACACCCCACGGCGGCAGGAGCGGAGTTGGTGGCAGCGGCGGTGTTGTTGTTGTTGTTGTTGGTGGGAGGAGGAGGAGTAGTAGTAGTAGTAGGAAGAGGAGGAGGAGGAGGACTAGTAGTGGTGTTGGAGGAGGAGGAGGTGGTGGAAAAGGCTACATGTGTAGGGCTAGAAACATTGGTTACATCGTGCTGCTGCTGGCTGGAGTTGGAGGCCTGCCGCCTCAGAGCCCCCTGAAAGGAGGTTCCGCTCTGGAACGCGCTCACTACATCCATCTGCAAAGAACCACACAGCGGCACAGGAGAAAACCCAGAGGAGGGAGAGACAGAAAGAAAGAAAGAAAGAAAGAAAGACAGAGAAAGGTGAAATCATAGCAGTCATCATCTTTAGCATCCAAGCACCCAAAAGTCACTTTGGGAATTTGACTTGATCAAAAAAAAAAAAAAGAGAGGTGAGGAAAAAGGGAGGAGTGGTAGATTGGCTCGAGAAAGGCACTGACCGATTGGTATTTCTCAAAACACTCCATCCGCCCGCCTTTCGGGAAAACTTTAGAGTGAACCCCTGCGATTTTTGCTTGTTTTTTTTGTTTTGCTATGGCCTTGCTGCTCAAAAGAGTTTGGTTACGACGGGAATAATTGCTCAGCCACCGTTCTCACGCCCGAACGCCCGCAAACCGCAAAAGGGGGTTCACTGTGCAATTGTTTACCAGTGCCGCTGCAAGTGATAATAGAGAGTTAAGAGACTTTACAGCTTTTGGTTTTCTTTGGAGGAGCCTGGAGTGTCCGTGGTTCTTTACCTGAGTCTGGATGCGGTTGAGGCCGCGGAACCACAGGATCTGGCCGCGACGGAGCTCTCGCTCGGCGTGGTCGATCTCGTCCATGTCGTCGAGCTCCTCCAGCTCTTCGTCGGGAATCTCCTCCTTCTGGGTGCCGTGGCCCGCTGTTTTCAGAAACTTTAATCGACTGGTGGGTATAGAAGATATGACCTGGAGGGGGGGGGAGAAAAAAAACGCTACACCTCACGGTCAAAATGCATCGGACGTATGTCGGCGTCAATGGCAGCTAATGCGTTAATATTAAAAAAAAAAAACATCTGTTTTATTTATTTATTTATTTTCGAATGAAAGTGGAAGGATTTCAAATCGAAATTGCTTCCTGCATGATGCTAATCCCACCACAGGGGGGAGTGCCGAGTTACAAATCCCAATCTTACCTGCCCCCACAGCAGGGAGCCAAAACCGAGGAAAGTGCACCAAAGCCACTGATCGATGCTCAGAGCCACGCAGCTAAACGGTTTCCCTCCAAACTGCACGATGACGATCTGGAAAGACGACAAGGAAGCCGTTGGTGGCGAAGAGAGGTCGCCAGGTGCGGTCCGGGCGTCGGCTCACCTGGATGACAAAGGTGCCAAAAACGATGCTGCAGAAGATGGGGTTGTTGAAGATGCCGTCAAAGACGTTGCGCTCGCCGTGGATCTTGCGGGCGTTGATCTCGTTGAACAGCTGCATCAGGACGAAGGTGTTGAAGACGATGGTGTAGTGTTCCGAGGGCGGCGCTCGGAGGGGCACGTTCCTGCCGCTGTCGATGTCGAATATGTTCTCGCCTGAGGGGCCAAAGGAGCGTCAAAGAGGAGCATGGCGGAGAAGAGGAAGAAGCCCCGGCCGGTTCCGTACCGGCGAAAAGCAGCGTGAAGATGATGACCAGTTGGTACACGCCCTGGCCCAGAATGTTCTTCATCATGGTGCGAGAGATGAGAGGCTTGTTACGGCCGTACGGCTTCCTGAAAAGCAGGGCTTCGGTGGGGGGCTCCGTGGCCAGCGCCAGCGAGGCGAAGGTGTCCATGATCAGGTTGACCCACAACATCTGCACCGCCTTCAACGGCGAATCCTGCGGGACGAGAGCCATCAAATACGTACTGCTTTTGTGGCTCTATCATCTATTCTTCCAACCTGCGTGATGCAGGCGCCCGTGAAGGCCACGATGACAGCCACCACGTTGACGGTCAGCTGGAATTGCAAGAACTTGGAAATGCTGTCGTACACGTTGCGTCCCCACATGACGGCCTTGACGATGCTGGAGAAGTTGTCGTCCGTCAAGATGATGTCCGACGCCTCTTTGGCCACGTCGGTGCCGGCGATACCCTGCGGGAGGAAACGGACAACCGGTGACGCCATACGCGGCAAAGCGGATGCCTTGGCGGCCGCACTTTTTGCGCGAGACTAACCATGGCGAAGCCGACGTCGGCTTTCTTCAAGGCGGGACCGTCGTTGGTGCCGTCCCCCGTGACGGCGACCACTTGTCGCCGCTCGGACACGGTGCTGTCGATAATACCTAGAGCGGTAAAAGATGAGAGTCAAATGCGAAGATTGACAGCTCCCTTTCTTATGGATCCTACCTTTAACTAAAGTGTGTTTGTCCGTTGGGGATGAACGTGCCAGCACTCGTAGTTTGGGCCAGATCTTGTCAATGCGCTCTTGCTCGATCTACACAAAAAATAAATGGCCAAAGTGTTTCCAGAAACGCTCGCCGCCGTAAGCCCACCTCTCCCTTTTCATTGCGGATCCGTCGGTTGAACTCTTTGCCCTCCAAACAGATGAAGTCGTCTCCGGGGTTCAGGATGCCGCATTTGCTGGCAATGGCGCGCGCCGTGTTGATGTTGTCGCCCGTCACCATTCGCACCGTGATTCCAGCACGCTGGCACTTTCGGATGGCATCCGGCACCTGAAAAAAAAAAAACGACAGTCAAGTCCCGCTTTTTTTCCTCCTGCCTAATCCTTTCCCACGCATTTCCGCACATCACCTCAGGCCTCACGGGATCTTCGATGCCCACCACGCATATGCACGTGAGCCCAGTGAGGATGTCGTTCTCATTGTCCCAGTCGGGCTCGCCGTCCGCCGTGGCGAAATCCCGGTACGCGAGGCAGATGGTCCTCAGGCCTTCCGAGGCCATGGGCTCGATCACTTTCTTCACCATGTCGTCGCGGTCTCGCGGACGAAACACCTTTGACTCGCCAGACGCCGTCAGGATTTTGTAGCACCTATGAGCAGAGAACGTGGCGATGACAGACAGCTGAAAGCGCACAAAAAAATTAAACTAAATAGGACGAGGGGGCAGTTAGAGGGGGAAACAAAAGCATTTGAACGTGGAGCCTCACGAATGTGACGTCACATTAAGCCCTCGGCGGGTTCAAAACAAGCCCGCTCGCTTAAGAGGCTTACGCAGTTGTTACCGGCTCATTTTCTCAGCGCCTGCTTATAAGTCGCAAAGTAAGGGACTCGGGTGGGATGCGCCTAGCCTGCTTTAAGACATGACGTGTAGATTTCACCCATATCCGGCCGGAGCAAGCAAAAACCACACAGACCAGGATCTACTTTTCAAGGAGCCGACCTTCCGCGATCAGATGTTTTTTTCCACGCCACCGACAAAGCTCAGCAGGTATGTTCAGGGGTGCTCACACTTTTTCAGCTACGGAGGAAATTATAAAGGGGGCAGCTGAGACAACTCCAGTCTCATCATCAACAAAGGGAGGCAAAGAAAGACTGTAAATGGTGGTGCACGTTTGAAGTGTCCGAGATCAATGTATCACTTAACAAGCAGCTGTCACTTATGTTCGCCGAGGCTGTGGGCTCTACACATAAGAAGTTGTTGTTGGCAGAGAGCCTAATGCAGTCAAAGATAAACGTTAAAAAACACAGATAGGTACGCGTGTCCCAAGTAAATCAGTAAAATACAATTATCGCACATCCTGCGATGGTGAGTATTCCACACATCGCGGTACAAACGAGACTTCGTTGAGAAAGAAAACCAACAAATGTCACTGTCGTGCGATCTACCGACGGCACCTTGGAGATCGACTGATACCTGGCGATCGACGTATTGAGCACCCTTGCTGTAGACTGACGCCATTTAAACCTTACTTTTTAAGGAGAATTTCGGAAGCGCCCTTGCTGAACATCCGGTAGCTGCCGTCGGCCATCTTCAGCACCGTGCTCATGGACTTGCGCACCGAGTTGAAGGTGTACACTTTGTGCAGCTTCTCCTCGGGGATCTCGTTGCGAATGGTCTGGTACTCGCGCTTGAGGTCGGTAGAAAATCCCAGTAAGGCACATTCGGTCTTGTTCCCCACTTGCCGAGGCAGACCGCCTTCCTTCTCCGGAGGCTGACGGAGTCAAATGAGAAAAACGGTGAGTTTCTCCACCGCATCGGGACACGCTATTCCCCGCTCGTACCATGATTTTGGTCGTGTAGGCGCAGTTGACCGCTATCCCCAGAATCAGGAAATCTAAAATGGAGGCGGGGATGTTCTCTGGGTCCGGCACCTTCTTGTAGTGTTTATCGGCCACGTAGGCCTGGACCACTCTCATGCGGTTCATCGTCAGCGTGCCCGTCTTGTCCGAGCAGATGGCCGTGGCGTTGCCCATGGTCTCGCAGGCGTCCAGGTGGCGCACCAAATTGTTGTCTTTCATCATTTTCTGTCAGAAGGAGGACAAGTGTTACTGTTTACACATTCGATCGCAGCCAGCGGGATCATTGCTCGGCTTTAAGTATCACTCAGTTGCAGCCTTAACAAGCCGGGCTGCAGCTTTTAATAGGCTAAAGCGTAAGCCGGCGGAACCGCGAGTGACCAGGTTACGAGGCCGTACCTTGACAGAGTACGCCAAGGAGATGGTGACTGCGAGGGGGAGGCCTTCGGGAACGGCCACCACCAGCACGGTGACGCCGATGATGAAGAATTTGACAAAGAATTGAATGTAGATGGGTGTGCAGGCCTTGACCCAAGGCAGGTTTTGGATCCAGAAGGTGTTGAGCACAAAGAGGACCACCAGGATAATCACGGTGATGGCCGACATCACCAATCCTGAATGGGAGGAAGGTGAATGAGTGAATCGCCGGTACACATCCAGACTGCCAGCCTTCCACTCCAAATGGCTTGGATAACTAGCGCCCTTAACGGCACCCCACGGGTTTTAACCAAAAACAAAAAAGTCACGTCTAAAAATGAAAAAAATGAGGTGGTGTCTTACCCGCTTTGCCGATTTGGACAGCGAGTTTGGTCAGCTTGCCCTGCAGGACCGATTTCTCTTTTTTGGGCAGGTTGGCTTTCTTTTTCTCCTCCGCGTCGGCTCCCTCGTCGCTGTTTAGGGGCTGCATTTCCATGGCGGCGCCATCCTGCGCTTTTGCTGCGAGCAAGAAACCCTTTGATGTCATTCAATTATTCATTTTTCATGCCGCTTATCGTCACGAGTGTCACATGCAATCGGTCACATGCCCACTCATACCTACAGACAATTTAGAGCAGCAGTGTTCAAACTACAGCCAACTGCGGCTCGCTGCCCAGTTTTTATTGCCAGCACCAAATGATGAAAATATCCTTAAATATGGCCCATTAGAAAATCTTGTTGCCTTTCTGAGTCAAAATGGATTGGACGTCTATCGCCGTCAATGACAACCAGTGAGTTAATGATTAAAAATACATTTTAAAACCCCGATCTTCATACCCGATTTCGATCCTCTTTATAACAAATGAGAATGGAAGAAATTCAAGCTTGGACACCCCTGATTTAGAGCGTTCAATCAGCCAGCCATGCGTTTTGGGTAGGAAACCGGACCCGGTGGAAACCCACGCAAGCACGGGCCGAACATGCGAATTCTATGCAGAAAGGCCGGAGCCAGCGCTTGAAACCTTGAACCTAGGACTGCGGGTTGGGTCGGGCCTAAAATCTCAATCATTACTTTGGGTTCGGGTTGGGTCGGGCCAGGCTTCTCTCGCTGAAAAAAAAATGTACAGACGCTCCCCTACTTACGAACAAGTTAGGTTCCGAGCGATTGTTCATAAGTTGAATTTGTTTGTAAGTTGCTCAGTGCTATATTTTGTATTTAATTTATGTTTAAGGCCTATATAAGTATGTTGAAGGTTTATATAAGTGCATTTGTATGTTTAAGGCTTGTATAAGTAACACATTGGTTTGTACTGAAAAAAACATTTAATAAAATGGAGAGAATACATACAGTACTGTATACATACATTAGAGAGAGAGAGAGAGAGAGAGAGAGAGAGAGAGATTTACTAGAAACTGGCCGAAAGAAGCTATCTAATGATGATTGCAGTTTTCCTTTTTTTCATCATAAATGATTCGGTAGCACTGTATGGCATCATTCAATTTATTTGCAAACTTTGTGCAACGTTCAATATTTGGGTACTGCTGCTCGATCTTTATGTTTATAAATGGTACTGACGGTCGAACGATTCAAGTTGTATTCGCGTGCAACGCTCACCATTTTATCACGCGCATCAAGCTTTGTTATTATTGCCACTCATTTCAAATGAAATGGCTTGCCTCTTCCATGCACCTCCCTCAATAGAAGCCTTTCGCTTTTACCAACCATATTGAATAATGGATGCACGAGATATTTAATGATAAAAATGAAAAAGGTTCTTTGCGCACTGGAGACACGTTCACGCACTTCCGCATTGCAACGAACTGGGCAGAAGAAGGTGGATGCTGGGTGAGCTGAGCTCTCACAGCGCCAGGCGTCGGTATTAGCGGTGGAAAGAAGCACTACTCGGAAAAAGGCGCGCAATACAAAATCGAACTTACGATCATTTTTCGACATAAACGCAATTTGCAGACATGTTCGTATTTACCGTTGTTCGTAAGTCGAATGTTCGTAAGTAGGGGAGCGTCTGTATACTAAAACGATGTGTGGATACTAAACTAAGGAATACTTAAAATAAAATAAATAATTTGAAATTTTGGATAAACCAGGCCGAAAATCAATACCCGCGGGTCCGGTTGGGTCGGGCCGGATCTTACCTCTATCGTGAAATATAACACATAAATGATTGTATTTATATTAAAAACAGGTCTCCCCGTCTGTCTATTCGCGACCTCCCCTCCCTCGCAGGCAGAACAGATGGGAATCCTGAAGACTCCTGAGCCGATAAAATATGAGGTCTCGTCTCTGAAGAGGCACGCTAAAATCATTCATCGTGCCAAGCTGTGAAAGCCCTCCAGGACAATTGTCACATCTTTCTTCCTTCAAACTTGGGATGATTTAATTAAACGCCTCATGCGACGGCGCGTCCGTGACAAGGCGAAAGTACGGCGTGAAGGGGACGGGGAGGATGAGCGCCGAGTTACCGCAGCTGCCGCGGACTTCGGTTAGTTCTGGACTCACACGGCCGGAGTAATCTCAGTCTAAAAGATTACGGCCGCGTCCTGGCAGGCGGATGGAATCTGCACGCAGGGGGACTGGGGTTCCCGAGTTGTCCACCACGGCGAGGCATGGCCCGGGCGCCCTGCTCGCCGGCCTTCGAGCCGGACCCTCCCATGGGAAAACAACCGTCAAAGCCAAAAGCTGGGCAGAAGCGGAGTAGGCGGACTGAGTGGGGAGAAGCAGATGTTCTGGGCCCGGGACTTGTTGCGTCGCTTTAATCTCCTCACCGCTAATCGCTGTAACTGGATTGGGTAGCACCTGCTGCCCAAAGCACAATGTGCCATGCGAGGAAAAAGGGGGAGACGGCGTGCCAGGACGGCCGAGCACGCCTTGTCAGAAAGTACCGGCATTGCTGTTCGCCTTAAGAGGGAGCCATCATGCGTGCGTCCCGACTCGTTCCACCACATTCCAAATAAACTCCACAGAAATCAACCACACACAACACGACCTTTTCCAAGACATTCCACCTGTAAAGCCATCATTAGCAGCCTGAAGCTTTAAGGTCAATCATTCGGCCTATTTTGGCTCATTTTTCAAGAGGGACGGATATCGTAGCATTTGGAACCTGTCCGTGCTAATCGAGTCAAGAAATACGGTTTGAATAAACTCACGGTGCACGTTCAAGGTCGAACCCTTTGACTAAAAAATCATGCTACTCACCTTTCTTACGATTTTCTACGGAACCGTCCTGCTTCTTGTCTGAACACAAAAAAAGCAGGAATATACGGTTACTGATGAAATGGAATAACTGATCAGAAAGTAAATGAGGCTATGATGACACTCACTTTTTCTCTGTTTCTTCTTCTCCTCTTTTTCCTTCTTCTTTTCATCTTCATCCTCGTCATCCTCATCCTCGGCCGCGCCGAGCAGCGTGAAAATAATTCCGGTTTGCGAGTTGACACCCACCGCCGTGACCACCATTTTCCCCGAGCCCTCCATCACGTGGGTGCCTGTTGGAGAGAGGAGGATTGGCCATTTGAAGTTTCCCCAAGTGTGCGGACCGAAATAAATGCCTCGGTAGATTGCCAAGAGAGCAGAACACTCGATGGAACCAAAAAAATGTGAAAAGTAAAAACGAGCAGATAAACCCTATGCTATAAGAGCGTATTGCAACGAATAATGGTGAGTAAGTGCCATTGTGGCTCGGTCTTACCGGATAAGAGCATTAAATCCTTCTCTTGCGTCTTCTTGACGTGGTCAGACTCTCCCGTGAGCGAGCTCTCGTCGATCTTCAAATCGTTGCCTTGGATGAGGAGACCGTCGGCGGGCAAAAGGTCTCCTGCAAAGCGCGCAAATGGTCAAATCGGCGTCCTGCCCCTCTGCAAGTACGGCGCCCGATTCGTCTCACCGTATTTGATTTGTGCCACGTCCCCCACGACGATCTCGGCCACGGGGATCTGGATGACCTGCCCGCCGCGAACCACGGTGAACTTCTGCTCCTGCTCGATGCGGTTTTGGAGGCCACGGAACTGCTTCTCTTTGCTCCAGTCGTTGAAGGCCGTCACCAGCACCACGCATATGACCGACAGCAAGATGGCGGCGCCCTCGATCCAGCCCGCCTCCGCCTCGTGCTCGTCCTCGCCACCGCCGCCGGCGGCCTTTCCGCAGTCTGCCCGCGGAAGGGAAAAGAAAGCAAACAAAGAGCGGTCATGCGTGTCAACTCTCCAAATAAAGCTGGCCGGAAATAAACAATGCGACCGGAGGACACGGCAACGATGACCAAACGGGCCGCGACGTTATCCGAGCTACCTTCTCTTTCGGCGTCTTGAGGTCTGTAAAAAGAAAGGCCAAGTGAAACGACAGCTGCCACTTCCAGGATAATCAGTGTGACATCCTGCAGCGCCTCCCAAACTAATTGCAAGAAGGTTTTGGGCTTTTTGGGCGGGATGAAATTTTGCCCAAACACTGCTTTCCGCTTCTCAATGTCTGCCGGCTGTCCACTCAGACCTGAAAAAGGAGAGAGAGCAAGAGAGTGCAGGGGTTGAGGATGAGATAGATTTCAAATATATACACGTTTATCAAGACTGTAGTCTTAACTAGAGCTGCAATTAGCAACAACTTAGCCTAATTAATCGAGAAATAAAGGTTCCGAGAACGAAACAAAAAAATCTTCGACGACTATATGGCGCACCGCATTTAAAGGCGCAGTGTCAGTAACGAGTGCTATTTCTGTATTTGACACACAAAAGACGCATTTAAAGGCGCACCGCTCCATATTACCACTAGATGGTGCTGCGCTAAAGGGAATGTCAACAAAACAGTCAGATAGGTCAGCCAAACTTTATTAATAGATTACAAATCAGCTTTCTGACAACTCCATTCACTCCCAACATGAATAAACAAGTTTTTTTCTTTCTCCAAGGTTAAAAGTATTAGTATTTTCGTGACACAGCAATAGCATTATAACTCATGTTGAACAGGTGGCCATCTCACCAAAGTCGTCATTAATCGAGTCAGTAATTTCTGCCTTCCTGAAAGCTCGGACCACAGTTGAAACTTCCACTGGGAATGACGACGAACATAGAATTAAATGTGCTAGATCGAGTTCAACCGAAATGCAACGCCGTTTTATATATCTCAGCATTCACCGCGCACCGGAAATAGAGTCTGGGGCTGCTTGCCGTAGTTGCCAGAGCTGTTGCGGCTCAATATTTATCCATATATAATATATACCGTATATTCACGACTATATGGCGCATCATATTTTAAGCCGCAGTGTCAGTAACGAGTGCTATTTCTGTATTTGACAAACACAGAGGACGCACCGTTTTTAAAGACGCAGCCAGGCATGGCAAAACATACACCAGCTTTAACATACACCCACACGCTAAAAACACGTTTTTAAAAAGGCAACGGAAGTAAAACTGAGTTTGGTTGTACTTTATTTAGCCATTTTTCAATGTACTCAGTCATCATCACCCACAAATCCATCAAAGTCCTCATTTTCTGTGTCCGAATTGAACAATTGTCCAAATGAGTCATTGAAAACGCCGGGTCCCCTCTCTTCATTTTCAGAGTCACCGTCATTGCCATGTGGCTCCACAGAGATGATGCCGGCTTTGCCAAAAGCTCGAACAACCGTGCAAGCAGACACGTTCACCCAGGCGGCGTGTCGGCAAGAAGTGCTCAGTCAAGCTCTGGAGCCTGGAGCTTACACAGGGCGCTTTGCATTATTGGGCGCCCTGTCTATTTTGGAGAAAATTTAAAACTTTTAAATGCACCTTATAGTCGTGAAAATATGGTATAAATAGTTTGCAGTCTAGCTTTGAATGCTCTGTTGACGCCAACATCTAGCGGCAGCAGTTCTATTCCACCCTATTAAATGACGGCCGCTCGCAGGCTCGTAGTTGCGAGACCTATAGAGGATGGTGTACCCTATCGACTGATTTATTTTATTTTATCGTGATAACAATTTTAGTATTAGTCCATATATAAAGCGCACTGGATTATAAGGTGCCCTGTCTATTTAAGAGAAAATTTAAGACTTAAGTGCGTCTTACAGTCGTGAAAATACGGTAATTTAAAATTTAAAGATGCTGCTGCTTGTAATTTTTCTCTCTAAGCAAAGTCTTAATATAAAAGGTCAATTATTCATATATTCGTTGAACAGAAATGAACCCTTTTCTCTTTAAACTAGGACTGTAGCACAAATATACATATACACATCTATATATATGTGTGTGTATATATATATATATATATATATATATATATATATATATATATATATATATATATATATATATATATATATATATATATATATATATATATATATATATATATATATATATATATATATATATATACACACATATATACATACATACATACATATATATACATACATACATACATACATACATACATACATACATACATACATACATACATACATACATACATACATACATACATACATACATACACATATACACATACATACACCATACACTTGTAAAGAACATAATGTCATGGCTCTCTTGAGTTTCCAGTTATTTCTACAACTCAGATTTTTCTCTGATAGAGTGGTTGGAACAGATACTTCTTTGTATCAAATACAAAAAACATTCATGAAGTTTGGTTCTTTTATGACTTTATTATGGGTGAACAGAAAAAAGTGATCAAATCTGCTAGATCAAAAATATACATACAGCAGTGCTAATATTTGGTAACATGTCCCTTGGTCATTTTCACTTCAATTAGCCGCTTTTGATAGCCATCCACAAGCTTCTGGTTGAATCTTTGACCACTCCTCTTGACAAAATTGGTGCAGTTCAGTTAAATGTGATGGCTTTCTAACATGGACTTGTTTCTTCAGCATTGTCCACAAGTTTTCAATGGGAATTAAGTCAGGACTTTGGGAAGGCCATTCGAAAACCTTAATTCTAGCCTGATTTAGCCATTCCATTACCACTTTTGATGTGTGTTTGGGGTCATTGTCCTGTTGGAACACCCAACTGCGCCCAAGACCCAATCTTCGGGCTGATGACCTTAGGTCATCTTGAAGAATTTGAAGGTAATCCTCCTTCTTCATTATCCCATTTACTCTCTGTAAAGCACAAGTTTCATTGGTAGCAAAACAGCCCCAAAGCATAATGCTTGACGGTAGGCATGGTGTACTTGGGGTTAAAGGCCTCACCTTTTCTCCTCCAAACATATTGCTGGGCATTGTGGTCAAACAGCTCGATTTTTGTTTCGTCTGACCACAGAACTTTCCTCCAGAAGGTCTTATATTTGTCCATGTGATGAGCAGCAAACTTCAGTCGAGCCTTAAGGTGCCGCTTTTGGAGCAAGGGCTTCCTTCTTGCACGGCAGCCTCTCAGCCCATGGAGATGCAAAACACGCTTGACTGTGGACACCCTGCTGACCAATTTTCTTTCAGCAGCAGGTGATAGCTTGCGTTTTCTTCCTGATTGTGGCAGTGACAAAACAGTGCCATGCACTTTGTACTTACAAACAATTGTTTGCACTGTTGCTCTTGGGACCTGCAGCTGCTTTGAAATGGCTCCAAGTGACTTTCCTGACTTGTTCAAGTAAAGGATTCGCTTTTTCAGATCCATGCTGAGCTCCTTTGACTTTCCCATTGTAGCGTTTGTGGGCATTTGCATGCAATGAGACCTATTTAAATGGCCTCAAAGAAGTCACCAGCTGTAGTCACTCATAATCACTCACAAGAAGTTAAGAGGCCATGCTATGAAGCTCATTTCACTGACAACTTTCTAAGTCACCAAAATTGCTAATTCGTGTTGCTGTATTTATATTTTTGACCCAGCAGATTTGATCACTTTTTCTGTTAACCCATAATAAAGTCATAAAAGAACCAAACTTCATGAATGTTTTCGGTGACAAAGAAGTATCTGTTCCAATCACTCTTTCAGAGAAAAATCAGTTGTAGAAATAACTGGAAACTCAAGAGAGCCATGACATTATGTTCTTCACAAGTGTATGTAAACTTTTGATCACAACTGTACATATATCCATACATATATACATATACAGTTGTGGTCAGAAGTTTAAATACACTTGTGAAGAACATAATGTCATTGCTCTCTTGAGTTTCCAGTTATTTCTACAATTTGAGTTACGAAAAGCTCGACATACGAGCTCAGTCCCGGAACGAATTAAGCTCGTATCTCGAGGTACCACTGTATATATTTACACTTTACAGCTAATGCACTTGCAACAATTTTCTTACAAATGTTATACTACATGTTTATGCTACAAACTCAGATAGAGGAAATTTAGCATCTCCACATTTTGATGAATGACACAGATTGGCAGCAACATTCAGGTGCATACTGCCACCTACCGTACAAGTATGTACCACCCATCCCCCCACGCGCTTGAGTACACCGAGTACCCCCGCAAATAGTTCAACGATGACAGATCGGCAAATCTGCTGGCAACCAATTTAATTATTGATTTGATCGATGAGCCGTGGCAGCCTTAGTCTTAACTATCAGCCATCTCGTCTGACGACAGATGGATGCGAGCGACGCTGAGGGCTAAAAGTCCCGGGTATAATTTGCGAGGGGAATCGGCCCATCTGAGAGGACACAATGGGGCCGCACTGGAAAGAATAGACGTCAAATGCATCAAACGTGGGACCGCGTGCATTCTTGTGCGCTGTGGGGACCCTCGCCGAAGCCATTCACTGGCCTCCACGCATATTCAAAAAGGGCCTACGCGCAGTTGATGATGCGCCACGCTTTTTCAGCTCTATTCATACACACGGCTCGCGTGTGGGGGTGGAGTGGATAGAAAGAGCTGTGCATGTATGTGTGAAGCTATGACGAGGAGTGGGATTCGGAGCAGAGGATGACTGCGCGAAACCGCCGCCGACTGGCATGAAGGACACAGACGACTCACGCGTGTAAATCACAGCGTATAATTTATAACCGTAATGACAAGTGAAGTTTAATAATAGAGGGCTGTATATTTATCAAGAAGGGAAGGACTTTCTAAAAACAGGAGTGTAATGGTTCAAATAGTGGACTTGGAATCAGCCATGATATCCAGCTCTAACATACCATATTTATTTGAGTATAACGCCCAGTCATAATTTGTGACTAAAAATTGGTATAAATGTTATTTTTTCACTTTTTCTCAGCTCACACTAAGGATGGAATTGGTATTGGTAACTGGCAAATGCTGAACACATGTCGCCATGACAAAACATTTATTCATAACATATGGTATAGAAACCTGGTAAAACAAACTACCAGTATGAAAACAATTCTTAAATGGAATTTACAATTTTAAATCCTGAAAGCCTAATTCATTATTATAATATTTATCATTTTTCAAAGTCTGATTCATCATCATCAAATTCACCAAACAATTGATTCCATTCTTCTTGAGTTTGTTTTTCTGAGTGTGAGCAACGGCCAATAGAACGGGCTCTCACGCCGCGGACAAAGACACGTTTTACGTCACCGGCGGAGGGCAGTGTTTTGCCGAGATTCATGTATAACGCGCACGAACTTTGCTTCAGTTTTTTCGGTACAAAATTTTGCGAATTATACTTCAATCCACAAGAACAGGGAGGACAGGCAGTTGACAAACATTCATTCAAATGGATCGGGTATCTACTCGTGACAAGCTATTTATAAAATAAAGCAAACAATGGATTGAAGGTCAATGGCACTAGAACATATTTACTTATGGGCTACCCTAAAACCAGTTTTGTTTTCAGATTGAAGTAGTAGACCACAACCAGATCCTTTCTTGAAGGTCCACTAGCGGAGAAGGAACCGGAAAGATGAGTCACCAACGGTCAACAAGCAATAACTGCCCGTCACGGCGCCCTCGCCACCTCGCCGTGTCTGCTTTGATTCTTTAAGCCGCTAATGAAAAGTTGCTGACGGCTACGGCCCGCTTCAATTTTATGCCACTTTTTCCCTTCGGCGCTAAGACGCAATAAATGAAAGTGACAAAGTTGTCAGCGCCTCATCCCGGTCTGGACGGAAACTGAAAAATTAGGTGGGCCACAGCGCCACTCGGACCGCGAGCGGCTTAATCATTAATCATTTCATTTGTAGGCCCCCGGTTGACCCCGGGACGGCCGCGACTGTCATCCCGGCCGCGGCCGACGGGTCAAGGTGAGTCTTGGCCTTGTTGCCAGTTGCGGTTTGGCTTTTTTTTTTTTGCTGCCTCCGGATTGAAGATTGTGTCAACAGGAGAGAAAAACAACCAGCAAAACACGTCAATTCGATCCTGCCACTCAATGACTGAAGCCTCTCTTTCTTCCAAGAGTATGACCAGCATCCCGTTTGTTTTAGACAGCATTATTCTCTGAATAATGGCGCATTGTCCCTTCCCGATGGGAGGAAACACCGTAGGGTTTGTGTTAGCTCCTAATTCGGGGCACATATAACAAACAGCAACTCTTAGAGCACAAGTTCCATTAGGAATGCAGAGAAACCTGAAGGATTACACAGGAAATTGGTTCATAAAAGCAGACCAAAATAGTCTAGCCCTCAATCCCCTACTTTCTTGTCTGTACCGCCTCTGCCGTGGAGGCTTTTTATCACGCAGTTGAACACACTGACCCGCAAGAATCTCAATGTGCTGACCGATGGCGGCTTTGCGGCAAAGGCTCGACTGTGGGGAAAAGCAACACGCGACACAATGAGGCCGATTTGCGAACGGCATTCCAACGACGGAGGCCTTACGCAGCTTGCGGGGGCCAGGGAGTGCAACGCAAATGTTTAAACCTCACTGATGCAGAAATCACACTGGAGAGGGTGGGGGCAAATAAGTAAGCCTTGTCATTAATATCGACGTGGAGGGCAGTTTAACGGGCCTCATTACGCAATGGGATACGGCCATTAGGGAATGGGAAGATAAACACTATGCTTGAAAGGGCTCACTGATAGCTACGGTTCCACGCCATGGCCGGCGGTAGACATCTGAAGTGGCGAGGACGCGGTTGCACTTGGACTCGCAGAAGTAGCCTTCAAAGCGGAGCGGCGGTGCTGACAAGATGGCGCAGTAGGTGCTAAAACAGCGCGCGGTCCGACGAGACCAAAAATAGATCACCCCGGTCCACTCTATGGTCAGTACATCTCTGGTCGTATATCCGTCACACCCCTGCGGCGAGGCAGGGCTCCGCTAAAACGGAGTGTTATGGATGACAGAACACAAACGAGAGGAAACCAAGCATCTCGTTTCTTAGTGGGTGGAAGCGCAGGTGTGATTATGCACACTGCGGCAACAGGAAAAGTTGAGTAATACTTCGCTGAGTGAGGAAAATGAGCTTGGAAATGTGGAGGATTAGGGAGGGATTGGTTAAAGAGGGTTTTAGACGCAAGCGTCCAACTAATTAGAAATCCCTTTTCAATTGTCAAGCCCCTGTAATCCCGCGCCAGTGACGAATGAGCTCATTGGTACTGTTAAATATCAAAGCCGGCGAGAGCCTCGTCGTCGTCGTAGTAGTCCGGCACGCTCGCCCGATGTCGCGGGTGTCACTCGGTGACAAAGGGTGACGCAGAACTCGCCGGCGTGACAGTGACACAAGTGACACAAGTGTCAGAACAACCGGCACGAGCGAGTCCGCTCGGCGCCTCGCGTCATCGCAACGTTGTTAAGGTAATGATTCTGGCAGCGACCGCACACGATTGGTGCTGCCATGCAGGAGGGGGTATTTACAGCATTCCCTTTGGCGAGATGAAGCCAAGGGACTTTTCTCTCTCTCTCTCTCTCTCTGCTTTGAAACTCTGCATAAAGAGGACTGTTGCAGCGACAGTGAGTACGCGGTGCCGTTTTAATCTGGGATCAAACTGAAAATCCTCTCCCATAAGAGTTCAGTCAAGGTCATACTAGCGATTAGGCAGACCGTCTATAGAGAGCTGCTGAAACCGAATAGTGGGACTAAAGGAGGGGGCGGGGTCCATGCTGTTAACCCCTCAAACGTCTCATATTCGCAACGCAGTGACGACCCACGGATTTGGGCTCACTTACCCAATGTGAGACACACTCTTTCCGCTTGAAATTTGAAAGCCTCCTGTTTTGCCAACCCGCACGGAGGACATTAACTTGGTGCGGGCCCGGTGCTACGCCCGAGCAGACAGCTGCTCCGTTGGGCGCCCACGACGGGGAGGCAAAGGTGAAACAGGAGAGAGGAGGCACGGCCGGGCCCTGAAATAGAGCCGCGGCGGCCCGGGTCAGAGCCCGGCCGCCCGGCCACCTGTCCGACACTTGAGCTTTCCGAAGAAGTGACGTCAAAGCGTTCGGCGGCAAAAGGCTACGCCTTCCAAACTATGCGCATGTCGCGTGTCGCAGCAAAATATCCGATTCTGAAAGTGAGGCGAAAGGTTACTTTACCGTCCGTTGGCGAGGTTTTTAAGCGCCCGCAGAGTCCGTGAACGTCCCCGTAGGATTCCCCGATTCTGGTTAGGCCTTCGGCGCCCCGCAGTTCCATGATGGAGCGCAGTTCTTTGAGCGAGCAGCCAAAGTCACCATCGTG
Organism: Stigmatopora argus; assembly: GCF_051989625.1. NCBI lineage: Eukaryota > Metazoa > Chordata > Actinopteri > Syngnathiformes > Syngnathidae > Stigmatopora > Stigmatopora argus. Next base: position 4,029,123 of record NC_135409.1, on the reverse strand, counting down.
ATTGGCCTCCGCGATGGAGTTCTTGACCCCGCTGTATGAGTTGTTCGCCATCTTCTCCCACCGGTACAAAGCTCGGAGGGGATAAAAATTCTTAAAAAAAAAAAAATCCAAATAAAAACAAAACACACTAGAGTGTCCCGGAGACCGCTTAAATCCTCCCAAGCTCGCACACGGCGGCAGCTCCCATTAAAAGGGCGACGGGGCCGTCAGAGGCAGCCGGAGTCATGCGACAGCGGGTCGCGGGGCAGCGCTTCTACAAAGGCAGCCATGGCCCTCGGAACGCGGGGTCTTCCTGGCGTCTCGCTGCGACGGAGGGAAACTCGACGAGTCGGAGATCAGCATGCAGTCAGATCTGAAAAGACCAAAAGTAAACACACCATTAAAAGGGACATTAGCGAATACAGTGATGGTGCCTTTGTTAGGACGGCGACTGAGCATTCCCGATCCTTGAGTCATGCAATGTACATCGGCGGCCCACCGCACGGGCCGCTTTCCAGGATCGAGATTCACTCCTCAGCTGTGGCCCTGCCAGCGAGCTGGGACACACTGAATGATTACTCCAGGAAAAGCCTGCCATTTAATCTAATTAAGAATATCAGAAGCATCGAGGAGCTCCACGGTGGTGCTGCGTTGCAAGGGAGACCATTCTCAGTGCAATGAGACTGCTTCATAGGGCAATAATGTATGGATTCCTTAGAAGCAAAAAACAAACTACACTTTGCTCATCTGGGCGGAAAAAAAAACAAGGGCGCGTGGTCCAGGCTCCCTCTAATCTCTGAACTAGCTGACGAGATAAAGCAACTGGTCGCCGTTTATCTCCCGCTTCCAAAATGTCGCATGGGACGGCATAGCAGCACGATAGATAACGTCCGGCTGTATTTAACATCGGCGCTCGCGGCTTGTTCTGTTGAGATTCTTGGAAACTATTCGGTCACACGTCGAGAATCGACTCGGGGCCATCTGCTGCGGGAAAAAAAACAGGAGAGAAATTTGTTTTTGATCACGCGGCACCATCGCGAGGCTGCTTGCATTACTGAGGTGGAACAGGTTATGTGGAATCGGTTCGTAGAACCGACAAAACCACAAGTGAATGTCATAGCATCGAGCCGACGGCTAATGGTCACCACCGCCTTGTGGCCCAATTCGAAGACTGACTACCAAACGACCACAGGTTGGTCAGCATCAAGAAGAATGCAGTACACTATTAATGGTCCATGGCGGCGTTGTTATGTAACAGCATAGCGGCCCAAGGCAGCGCAGAGAGGTTGCAGGATACACTACCATAGAGCTGGGCGATAAAACGATCACGGTAATAATCATGAAATTATTTTTGATAACGATAATATTAAAAACTTTCGATAAAAATGCAATCATTTTAAACTGCAATTACACCACCCGACCGCCACATTGAGCGAGGGCGCTGTGGCAACAACAATGCTAGTTCCAGACCAACGCTCAGGAGAAGAGGAAATGCGTTTTAGCATGTTAGCAATAGAGGCTAAAACCGACCAAAAACGGATAAGGACAATAACGTGGATAAAATGAGCGATTATGAGATGCAAGAGTGGTGCTTGTTACTTGTTTTATAAATTATTAAGGACAGACAGGTCACGCTTTTCAAAGCGAAGTAGCCCATTGGAACCAAGAATACGCAGAGGTTATTTGATGCCCCTTCTGAGCCTGCGAGCGGTGGGTCGAGCCAGTTTTGGGTCGTGGTGCGGGTCACCACAGCACAAAACCTCCCAAGCCCGGCGACTGTCGTGGGATGCTGGAATGACAGCAGGCTAGGTCTAACTTGTGCAACGCGCATCTGGAATAGCAGGGATGGGAACCAGAGCCTCCAAATGAGGATCCCCCTTTGGCAATCGTACCACTTCCGTGAGCCAAACCCAGCGCGCAAGTGGAGAAGAGCAATTCTAGGGATCCCTCCGCAACCGATCCGCCTAGCACAAGGGGTGGTATTTTTAGCTTTTCCCCGGGCCACCCCTCCCCCCGCCGCTAGCCTGCCACCGAAGTGGGTCAGGCCATGTAAATGTGGAGGGTACAAAGCAGTGCATCTGAGAGCTACTTGAGCGGCCCTTCCACGCCATCGCGATGCCGAACATCGGACGGCGTGCCGTCGGAGGTGTCGGCGAGTCCGGGCGCGCTTCTATGTCTGGAGACTGGGAGGCTTTGACACAAATAGAGACAAGCTATCGCCTTTCGAGGGCATCAAACATGAGCGTTGCTCCAATTGACACGCGCTCTTCAACCATAAATGTCACTCGCGTAAGGCTTAACGGTTTGAACGACGAGACCCTGCCCGGATGTCCTGAAGGCGTGCCTGCGCTGTATAGTAAGTGTGAAAATGTCACACTAGTATATAACGCGACGCTTCAGCAGCTGCAAACATGGAGCGTCTTTCATCAGCGCGGCTTTTGAAGATGAAACGCGCACCGGGTTCTTTGCAACGTGTCGTCCCAAAGAGCGGGGTCGTTGACCCTTCCGACTATCGCTGCCTGCTTTCCCTTTTGCGGCAGAGGTCCGAGCCCGTCCGTGCTCGACGGCCATTCCGCTACAGGGCGGTTGGCATTGTGACACCCGAGCGAAAACGTCAGAAAAAGTCAAGTGCACGTTTTAAAGACAGCCTATCAAAAAAAAAAAAAATACAGTGGTACCGTGAATTAAGCTCGTAACTCAAAGCATTTTCAAGCTCCACAATGATCCGAATTAAGGTTGAATGAAGGCAAATAAGTCAACTCTATGTTTATTTTTTCCCAAATAAATTCCAAGATGACCGTATTGGACAGAGCTACCATATAGGAAAAGATGCTCAGTGACCGTTTGAAATATATTTTGCATTATTTATACTGCAGCCTTGCACTGACAGTACAAAGAAGATCATTAGACATGGGTGGTGAAATTAGCAAAAGTGTGCCAAAACCTTAACCATAATACAATAAGTCTGCATTACAAACGGAAGTTTATCCCGACGCGGCAACGGAAGGGGTTTCCGCAACAAGCGGAACCACGACTGACGCTCAACAGGCCACTCTCAACAGTCAGCTGATAAGAAGAAGCGGCGGTGCTGGAATATGGAAGAATTGCCATCTTTTTTTTTATTCTTTAGTCTCTGCTCAATCTTGAATGACTGCAGCAGTCCGAAGGCCTCAGGCAAAGCAATACGATGTGGTTACTGTTGGTTTACATAAATCATTAAACACGCCGTGTGGCTCCATAGGCCGAGCAACACACTAAGCATGACCATCAAAGGAAAATAATAATAGTTACAGGCAAATGGAGGGAATAAAGGAACGTTAAGACTACTGAGTGGGTGACGATGACATAACATTACAATTTCAATTTATTTTCTTGTTTACATCTAAAACTATATTTCTTGCAGTTCCCATCCATCTTATCTCTTTTGCAGCAGCCCATTTCTCGTGGTACTGTTTTTATCGTTGTAAAACCGCAATAAATTTGCCATCCACTAACATCGGTCATCGTGTAAAAAAAAATGCAACGCTTGTCAGTCGTGTTTTCATGTTGAAATGCCCTCATAAAACTCCTCCAATTAGGTTATGGGCCCAATCCTGCATTTGAACAATTAAAACAAAATCCCATCGGCTGCAGTGGTATCAGTTGCAAAGCCATGCGCTGTTTAATTGGATGATCGGTGATCCCATCATTCCCACATCACATCAGGGCCGAGCCATGCTTCCCCACGCGAGCATCGCAGGTAAAGTGGAGGAACACACAAAAAACATCCATCTGACTAAGTGGAGCGAAAGTCAACGTTATATTTCACGATGCAGGTGATCTGCCCAAGCGCTTTTAACAAGTAGTAAACGCTAAACCCGGTGGGCGGTGTGGGTGGGTGGGGGTTTTATCAGCTTTCCCCGGAGCAACTGCGCGATCCCCGGCCAGGGGCAAATGAATCCTTGTCAAAATAAACAATCGATCGATATTTTGGAACCCGTCGCGTCCCACGCAAGCGCAAGCACACGGTTAGCCCGCCTCCTAGCTCCCATGCTAGTACGTTTGATGGCAGAGAATCCACAAAACGCGACTTTAGCCAAACGTTTGACAGCTCTCTGCAACTTAACCGCGGGAGGGGTCCACGCCAAGGAGATCTGCGGGCGTTTCGGGGGCGGCTTCCCGGGAGCTCCCGCCCCCCTCCCCACAGTCGCTCGCTCGGTGCCCGTGTCCCGGGGTGGAAGGTTAGCCGCGTTAGCTCACCGCGGAGGCTAACGAGCGGAGCGCCGATCTGTGCGGACAAGAGCCGCAAAAACGGCGGCAGGGGCTTCCAGCAGAGGGGGTGAACGCACCCGGTCCCCCCCGTCAGCGCGCGGCATTCAACAGCGATCGCAGGCAATAAGGACAGCCGAAAAAAGCACAAAAAGACTTACTCCGTTCTCCGAAGAGCACCCGGCGTCCGTGCGTCCCTCTCTCACTCCCCCTCAGTCTAAACCACTCCGAGGTTGGCTCCCCTGGACAGAGGTACAAGCACCGCCCCATTTTTGACGTCACATCACCACGCAAAGACTGCGTGGAGAAGAGAGGGCAGTCAAGATGTCTCCCTGCCAGTAAACGTCGATTTAAAACTCCTACATTACCGGCGTTGATGCAGATGCCAATATCCCAATTTTCGCCCAAATTCTTTTTCCAACATTGGACGCGAGAGGACATATAACCAACTATCAGGCAATGAATTCCTGTTCGCAATGAACTAACTGTCTGCCATTGTCATGGATTAACGTCCAGTTAATTTAAATTGAGGATTGGCTATGAATGCCCACGTTTAATTTCAAACGCTAAACTCATTAACAAAGCCGGAAGTGTTTAGAAGTCACCATCTTGCTTCCCGTTTGGCTTTTCCACCCCTACAACTGATGCGCGTGAAAAGGGGGCGGGTCCCTGTCCACTGATGTGGCTTGCCATTGGCTCAACCCGCATATCAGTCGCCTATGGAAACGGTTACGTCATGACCCCCGTGCATTTCTGTACTCCCTCTCCGCTTTCGCTCTCATGTGTGTAATAACGGAATTATTCACAATTTCGCAGCAGACTATGATGTAGAAAAGGCAAAACACACATCAGCGCCCGAGTGCTGCATCCTTGACTTTTTTTTTCACTTGGTCAATAGGCAACACGGACCCCTCCGAGACCCGTTTTAGCTCGTCCCCTTTCCTGCTAATCTACCCTGACGTCATTCTTTCCATGACGTCAGTTTTTTCCCCCTCCTCTTCCTCGCCTTTTATGCCTGCAGTAGTCTTTATGACTAGTTTTGTGAAATCCCATCAAGTGCATTTGCACGGAGATGAACCTCACATTTATTGTCGCAGTGAAGCGATGTGCGTGTTTAAAAGGTGCTTAAAAGGGAGCAAATGAAAGCTTAAAAACAGTCAATAGCAGGTCTGGATGAGAAACAAAGAGGGTTAAACCTCACGGTGTAATAAGATGTCTCGACGTAATGGCGCTTATCATTAACAGGAAACGGGGAAAGTGGCGCCTGGGTGTGCGAGTTTGAAACTTTTTGGGTCGGAAACCTGTGAGTCACTCGGAGGCCGAATGGAGGAGGATTTGGATAAATAAGAAGAGGAAGCTGTCAATCTTAGATTGAGTAATCAAGGCACGTTAGATGAAAACGGCGAAAGCAGTTAAATTTTTAGTCCGGACCCTTGACTGCTCCCCTGTCATGTTAATTTAGAGATTAGTTTCTAGAAGCTTTACACGAACAGGCACCATAACATGGTGGCCTTTAGAGTGCCTCGTTGTGTGCTCACGTCATAACTTGAAGGCAAGGCGCGTGGCTTTAATGAAAGCAAACATGGCCGTGACTGAATTGCTGAAAAGTGTGACGCAGTAAATCACCACCTCAAATCTATTTCATGCCCAACACTTGCTTTAGGCTGGCCACAGAAATATATCGGCTGTTTTAATTCATTTCCTGTCACTGGTTTGAATGAAATTTTGACTTGGAAGGAACAAGTGCATTTTTTTTAGGTGTACGCTGTCTTGTTTGTGGTACTCGGACGTTTGGTCGCCGGACGTTTGGTCGCCTGGAAGGTTATTGATAATTACCATTTAAAATTGTTGCTCAAATTCCGTAAATACAAACTGTGAATTATTATTTAGTCATACTTAATGCCCTATTAATTATTAGGCTAAAGAAAAGCTCCAAATTTCCCGTACTTTTATGTGACCTATATTGTGTTTTGTTGGAGAACTTGTTAAGACCCTGACTGACGTCCCTTCCTAAGGGGACAACTCATGTACGTCCGCTCAGTGAAACTGCTCAGGGCCATTGTTGGCTTTGATTGATGCGTAGACCGTGTTGTTTGGTATTAGGACGTTTGGTCGCCGGACGTTTGGTCGCCGGACGTTTGGTCGCCGGACGTTTGGTCGCCGGACGTTTGGGTCCGGGCGACCAAACGTCCGGGCGACCAAACGTCCGGCGACTAAACGTCCGGCGACCAAACGTCCGGTCACGTTTGTTTGTTGACCCTGCCCCTAAGTCAAAATTTGCCACATGCTCCGAAGCATCCCATGAACTACACCGAATGTCAAGAGTCATTTGTCCCACTGCACACTAATGTGTCGTCATCCCCATTGACTGCATGACTCACGTGGCGGTGTCACGGCGCACCCTAAAAATCCCCCAGAAAAGAACAGCTTGACATGAACTTTCACAGGTTCAAAAATACAAGTGTGGTGGAAAGAAGTGTTTTTCAGGATGAACCAAATTAGTTGTGGTCACTCGCGTTAATCCCAACATAGAACTTTAGCTGCCATGTATGAAATGAGCCAGCTTGACTAAAAATTAAAGGTTGAACTGCAAATGCCAAGATGACAACATGTCTGCTGTTGCTTATTAAAAAAATACCACTTCTGTCCCATTGCTTTGTTTGTAATTCAATTTTATATGCTACTCGTAATGTTCTAATTAGTATTTCATGTATAACTTCTAGTACCACATGAATTGAATAAAACAATAGGATACTTAAACTAATATTCATGGAATGTGATATTTGATGAGTAAAGTATTTAAAATAACATTGTATTACTTAACACTTATAAAATTCTTATCCAATTCATTTCTTATATACTTTTAGTACCACATGAATTGAATAAAACAATAGGATACTTAAACTAATATTCATGGAATGTGATATTTGATGTGTAAAGTATTTAAAATAACATTGTATTACTTAACACTTATTAAATTCTTGTCCAATTCATTTCATGTGTTAAATATGTGATTTTTTTAGACAATGAATTGATGTCATGACATTACAATTACAATTGAAATATAACACTTATTACTCATCTCCATTGAATATATTTTGGTGGAAATGTTTTTTTCTTCAAATAACTAGGCAACAACATCCAAAATAGGTTAGACAAACGCGTACAAAAAATATGGGGCTCAGAACGGTTTTTAGGGTTGCACTGTTTTACAAAAACTGTTTCCTATATCATCTAATGATAGTTATTTAGGAGTATTTTGAATCAGTAATAAAGCAAAATCAGCCTCATTATAAGATTTTTAGCAGAGTGGGTACATTCTGGTACAAACGCTCGATGACGTGAACACTTCCATCCATCCATCCCGGTTGATCTTATCACATGTTTAAAAAGGTGGCCGTATTCAAGTGCTTCATCTATTCACACTGGGGAACAATGTCTTCTTATTCAGTGAGAATGGGAAAAAAGTGCATGACACAGCACAGAAAAAAAAGACATTTTTACATGCTGACTGGAAAGAGATGTTGTTCCCCTTTAGGTCAAGCGAGCGGAAAATAACAATGTGGCTGTTCTTACTCAAGCACTGTATGAATATGGCTTCCTCGAGGTCATCTGATCTTTTTATACGACGTCGTTTCACCAACGGACGTCGCTTTTTCCACTGGCTCAGCACTTTGGCGCAGAGGGGAAGGCGTTTGTGGGCTTCCTCCTTTTCGAGAGGGAGGAGAAAAAGAAAAGTGTCGCGTGCTTTTGAGACACTCTTGTGTGGACAAAGTTTGGAAAACAAGCCATCAAAGGGCTTTTTCATTGATTGTGTGGAGACTACAGTTTGTTAGAACAGGGCCGAAATGAGTGGAATCACATTTTCCCCAATTAAACAATGTGCAAAAGTGGCAGACTGGTTAAATAAAAAAAGATAAGAATGATACAGGTGTGTGAAGGCAGTGCTTGCGAGCGCCACCGCACAAAGCCGCGCTTGTGTCATCGCTTCTACGGTGGACGGCCCGTGTTTGTGTTTCCAACCGCCGCAGGAATTTACGGCAGGCGGTCGCGAGGGCAGCCGCCGGGGGCCGAGCGTCCGACGGGACAAAGGCCAGAGTTGTCGGGAGAGATTGAGAAAAAAAATGAAAAAGCGGACAAGGAGTCATTGTGAAAGGCGTGTGGACTGGAAATAAGCGTGACGTCGCACTAAATACGATTAATGAACAAAAGTGTGTTTTATCCGGTGCTATAAATGGCACTATACTAATGAATGGTGATAAGTTGTATTTTTTTAATATGAATAATCATCTATCAGTTCCGTTGTCCAGTGCATTTTGACTGGCGATCAATCGCTGTCAGCGTATTGGATGTCTATCGCCGTTCATGCCGTTCAAGCCAATGTATCGCAATATGTCAGCCGCTCTATAATTTAGCTGTCATTCTCCAATCCAGCGATTGCATCTTGTCCCGTGACCATGAAACGACCGAGCCAAGGTTCGACCTGCCGACAATAAGTCATTGCAAGTGCAAACTGTCAGGACAACGTGTCCCACCCACCCTAATAAGTGCATGTGTGAGTGAAAGACTATATAAGGTTCATAAATGTCTGCAGAAGTAGCATAGAAGGGTGTTGGTGCTTTTTTCAGTAGCCTCGCTATTTACTACACGGCTAGCTGCAGAATCTGGGGCACGTAAATACACTTGATACCGCAAAACAGGGACGAGAAACCACCTGAGATTCTGCATTTAGATCAGAGTAGAGGCCAACCAAAGTGGAAAACGTAAAAACACGCAGGCCCAAAATATCAAGTGGTTCGTAAGGACAGCGGAAAGTGTTTGCAGCAGGAATAAATGAGACCGGAGAGGATCACAAGTGGGACTTGGGCAATTAAGAAACAATGTGTTTGCCGCTCCAGGATCAATTAATGTCAACTTAATTAGTACCTTGCCAATTTCTGCGGCGTCTAGCCTTAAATCGGGCACAGATGGCATGGACGGGAGTAGATCCAATGGGAACTCAGCGCCCTTTACACCCCATTTCTTTCCTTTCGCATGGGGGGGCTTTCCCCCGGGAGGCAAGGGGGCACGGAGAGGAAGAGCCAAGCCGGGCATATGTTGCTTGGGGTGGGATTAAAGAGAGCGCACACACAAACACAACACAAATATTCACTCACTACTATACATCTCTTCCATGATGTCAACCATCGCAGAATGGCGAATAGAAATCGCACTTCGGGTTGGCAGAAACTTGGACCGAAAAACACATTTAAGACTAATAATAACAACATCGCGGTGATGGGTACACCTACTCCATTCTGGTCCAATAAAAGACGTGTATGTACATGTGGGCAAAAAAAAAAAAAAATCAGGAACAACCCCGTCATTACACAATGTTCCGTCACCACTACCACCGACCGGCACACCCCCAAGCTACTATTTAGAGAGAGGGGGCGACAAGAGGAGGGGGGATTGGGCATGATCCTAGGGTAGCAGATGGATATGTCAGATATGCCCGCATGGGTTTATGGAGATGCTTATGGAGACGCTTAGTGGTAATGTAATGACCTCTGCTTGTGTGTGTGTGTCATTTACCCATTTGGAGGGGGGAATTCTCATACTGGTAGAAAAAACAACAACAGCAAAGACTGTCCAAAATGAAGGAAGTGGGAATTACTTATGAATAATCCATTCACTTTTTGGCCGCCATTGACGGTCATGGATGAACAATCTTCACATCCCAATGGGAGAAACAAGGTTTGTTAGCGTATAAAAAAGACAGTGGGAAGTCCCTTTTCAACACACAAATACGTGAACTCTTGACTTTTGAGATACAAAAAAAAAAGAATGCATGCAATTTTCCTCTACCGTCATCTATTTTCTACTGATGGTTTATGGGAACTTTCCGCCCTGGTGTGTCACGTGACGTGCACCCAAGGAGTTTTCCAAGGTTTATGGGTCATGTGACACAGAGTCCATGGAGAGCAGACCGCGTGATTACCACCCATAACCCAGTTTAACGACTAGCCTACTTTTGGCTAGCCTCGTTCCAGAACCACCCAGAGGAGTCCAAATAAGTCATGGCAAGTGTGAGCTCACGCCGAAGTCCTGGCCCCTTAAAACTGAGCACAGGAGTGGAGAATTTACATCCAATGATCTCGTCTGGGTTGCAAGTTCTAGTCTTGGTCAACATTGGCGATATGCTCCAGGCGGAACTTTCACGCTTACTTGAAAGTGTCAAGCAAAAAGGGAGGATGCGAGTAACTGAGAAAGAGTCTTCAGAGTACCATCTTGCTAAAAAAGGCAAAAAGAACCGAGGGGAGGATGGCACTAAAGTCTGCAAATCATCACAAAGGTTGTTATCCAGACTTTAATGTTTGGATGTGTTGAAAGAAGACAAAAAGCCACTTCAAGGCCTTGTTTGGGATGGAACTAAATTACCGTATTTTTCAAAACAATTCTTACCAATTTAAAAAAAAAAAACATAACTATAAGAAATGCACCAAACCAGACTAAGAAGAGACATCACTTAACAGAATACAGAATCTAAATTAATGCATGTAGATGTTACCATCAAACATTGATTGTAATTCAGATTCACGACAAAAAAAGTGTAATTTATAGCTTAAAAAAATACTGCAATGCAAGAACGCACTATCGGATACATGCGATCAAAATTTCTCCCTGCTGTTGAGACATTTTCCCTGTTCATGTAGGTCACAAGCACGGCATGCCGTAGGCTGCCAAAGCAGGCGTCCGGGCTGAGACAGGAGCGTCGCTCGGCAGCATTGTACCGCCGACATCCATTATGGATGAGATGCAGTAATAATAGATGAGACCGGTGAGTAACCTGAGGATGCGGAGGGACATGGAGACCGCTCGCGTCCTCACGGTCTCCTTTTGCTCCTTTTTTTGGGAGAACATGACGCCCGCGTGGACACAAACAAACATGGAGGTGTTCTAATAAAGCAATACAGGAGTGTCAACAAGCGGTAAAGGGAGGGCCGGCTCTTGTTTTACAAGCTCGTGTCAAGTCGCAATGTTGGTTTTGCTGCCATCTAATTAGCTCGCGTCCATTCCGTTGAAATCCAACTCTTCGTGACGGCGATGGACGTCCAACCCCTTTTCGCCTGGTGGCGAATAAGCCCCCCTCCCCTCGCCAAACGGATCGGAGGTCGATCGCCCCCAATGAGCTGAAATGCCGATTATCCCAGAGGCGAACGTTAACTATCTGTGGCGCGGTCTTTAAAGTCAGCTGGCCGCCCACAGTGGGGGTTCTGTGTCCAAACGGCTGGCCCGGTCAAAACCCAGCAACAGTTGTTGGAAATCTAATGCTTCCAGTAGCAATCGATGACCGGCGCTTTTGACAGGTGACACGGCGGTCTGCTGAGTAGCGGGTGACAGATGGGGAACAGGGAGGACGCTGTGTGTGTGTGTTTGCGTGGGCGGCGCACTATCGAGTCTCATCCTCCGTCACGCTGACAACGGCACGCTTAGTCACACACCTGATGGACTGTGAGAATGTGTGTTTATCAGCATAGGAGCAAGATAGGCTGGGAATCACCCCCACTAGTTCCTTGGGTGAAGTTTGCTCCCAAGAAATGCCTCCCAAAAGTCCAGAAAAAAACCTCTGAAAAACATCGATTTTTCCCTCACAGATAGCAAGAAAGAAAATGGTCTTCTGTCCAAGACTGACTGTGACACGGATAATGCTGCGACATCTCACTCCCGTTTGGCGCCTTGCTTTTTGCACATTCCGCGTCGCTTCGGGAGAACAGTGCCGAGAATGGCGTTATGACATTAGAGCGGAATAATGTTGCCTACCAATGAGGGGATCCGCGCACCCCTCAATTATGGCGGACGTATTCCAAGGTCACGTCACTTAACTCGTCCATTCAATTCCAGAAGATTGAAAATGTGACAGCTTCGGGGAGTTACGGTAAAATGATAAATGTTTCCATCGGTGGGTGCAGACGGGACCCTGGCGAGGTTCTTCTGATTGGATCTTTGATTGCTGACAGTGATTGATGAATCATCAACGGCCACACCAATCGTCCGTTGGCGTGGGTGGGACAAGGCGACCGGGAGTAGATGAGGTGGTAGAGGCAAACAATTGCAGATATCATACCTGTCAACCTCTGCCGATAACTGCCCTTATAAATGATTATTGATTCCCCTTACAAACCCCCAAAAAACCTTACAAACACCGTACGGTGTTTGTAAGGTTTTTTGGGGGTTTGTAAGGGGAATCAATAATCATTTATAAGGGCAGTTATCGGCAGAGGTTGACAGGTATGAGATATGCAAGGAAATTATTCCTTGGACTTTGAAATGTGAAACATTGTAGTTATCTCGATTAAAAAATGTCATAATATATCTTCATAAAAGATATAAATGCAAAGATTCCGTCACTAAACATCAAGGTTGACTTCCTATTATAGACAGCAAGTGAATTTCTACACTGCAAAAATGAAATCTGTATTACCAAGAATACAATGTATCCAGTTTTTGCATGTTCTCCCCGGGTTTGCGTGGGTTGTCTCCAGGTACTCCGGTTTCCACCATATTCCAAAGACATGCATGGTAGGCTGATTAGACGTTGAAACTTTGAGTCAAACAACCTTCCATCAGAAGCAGCATAAAAAAATCCAATCTGCCAAATTATTTTTGAAATATAATTTATTATTTGTTTTTAATGGGCTCTGATAGATTTGAGTGTGTTTTAAGAGAGAATAAAAATAAGAAAAACATGAAACGGGGCAAAGAGCCACAGTATATAACAAAATATGATAAGAAGAAAAGTCTCAGTTGTCATTTGCAGGAAAATTTCACTTAAACACCAAAGTGCCATCGAACCACAACGAATTCCTCAGCCGGCGCAGACGTCCAATCCATTTGAATCGAAACAATTAATAAAACATGATCGCTTCATAGCAGACGCGGTAGTAGTTTTCGACCAAATCCGCCAGTTAATTTTCAATATCTAATAGTCCTCATTTTCCCGCCGGCCTTTGCGCCATGTGGTAATCCGGCCTGATGTGATTGGCGAATATCTCAATACAGTGACCTATTTTATTTCCAGGAGGTTAACACGGTTGGCGTGCCAGCGCGTGGCTTAGCTGATTGTGTCAAACCTAGAACGGGCTGCTCTCTTGTGCCGCAATAGCCACATTTGTCTGTCTTGGTATTTTTACCCAGGCCGGTGCGCCAGTCACTTGCAAGGAAACGGTCCTGTTTTTTTATTTTTTATTTTTATGTCAGCCATGGCAACAAAACAGCAAATCTGCGGCGTCGTTGGACTACTCGCACACACCTGGTCGTACTCTACGTGTCGTCAAGAGTGTCACATGGTGGAAAGGCGATACCGGGGGAGACTTGTGCGTACCCTTGAGCACAAAAACACTTTATAAATAACTGAGAGACGCATGCCATCGCTTCATTAGCATTCCGACACATGTCGGATTTTATCTGAGATGGGAGAAGATCAACGATTTGAAAGCGAGATGTTTGTGGTCGGAGTTCAGTTGTCCGTCAATCTTTGCCAATCAATTGGTGCGATGTCCAAGAAGACGGGAGCAGAAAAAAAACAGTTTGTGCAAATAGTAGCCTGGAGCGTTTGCTTACGCAAGTCGTCTGGAGCCATCGACGGCGGTGGATGCCCAACCCATTTGACATCTTTCGCTGTCAGTGGCAGGCAATGAGTCAATATGTGAGACTGTTTGCTCCGGCGCTGCTGTTTTGGCTAGCAAACGAGTTCACGTCAGTCCTTGTATATGACAGTTTCATTTTCCCTATTTATTCGCATATAAGCCGCCCCAGAGTATTAGCCGCCCCCTTAAAATTGCCTTATTATTGTTGATTTTTACAATTTCCTCGCGTATAAGGCGCCCTCTGATTCACAATTTTCACCCCTCTTCATGGTTTTAATAGGGAGTACAAATGTGTTACTTTGAAGGGAAAATCTTAAGAAAAATCATCGCACGGGGTATTTCTGAGATACTGTATGACTCAAAAGCACATTATTAGGGTCAATGTCCTAAGGAAGTTAATATGCCTGTCTTTGTAAATGCAAAATATCAAATTATACACAAGTGAGTTTTTTTCACGTTTTTTTTCTTTTATTTCGTTCACAGACGTCAAAATAAATTTTGTTTAGAGTTTAATCTGTTTATCTTTTCTCTATTTTGAAATTAATGACTGCATTGGCCACATTGTCTTGCGTCATGGTGACGTGGACGTTATGGTGTTGTCACCTTGCAGTTTCGTGCATGTTGTCTTTTTAGGCGCATATAAACTGTACCCTCGATTCAGTCATCATTTTTTGTCTGACAATTGCGGCTTATATGCGAGTAAATACGGTATGTTAAATGTGAATAGAGTGGAGAGCATCCTGGCATACTGCATCACAGTGTGGTACGCTAGAAGCACGGCAGCAGACAAAAAGGCCATGCAGAGAGTGATTAACACTGCCCAGAAGATCGTCGGCTGCTCTCTGCCCTCACTGGAAGTTATTGCCAGCCCTCGTTACCTCAGCAGAGCCAGGCACATTGTTGGGGACCCGTACCACCCTGGTCACAACCTGTTCCAGCTGCTGCCGTCTGGCAGACGCTACCGGTCTCACAAAGTACGGACAACAAGGCTTAATGACAGCTTTTTTCCCACAGCCATCAGGACTCTGAATTTGCAGTAGCACGACACACAATCCCTTCTGTGTAATAACTTTGGGGTGAGGAAACATGAAGGACGTTGGGCGGTGATCTGCCTCCTGCTGGCTGACTGAAGGTAAGTGAGAAGACAGTGTGAGGTAAGTGATCCATTTTATTCGTTGATGGCATCGGCGAGGCAAACCTTTTCGCAGTCGCCGGGATTTGGTTGCGCTCGGGAGGTGATGCGATGTACCCATCACGGCAGAGTGCCAGCGAGTCTGAAACTATCACTTGTTTGGGCCTTTGCCAGGGAAAGCGCACTTTGTGGAGGAGCACTACCAATTTCGTCATACGCAGCTGGGTATGATGACAATTAGGCTTTTGTCAAGTCGATGATGACAAGCCTATGTCTGATTTTATTTATTGAAATGATAAAAGCACTGCAATCACTTTTTGTTACAGGTAGCGGACGAGATTATAGCGAGATTAAGGAAGACCATCACATGAATTCCATCTCGCATCGGGAGACGGGAGGCCTGCGGGTTCTGTCCTAAACTGACCTAGGCGACGTGATGAAATAATTCCTCCAGAGAGCGAGCCACTTTCCCCCGGCTGACCGGCCTGCCGTTTCCAAGGCGATGAGCAGCTCAGAAGATGGGTCTGGAGCGGCCGGATTATTCATGTAGAACGATGAATGGCCGGCGAATTAACGCTGAATGCTCTAAACATTTGTGTATGTGTGTGTGTGAGCTGTGGGGCAATCTGAAGCAACAGAAGCCGGCACGTTGATGGTGCCCGGAGCTGGACAGAATAAGAACACAGCAAGTAACCAGACTGAGCGAATAATGTGCACCCAGCCCCCATTGGAGACGTCGTTTTTTTTCCTCCACCAATTTCCACTTTGAAAAAAATGCAAATTTCTTTATGCCCGCATTTGCATATGAGGTATCCCGTCGACCAAATACCGCTCCCATGGTACACCGGCATCTTTATGACGCATTTGATTGCACAGAACAAAGCCGGAGAAGCTCGCAGACATTTCCCGGCTCGTCGGGTGGTTATGGGTCGGCAATTAATAAGTGCGGGTTGTCTAAAAATGGAGCGAGAGCATGCTGATGAAATACAAATAAAAAGAGGGGGAGGAGAAAAAAGTGGACTAATGAAGTTACATAGCAGCTAATGTCATTTACTGACAGCCGAATGGTGGGAATGAGATTATGCAAATGAGGGCATGACTCAAGTTCAATTTACAGTAAGGCTACCGTTTATTTTTATTTGGTTAATTCAATGTCGTCACAAAGTATTAATTAGAATGCAACAACTGCCTATGAATTGATGAAAGACAACCATGCAAACATCAGAACCTTACGGGACTTTTTGAGGTAAAACTGCAACAAAGTGATGGGAAACCTCAAATCATGCTATTTTGGTTTCATTCGATTGCAATATCGGCACCTAAAAGTCTAAGAAAAGCTATTTTCTTTATGTTATTTCAATAACGAGCATTCCAAACTACCATCATTCTATAAGTTGCACCAGCCAATTAATGCACAATGAAGAGGAAAAAAGTATATATAAATTGCATTGGAGGGGGGTCAATTTTTCATTTGATCAAAAACTAAGAACAAACATACTTTTAAGTATAAATAGAACAACAGGTTAAATAAGTAGTATACATTACAGTTTAATATAACTTTACAGTTTTTTGCATAAGAATAGCCTAAAACGAACGTCAAGTAGAATTTATTGCAAGCTAATCTGCCTTGGATAATCAACAAAGGACTGAAAAATAGCATTTTCATGTCAGAACTACATTAGCTACATTAGAAGGGAGAGAAATGTGTTGTCTTCTAAAATCCAAGGGATGAAGTGGAGCCGCTTTTATTGATTTCTTACTTCTATTGCATGTGTAATTGCAATTTCAGACCTTTTGACATATTGCACTTTGCGCTGCAGCAGAGATGACATTTTTCATTCTAGAGAAAAAAAACAGCTCTTTCTCACTCTACATACACTAAAGACATTCATTTTCCGAACCGCTTATACTCACAAGGGTCACGGAGGGGTGCTGGAGCAAGCCCAAAGCTAACTTTGGGCACCCATTTAGATTGTTCAACCAGTTTATCAACACACACACACACAAAAAGCTGTGTTGTAATTTTGATGACTGTCTATATTCTACTCAAAGTGTAGCTTTACAGGTGTGCCCCTCATAATTTTTGTAAACGCAACCCTTCCACCCGTCTCAAAACGAGAATGCGACGAGTGACCTGCAAACACAGCCTCCCCCGTACGTGCACGCACATGGCGTTTTGGGCGAGCGTCATGAGGCCCTGCTGGGACCGACCAGTCTCTGAGTAAACAGATGTGCAACTGTGGCAATCGAACGCATCGCTGGCAGAGTCAAAAACGTGCGAAGGGAAAGTGAGAAAAGGAGAGAGAGGACGTGATAAAACAGCCACGCGTAGATACAACGCACACGTGGGACTCGCGCCATGTCGCCGCCGCAACTTCGGAGATGGAAACCTTCGGGGCACTTTTATTTACGCCATACGGGATGTCGATTACTTTGGAGCCAGAATCCTCCTGAATAATACTACACGGAAATTATACTCAGTGTGCTGCACCATTCTTAAGCATACTATAACGCTAATGAGGGAGATTTTAATCTTTTTGAGGTGCTGGCAGATGGACTTTGTAAGCTTAGTAGTCATACTTATTCAGAAACGCAAACAGCTGGGAGGTTAAAAAAAACAGTGCATACCGTATTTACTCGCATATAAGCCGTATTTGTCGCAAAAAAATGACTGAATTGAGGGTACGGCTTATATGCGCAGAAAAAGACGACATGCACGAAACTGCAAGGTGATAAAGAGCAAATGCCATAACGCAAGACAGTGCGGCCGATACGGTCATTTATTTCAAATTAGAGAAAAGATAAACAGATAAAACGCAAACAAATTTTACTTTGACGTCCGTAAAACATGATAAAACTCACTTGTGCTTGTGACTGCTCGCTCACGGCGTCACCATCTTATCGTGATTAAACGTGCTCTGACTGGCCAGATGTGAGTAGCCTAGATAAATGTGTTCGTATTGTTTACCATGTCACCACATCCCAGTAGTTGTTAAGGCTGATCGAAGGTCTTGCAGTCGATTGTTAAAATATCAGCCTTGACACCTGCGTAATGTGTATCCCATGCTATTATTGGACCCAGAGACTTAGTGAACACTGTACAGTTACAGTAACTGTACAGTTACGTGACTTCCTTTTTGAATTTGTCTACGTGTAGGCAACACCCTTTCGGTTTTGGAACACATAAAGGATATGATTGTACATTTGTGATTATGAAATAAAACAAAATTCCGCTTAGATTTTTTTTCCCTTTTATTTCTTGTTCAAAAGTGACAACTATTGCAGTACTATGAACCATCGGGGAAAAAAAAGTCGAGATATTTTGACATTAGAAGCAATTTGGCCACCACAACATCTTAAACTTCTGTTAAGAAAATTTTAATTTTTGTCATTAAAAAGCACCAGGTTCTCATCAAGATAGATTTATTTCTTTTTTCCAATTGAATAATTTGATACTTTGCATTTACAAAGACAGGCATATTAACTACCTTATGATATTGACCCTAATAATGTGCTTTTGATTCATACAGTATCTCAGAAATACCACGTGCGATTATTTTTTCTTAAGGTTTTCCTTCAAAGTAACACTATTGTACTCCCTAATGAAAGCATGAATATGGAGGTGAAAAATGTGAATCAGGGGGCGGCTTATGCGCGAGAAATTGTAAAATTCAACAATTTTAAGGCAATTTTATACGTGGGGGCGGCTTATGTGCAAGTAAATACGGTAATACAAGCACTATTTCATATCATCACATTTTTTAATGGCAAAAAATGTCATCTTGTAATTGGGGTTTCAATGTAATTCTTGCATGATTGACAGGCTATTGTTTCATATTGACGTGCCAACTCTTTCATTTATCCTTCTTGGTCTCTCCGCGAGCCCCAAAGAATTAAAAGGTGCGAAATCGACATCCTTGAGCATCCTCTGCAACCTCATCAAATGTGTTTATTTGCATCACAAAGGCGCGAATACTGCAATTCCCCAAATGGGAATCATTTACCAATGTTATCCTTTGCTATTGTCTCCAACACAAAGAATAAACATATTGTAATAAGAGTAGGTGATCAGCTGTCAACCCAGTTGGTTTCGTGGTGGGTACTACTTCCTCTCCATGGGTTTTTGCGCTTCCTGTTGTGTTTTCATGGTGCTGCAAACACAAGAGGACAAGCTACCGTCCTGTAGGAAGTCATAAATAATTGATTGGCGTGTGGCGTAATCAGGCCCGAGGCCCGCCTAGCAATTCCTCGGCCGGCTATAAATAACTCAAGACGCTCATTATGTTTTTTTACGACGACAAAAGGCGTCTGGTTGCTATCCAATTCAGGAGCCGTGGCCATTTTTATGGAAAAAAAGTTGACAAGGATATTGTGAAAGGCAGTCGGTGACAGGAAAAGCAAAGTTGACATCAAGTCAAGGGAACGCCACTTAAGAGCCCAAGTGGGAACCACCTCCCTGCCTATAATTGCTTCCATCAAATGACAGGAAGTGCTGATAATGCACAGGAAAGAGCAAAAATGTCTCTGGCCTTTATTGTGGAGATGGCTCACGTGTCTAGGTTAGCAGCCACATAGAGTGCTTCACCCTCTATTATCAAGGGCTTGCTAACACATACCTGTAAACCTCGGCCAATTGCTCCCCTTATTAATGAATGCAATTCCCCTTAATAATCGATAATGAACCGTACATATTTAGTCACACAGGGCGCACTTAAAAGTTTTGATATAAATGACCATATGGGCCGGATAGTCTTGCATTATGGCGTTTCGTCTTTATCACCTTGCAGTTACATGCATGTCGTCTTTTTGTATGTGCACATAAGCCGTACCCTGGATTCAGTCATCATTTTTTTAGCAACAAATATGGCTTATATGTGAGAAAATACGGTAGTCGGTGTACCTTTTCAAGATCATATAGATGCAGTGGCGGGCCGTCAGGACCTTCAAGGCCTTCACTGCTGGCCTAAGAAATATCTGAATCATATACATATTATATTTTGTCCATCAACACTTATTAAATAATTCCAAATTGTCTGTTAGCTTCCCTTCATTGCTTTTCCCACTGGTTGCACTGCTTCCAGATGTGTGTTTTCATATTGAAGCATTTAACCAATCACATTTCAGCCATTATTTGTTGCCAGGGTCAGAAATCTGCCTCAAGGCCTTCACAATCAGTTCTGCAGCCTCTGCTGCATTAAACAAGCGTCGATAAGACTGTTGCTTTAACCAATCAGATTTCGAGTTGGCAACACCACAATGCCTTGTCGCAGGCGTAGGGATACGTCATCGCTTTCACCAACTATGATTGGCTAGTGATTAGCCAGAGCTACCAAACTATATCTGGAGCGAGCTGCACAAGAAAATATATTGTTGTGTTGATTTAAAGCCATTTTCAATACGGACTATGCCAGAAATACGACAGGACAGGCTCGACTTTCAGCATTAGCTTCGATGGCGATAGAAAAGAGGGAAGAAAGAAAGGAGGATGGATATTGTGTACAGTTAAAAAGGATTTTTGGTGAGTAAAATATGGCTATATTCCTAAATAATATTTCAATTTCCCGGGGAAATGATACTCCGGGCCCAGTTCTGATGTCTAAAAAGCTCCAGTATTTGTTTTTAATCAATAAATGCTGTTTTCGGCTGGATTTGACCCCATTTTCGGGCAATGTTTGCCGGTACGCCATTGACGTTCATCGCTGTCTTTTCCCGGGAAAATCACCCCCCTGGCCCGGTTGTAATTTCTGAAAAGCTGCAGTATTTGCATTTAATCATTAAATACTGCTAGGAAGTGGATTTTACCAAATTTTTGTGCATTGATTTATTGATTATTTTTTACGTGTCGCAGCTGTAGCTGCAGTAGAGGTTTTATAGCCATAAAATAGTTTTTGAGGGTTGGATTGATTCGTTGAAGGCGCTACGAGAAAATGAACGGACCGCCACTGTGTAGATGTCACTGTATGATGCTGACAGCTTGCCTGTCTGGGTACATTGCTTGCTGACGCACTATATTTATATAGTGAAAAGGTGGATGTGTGAAAGAGGGATGCGTGTGCGCATATCATGCTTAAGGCATGACAATATTAGCAGTCGATTGATGACGTTTTCGACCAAAACAATCTGTATTAGAGCCGAAATGGGTATGGTAACAATTCTCAGAAGAATGGCTTTCTGTACAACGTGTGCTATACAAAGGTAGCGGACCAAACCAGAAAGAATACCCAAGAAGGCAAAATAGCAATACCAAGTTGAGGGCCTTAAATCTAGGAGCGGTTGATAGATTCACTGAGGATCCAGAGCACTCGCGTTGGAAAACCCCTAATTGGTTTCCACATGGAGGTAATGTTGTTGGTATTTAATGCCGGTGTT
Organism: Stigmatopora argus; assembly: GCF_051989625.1. Taxonomy (NCBI): domain Eukaryota; kingdom Metazoa; phylum Chordata; class Actinopteri; order Syngnathiformes; family Syngnathidae; genus Stigmatopora; species Stigmatopora argus. Next base: position 4,007,766 of record NC_135409.1, on the reverse strand, counting down.
CCCCCTCACAGACACGGGTGGGATGCGATGGCAGACAAAGTCGACCGGACAGGAGAGGGGCACCCTGCCAAGCACTTAGTGTCCACTTAGGTTCAGCGGAGTGGGTTGAGATTGCGGAGTCAGCACTTAGCCCACACACGTATAGACGGCAGGCTCCAGCTTTCAGACAAGATCCGATACCATATTGTAGCGACTTCGTTTCAAATTGTAACAAATAGGAAACAAAAAAACAAAATAAGAGCGAGATTCCACAATTTCCCCCCGTTTTCCCAAACCATGATCACTTATCCAATTTCAGTGTGCTTGTTGACCTTCGATACAAATTTGCAACACTAATCGTTTGACCTCTTCGGATTGAGGACCTGTGCAAGCAATTTTGTTTCATTTTTCTTTATTTGATGTATTCCCGATAACAGCGAGTAATTTTTTCCATAACATCCGAGCGTGTGATGCAAGTATTTCCAACGGCTCTACCACATGGGATACGTACGTTTTCGTTGCCAAAACAACGGCGTCTGCTCATTGGGCCCATAAAAGTCTTTTCTGAGAGGCTTCTATAAAGGTTTTGGATGTTTATCGGGCCCAGTAGAAAGGGAGAAGGTCGAAAATAACCAGCAAAGATGGGAGACAGACGTGGGCTAGAGCGAGTCACTTTTCCCGGGGTCAATGCCAAATACGGTCACAACGCCAGCTCCCCCGCGGCGCCGCTGCCATCGGTCGCTCGGGTCGAGATCCATTCAAAAACAGCAGCGGTTATTTATTGGTAGGCTCTCCGAATGACTCGGTTTTGTTTCTTCTTCCCAGCTAGCACTTAATGTACATTTTCTTCATGAACTACCGGAGCAAATACCACGCGCATAACTGCGTTAGCAACGAGGGACTAAGAAATGTGTGTATAGTCCATTTTTGTTGCTAGTTTGCCTCAGGGTTGCTTCCCTAAAAGGCACCACAAAGTGCTCAGCCTTCCCGAACTTTGGCCCTCGTGACAATTGGCGACATGAAAAGCCAGCGTACTCGGCGTTTGCGCGTGACGTAACATAAGCCATGCCCTGATTCTGCACAGCTGGGCTTCTCAGTATTCCAGATTACAATAACGTCATCGCTTGGCTCCCGCCGCCTCCTCATCCTTCCGCTTGCAGTGCACGCTCCACTGAACTCGCATCAATGATGTCACCGAACTAGCGCTCCGTCTCCATCTGCTCGGCGCGTGGCGTTATCGTGTTCGCCCATTGCCGCGTGTCGCTTCCACTCTGCGTATTCGTCGCTCTTTTTCTGGAAGTTTCCAGCATTCTATACCATCCTATTTCGCACGCCGCTGGCCAGATATGCATCATGCCTTTATTTTGACCCCAATGCACTCTTATGAAAGGCACTGCTGCTATTTGATAGGACGGGCAAAAAAAATGGGATGCGTTTCAACCATATCTGTATATTTTGCAGAGTCTCGCCGTATTTCGAACGCTTGGGAATTATATAGTACGTATGGGTTGATGAGTGGGCTGTTTGTTCCCCAGTTGCCAAATTTTCAGCGCGTTTGGTAGCGGTTCAGGTAAATAATAAGCTGAGGTAACTAGGTGCATGCGTTGCTATCAATACGCCAGAGTAATTACCTGGATCAAAGCTCCACTGTGGTAAGGAGAGATGAGAATGAGATCACAGTGTTTGAAGCTCCTACGCCTCCTCCTCTCCGTGGTGTCATGAGTCAACAGGCAATGGGAGCACAAGAGGGGATGCGACACTGCTGATTAACTGGGTCAGCCAGGGACAGACATATTGTGCTGATGGAGTCGGCCTCAAATGGGGACGATTCCAATGCATTTTGACCAAAAATGTAGGAATGCTCACTCGTTTGGTCTGTTGGAAATGGATTGTTTAATTTGACATGATACGACTCGACAATGAGTCTGAGGGTCTGAAAGAAAGCTTCTTTTGGAAAGAAAAAGTAGCATTACTGCTAGATTTGAGTTCAAACAGGTCGTGCACTGTTTGCACTTGAAACTGGTCAGCCTTGGATGAATTGAGTTTGATTTATTAAATAAAGGGACAGCACATATTAATGAAAGTATTCATATTCAGGGCAGCCCGGCGGATGAGTGGTTAGCGCGTCGGCTTCACAGTGGGGGACCTGGGTTCAAATCAGGTCGGTCCACCCTTGTGGAGTTTGCATGTTCGCCCCGGGCCTGTGTGGGTTTTCTCCAGGAGATTGGACAGACGAAGCCGGAAAAAAACATCTCTTGCGGTCTTTAGGTGGGCTTAATGAACCGTAAGGGGGCGCGACACTCTCCGGGTTTTAACTCACTTCCTGTTTGAGCGAGAGGCCGCCACAAATGAGCCTGAGGCGTACAGTAAAATGGCTTTTGGGGGATTAAAAACACTGCAACCGCTAGCGATTGGACGAGTGACAACGCCCCCCGCGGCTGTGAGGACGAGGCGATAACAAGGACACAGCAAGTGAGCCGTTCTCGTCGACCGTCCATTCCGGGAGCGGGGAGGGAATTTCGCCAAACGGAGTTAAGACCTCCAAATGGGTTTTCGCACGGGATTGAGGAAGGGAAGTGAAAAAAAAAATGTCTGCCGGCGGGATTTAGCAGCAAATTGCTCACTGGGTGAATCGGGGAAGGCAATTTCCGCAGATATACAATTTTGACATGTTTTGAGATAGCTGAACAAAGATGCATCATTTGTACATTTTCAGCGCAGCCACGTCACCATCGGCACCGAACGATCGGGGTGAGAAGTAGTGGGCGTGCAGTGGAAAAGAAACACGCGCTTTCATCAATATTGCAGCGGTGAAGCTGGTGAAAGGCAACACCGAATGGCCAACATATTCCATCGTGTCATCGGCAGAGTGGATCGGATGCCTCGGCCTGACATGGCAACATTGTTACCCGAACAAACTGTCATGCAAAGCCGCCTTTATTATTCATGCGCGGCTTCTTTGAAGGAATGTTCCGCCTTCCATTCATTTGCAACAAATAGGCCAGACCCTGATCGTGAAGATGAACGCCTCCCTGCCAGGAAAAAGCGAAGTCATCCCTTAAACTTGAACGTGCATACCCTATACATTCCACTCATTGCATTAGTTAACTAATGAAGGAATCCACGTAAGCGCTAATTAGCGCCAATTCCTCTCCTCCCAACAATGGCGGTAATTTGAGCGTAGTAGGCTCGCCCCACGTACGCAATGGGCATGGGCAGCTGCCTGTCGTCTCATTGGTCGACAGCAGAATGCGTGTGCGTTTCTTTGTGCCGCCCGACCGAGGTCGAGGTCGTTCCGCTTTTAATCTGTGCCGTTTTCCGAACCACTTTGACGCGTCACTTTTTTTTCATCTATTATTCAAAAGTGCCGAGACCTTCAAGTGTGCGCGTGTGCAGCGCAGTTCATAATTCGCCTGCATGTCGTGGGCTGATATCATGTGAAGAAGCCCCTGTTGCGTAATCCCCCTGCGGTTGCACAACAACCCCTGAATTTGGGGATAGTCAATCTGCCCTTTCATAAGCGGGAAGCCAAGTCTCGACGGGGGGGAAACGATACATTTTCGGGGATACATTTTTGGCGAATGTGTGACTGGCCTACTGCTATCTGTGGCACGCAGCGTGTTTACCCCAATGAACGCATCACGGCCAATTGTAGGCAAGGACTCTCACCGGACCTTTTGATTTATTTGTGTCCAGCTAGCCTAAATTGCTCAAGTATTTGCTTTTGTCTGCTTTCATGCAGGCAGGAGACTTGTGCAAATACTGCAGGCGTGAGTGCAGCGAGCGCTCAAATCCAGTAGCTAAAGCTTTAAATCCGACCAAACATGATTTTTTTTTTTTACCCATTTTGGACCAATAGGAAAATAGTTAATATGCCAGAAGGGGGGAAACGACTCCCCTCCGTCCAATAGTAGAGCCTCTTCGTTGTTTATTCAAATCTCTGAAATCCCTCTGTGAGTGTCTCTTCGGGCAATGTGAGCGTCTGCGGCGATGCGGCGGCGCCATGACGTGCCTGTGCTCATTATATCATGGTGAGTGGCCACACACACACAGTCGCACAGCCAGTCACGTGATCTCCGTGCTCCGAAGCACCTCTGATCTGATTTTGCGATGATCACCAACCTACCTACACGGGCATCCCGTGTCTACCCTGCAATGTCAAATTCAATATTTCAATCCTCCAAATGTAGACATTTTTACATGTCCGTCCCCCACCGTCTGTGTTCCAAAGCGGCTTTGCACTGACATCACCCTGGTTGAACTCAGGAGTGAGTGGACAACACTTGGACATTCTTAGTACAAATGTGGGAACGCCATCACGCTTATCATGAAGTGGATTTACACGATAATGATAGTAGAACTTTTAGCATTTTCTTGCAATATTCCAATCGAACTGATCGGCTGCAGCGAGTTAACAACCTGGAAACAACTTCCGCGAGCCGTGCCGCAGAAACATGCGTCATCGTGTGGGCCCGCTTTCGGCACCAAGCGCTCGAAAGCACTTCACAAACATTTGCGCGCAGCGGCTACTTGACCGTTGGGTCCGAGGACGAGGCCCCGATGCAAAACAAGGTGCGAGTTTCACACAAACGCTCGCACGCCTACGGGAACGTTTTCTTGCCTTCTGCCATAACAAAACAACCATTTCCCATACATCTCGCAAAGAAAATTATCAGGACACCTACAGGAAATGTTAAAAAGCATGCCCTCCTCCAAGAGTGCACGAGTGGGATGTTGAAGACCTGTCCAGGGCGTCTTGAAGGACTTTCCAACTTGATGACATAATGTTACATTGAGAGATCAAGTGGTGGACATGGCGAGCATTCCTGTGAGGACACCACGGTCACATGATCTGGGAAGTACCCCCACCTTTCTGGAAGTCCACCCCCCCCTTCCAGCTGCTCAACTTTAGCCCACCGTTGGTTAAAAATACACGCAAGTTGCCACGTCGGTCCTGATGACAAGCATCGCCATTGCGATGTGGACTAACGGGGAGGGGGGATCGGAGGTGGGATTTTTTTTATTTTTTTTTATTCATGGGTTGGGGTTTCCCTGAGATAGCCAGGTGCATCGTGAGGAAAATCCCCCTCACTTTCCTGGAAATGGGGTTGTATTTTCATTTCAGTCACAAATTCTGCTCTGGGTGGGTGCCTATCTTTTTGTGACTTCCACTGAAAAGAGGGGATTTGGGGTAAGCTGTGTTGGAGATTGATGTGTCACTGGGAAATTTATGATGTATTCCTTTATTTGTGTAACACCACAAAGGTGATAGTGGTGATGAAATCAGTTCGATTGTTAAAATAAAGTTTTAATAAGGAACGTCAGTTGGGAAAATCGGAGGAGGGAATGAAATTTACAAACTTCATTAAAAACGTCTTTTCCGACATAATAATTCTTGTCTGATTAATGTCTTTTCACTGACGTGTTTAAATCAATAATTTTGCTGGTATATTCCATTTCTGTTTTGAGTTTATGGTATTATGAGTGACCCAAGATGGGCTCCAGCACCCTCGTGACCGTTGTGAGTACAAGCGGTGCAGAAAATGAATGATGAATCCAAATCCATTTTGCACTAGTTGTGTTGTCCATATCTCGCAAGGATTTAATTGAATTCATTTCCCCAACTGGTATGCAAAAGATCACGATGAAAGCACACTTGGACAAATGGGCTCTGTGTGCATATTTCAATAAATAAGAGACGGCATAAATGCCCGCACGCTGGCGCACGCTCAAATGGGTCAGGAATTTAATGAGCGCCAATACAGACGAAGGTTTGCCATGCGCGTGTGCGTGCAGAAGTGAGGAGCACTTTACATTCTAATTGGAACGGGATGAATGAAGCCCGGGTAGAGTCGCCAAGAGGCAATTTAGCGTTCTAATTTACGGCCTGCCACGGCAATGGGGAGGACCTTCTCACCTCCTGCCCGAGTGGACCGCTAAAGCACACAGAAGAGGAAGTCCCATCATCTGTTTGGCCAAATTAAGTATGCGGATGTTTGCCTAATGAGTCGGAGGGGTGTTGTGGTCTGGCGGGGCTAATAGAGGGCAAACTGAGGGGGTTAATGTGCAGCCATCAGCCCACGAGTAAGTTCCACCAAAGTGAGACATGGCGGGATACTGTGGTCGTGGGTACTCCGCGGGAAACTCCGAGGAACGGCGGGGCGGCTGCTAAGAGACCGAATCACAACGCGGCACGTTGCTCACGGCAACACCTGAGTGCAAACCTGTCAAAACGCTACGTCCGATGGTTTCCGACATAAAAAAAACCTAATGCTACTACTATAAAAATACATTTTTTAATTTTAAAAAAACCATCAAACTGCCACTGACCACAATCATTGGGACTGAAACATGCCCAGTTTCAGCAATACGGACCCAGCCAGCCAAAATGAGTTGAGCGTAATTCAATGAAACAAACGACAACCCCGTGTTTAACCCAGCTTTCATGACAGAGGCCTCATTAACTCAATCAGCGAATGTTAATATGAGCATAGCCAATCAGGACGTCACGTTCTGCCCCAGAACGACACGAGGCGAAGTTGAGGGTGAGATGTTTGAGACCACAAAGGGCATCTCTGAATTAACTTCACTTTAACTGTCCGTCCCCACTTGCGCTGATAAGAGCCCGAAACCATGGCAACGTCGCCTGCCACTTGTTGACTTCCCAGCGCGGTTAAATATAACAGCACCCAGTCTTCTCTCCTCTACATCCTGACCCCCCCTCCGTCACCGTCACACGTCCCCCTTCAATGCCGCACGACTGGCTGTCCCACCGTTGCTCCTGGCTGCTATAAATAAACGCTTTCCTTCCCATAATTGCGACCCCGGCGGTCTTGTTTGGATGGCGGCAGGAATGAGACGGTGAGGAGGAAGAAAACAAGCACAATGTAAGATGCCAAAATAAATCCCATTGTGGGCACCAATAAATGGAATACTATATCATGTATGTCATTATTCTGACAGTAAAATATAAATATATAAACAATTATCTCTGTCTACAGTAAAACGGCACACGCCCTAAGTGGTTTCGTACCCCCCAGCCATGTCGCTTACACTCAGATTTAACGCCCCCTGGAAGGTGTTAAGGCTCCCCGTTAGGCATGCGACACGGATGCCGCCGTCACGCATCCGCCAACGCTCGCCCCACGTTATCTTTCGGTCCAGCCGGGCTGAGTCGAGACAGGCAAGAAAACAGAAGTGGGAGGGGCTACTTGCTAGCGCTCCTCAAATTTGCGTCGATTAGCCAAAGCTCCTGACGCCAACTGCTTTGATTAACTGGACACTAGAGAGGATGAGAGGTGACACTGACACGGCAACACTTGAGGGGGGGTTGCCTCTTGTCAAGTGGGCAGTGTATACTCCTCCTACCTCCACATATGTACAGCAAAAAGAGCTTTGAATTCACTCATACCGTATTTACTCGCATATAAGCCGCATTTGTTGGAGAAAACAATTATGACTGAATTGAGGGTACGGCTTATATGCGCATAAAAAGACGACATGCAAGGTGACAAAGATGAAACACCATAGCGCAAGACAATGCGGCCGATGCGGTCATTTATTTCAAAATAAAGAAAAGATAAACAGATAAAACGCTAAACAAAATGTATTTTGACGCCTATGAATGAAATTCAAGAAAATAAAAAATGTATCTTGCAAAAAACGTGAAAAAACTCACTTGTGCCTGTCACTGCTTACTCAGGGTGTCGCCATTTTGACCCTAATAATGCGCTTTTGATTCATACAGTATATCAGAAATACCAGGTGCGATGATTTTTTAAAAACGATTTTCGCTTCAAAGTAACACATTTGTACTCCCTATTAAAACTATGAATATGGAGGTGAAAATTGTGAATCAGGGGGCGGCTTATGCGCGAGAAATTGTAAAATTCAACCATTTTAAGGCAATTTTATACGTGGGGGCGGATATGTGCAAGTAAATACGGTAATACAAGCACTATTTCATATCATCACATTTTTTAATGGCAAAAAATGTCATCTTGTAATTGGGGTTTTTGTTTATTTGCTTATGTGCGAGTAAATACGGTAATACAAGCACTTTATTTCATAATAGGCCTTTTTTTTAATTGCAAAAAATGGCACCTTGTAACTGGGGTTTCAATTTACTTCTTGCATGATTGACAGGCTACTGTTTCATATTGACGTGCCAAAATGAACTATTACAAGGTTAAAATCAAAATATGATGAAGGTTAAATTATAGATTTATACTATTACAAGATTCAAATTGTGAAACAGTCATTTTGTTGCTTTTTTTTTCTTCCAACATGAACCGGAAGTTGTTTGGTTTCTAGGGCTTTTGGCAACGTAAAGTCTGTGTTAACACAACTTTTTTGGCGTAATATTTGGAGAAAAGTCATAAAATTATGCGATCAAAAACATTACACTACTTATTTTTGCATCACTCGAACCGGAAGTTATTCAGGGTCCGCAGACGTCAACTTTTGGTGACATTAGGTCAGTGTGAAAAATTAGATTTTGGAATAATTTTGGAGGTTTATGTGATTCCTGCTGATAAAACTTTGATGAGAATGACTATTGTTAATATAGGCGACATAGTTTTAAATGAAAAGATTTTCAGATGGTGGGGTCCTTGAGATTTTTTCAATGCAAAAAGTGTGCCACAGCACAAAAAAAGGTTGGGAAACACTGGTATAGGCAACACACAACTGCCAAAAAGCATGTCGCTATGAAGCACATACCAAACTGCGCCGAATATGAGCTATAATTCACTCCGAGCTAGAAAAAGGTCAAAATGCGATGCAGAAATCTTTCCCGACGTCAAAAGATCACGCATGCATGTGCAGCTTATTTTTGCTCTCCCCGCGAGACAAAGGCCGCGCATCAAGGACGCGTTATTGGCGCGCACGTGAGTCCCGTGTGACGTTGGCACCGAAATAGATCACACGCCTCCTCCGGCGGGCCTTTTGACTCATCAAAGTGAGTCTATTCTCTGTAAATGCTGATCCAGAAATACAACGGAAAGGCAACGAATGAGGTGAACTGCTTTGAGTGACAGCCCCCACACCCCTCCCTCTTTGGAAGTTCTATTCCAGGACTGGTTTGGATTCATGGGAAGCGTTCAGTCGAGTTCAGGACTAAGGCGGCTGGCGATTCATTGAAAAATACAGCATGCAAATTATGACTATAGCAAAGGAATTAAAGTGTATCGAACAGGGGTGTTCAAAAATAAAAAGATGCAAAGGGCCAACTTGAAATCTCTCCACTATTATTTGTCAAGTAGACAATCGGAATTAGGTTAAAAATACACAGTGAATTTGAAGTATTGACTCATTGGCTTCCAATGACCTTGATGGACTTCCAATGCGTTTTGACTGGATGTCAAAATGAATTTAACCTTCTTGTGCAGGCCACATTCAAATATATTTTTTATCATTTGCAACGGGCTAATAAAAAGCAGGCGTTGTTTCGATTTTCTCACTGTAAATGCCTTTTTTTCGGCTACAGTTTTTATTTAAACTACAAATACATCCAATTAAGCAGGATAAAGCCAACCTAAAGCTAATGTTTCTAATGTTATCATTTAGCATGCATGCAGCGAAGCATACTAGCCCACAGATGCATTCTAATCCCGCTATATTTTAATAGAGCCGAATGCACATTGGCAATCAATTACGTCCCTTTTTTTTTCTTTCTTACCTCTCAACACGTGTACACAAGTACGAGTGTACATTTTTCCTCTCATGAGCCTTCAAAATGATTTATCCAATTGATGTTCAGTGGGCTGCAAACTCAGCACACAGCTCCAGGCAAAAGACAAATGCTCACACACCAACCCAGACCGCAACAATTTAACGCCTAAATAGCCTACGATTAATTAATTAACATATGTTTGCGTCACATTCCTGACTTTAACTTTCCGCTTTTCTTTTCTGATATTCGGCGCTTCGACGTGAGAGTGATGAAACTCGACAAGCCGCGTTACAGAGCGGCAACCCATGTGCATGAACTGGCACGTTGCGGGCGAGACGCACGCACGCAGTCTAATATGTTGAGATGTGACGCTTGCCTTGCATTCCTTATTCGATACCCTATCAGGAGATTATACTTGGAATACAAATCACAAATCTGATAAATCATTTTCTGCTGTTGACAGCGAGAAAAAAAAAACATCCGTATGCTCCCTTTTAAATGTTCCAGTTAAGAGGAAGCACAATTATAGGTTTGTCGTTTAAATGAGAACTGTCTAACACCAAATTAAAGTATGTTACATGGAGAGGATGATTTTTCCAACTTTGGTACACATATTTAGCTCAACAGTAATCATTCATTTGTTTTCTGAATCGCTTATCCTCACGGGGGTTGCGGGGGTGCCGGAGCCTATCCTAGACATCGGTTGAGACAATCAACGTTCGCTTCAGGACAATTTAGTATTCAATCAACCATGATTTGGGGACTTGGGAGGAAAGGGGAGTACCTGGAGAAAACCCACGCGGACATGGGGAGAAAGGCAAACTCTACCTTGGAAAGTTGGAACCCACCGGGGATTGAACCCTCGATCTCAGAGCTGCGAGGCGGACATGCTAACCACGTTGTCAGCGTTCCGCGCCCAGTAGTATTTTCTCCTTAAGGAGCTTCGCCTCCATTTTGAAACAGTGATTTTAGTTTTGGACTTTTAATAGCAAGATATCAAATACTGTTGTTGAGTTTTTGTCCTGGTAGATTGTCTTCAGAATGGTCACACATCATACCGGAGGCTCCTTTTTAAAAAAACGTAATCTGGCACGGATTAGCGAGCTCCTGAGCTCGAGATTTGACCTAGCATTATAATCCTTTATGTTGATCTAACGTAATCTGATTTCTCTCAATTACTTTGTCTCCAAAATACACGGAGGCAGACGCTAAAGTGAACAATAGAGCCGCTTTCCATGCCGCTAGAATCGGGGGTATCGTATTATTCAAATTTAACGCAAGATGAGCTTCTAAAGTGCGAGCGTAATCCAATATTTCCCCACCTCTTTGCTTCAAAATCTAATTAAATCGAATATGAGCGCTGTGTAAAAAAAAAATCTGGCTTTCCAATACTAATAATGCAACTGAGGCAGAGAGAAGGTCAAAAAGAAAACGACTAATAATGAGTGGAGATAGGATTGGTTAACTGAAGGGTTTGCACAGGTCGAATCAACAACGGAAATGTTCTCATTATTTTTGATTGACGAGTCAGCAGGGCTACAAATATGTTGACATACACGTTACATCGCTACGGCAGCCCCTCCCCCTGACAAAAACGTATCTTCTCGCAACGCCGGAATCGTCCGACCTAAAAAGGACATCGCTGGAGGATTTGACCATAGGAAGATCAAATCAGAAGACAGACTTAGGCCCGCCAAGATCCAGATGGGGTTTTTATAGCCTTTGATTACACCGGGCGGACGGCCTCGTTATCGATCCGATCTTTCAAACTCGTCCGAGGCCAGGGAGAAGATTCTAGAAGAGCCATGCCCTGCTAATGCAATATGGGACGAGCGGCCCCTCGTTTGTCATCGTAACCTGACTTGGACCAGTTAAATATAGCCGCTTCCGGTTCAGCGGAGAAGGGATTTCAGCCTCTATTCTTAGCTTAGCGCGCCGACCTCCGCATCCAAGCAGACGGCCACGCGCAAAATCGACCATGGGCGACAAATTCATAATTACTGTTATGGAAGGTAACATCTGCCAGCGACGGACGTCCATCGGCTGCGAAAGAGTTCAGTTGTCGCTAACTCACACTGGGTCTCAGCTGTTTTTTTGGAAGGGATGTGTCCAAATAACTAGATGTCACACACTCACACACACAATTAACGGTACAAGAGAGCAACGCACACGCCAGAAAACCTGACATTCCCCCCTCCCCGTCCTCAAATTGAGTAGAGGATAGCGCGTATGTTGACAGATGATATGCTTAAAGCCGACGCCGCCCACACACACTGCCGTTGACAGCAGGTTTCATCACAAGGCCAGCGACCTTTGTCAACTACGACAACAAACCACATGTCACACTAAAATGAAACCAGGTTTCCATCATTTTTCCCCATTAAATTGGCTTTGGCTTGTTTTCGTCATCCGTTAAAAAATGACAATTGTGCCGTGCACCCAAAATGGGGTTATTTTTACACATTTCTTAAGATAACATTTTATACCTGTCAACGTTTTTTGATCATTTCAAATTGTGTATGCCGTATAACAACTTTTGAATGGGATTTTTTTTTTAAGTAATTTTTTTGTAAAACCGATCTCATTTTACCCATTTTGGCTCTAATCCGGATCATCTCGGTCACTGGTAGTAGACGATAACGTCATCGTCAACTGCTAATATTGTCATGCTTCAAGCATATATGTGCACGCGCCTTCTGCACTGCCTTTTGACTATTTTTAAATATAGCGCGTCAGCAAGCAATGTACCCAGTTATTCGAGCTGTCAGTGTCATACAGCGACATCAACAGAATCTTGAATTTAGAGCCCTGTCCACTTTGGAGAAAAATTTTAGACTTTTAAATCTGCCCTATGTGAGTAAATATGTGCCGCGTTGCATTTGAACGTTTTGTTTTAATAGATTAATAAGGGGAGCAATTGACCGAGGTTGCCAGGTATGCCATCTGAATGATTTTCTTTTCAACAACCGATCCAAGAAGAATTTACAGCGTTATCGCTTCTAGTTTCTAGTCGTCCCTACAGCCGTGTTCTATGGCATTTAATCCTTAGAGGACAGGAAACAGTTGCAATCAATAGTAATCCATAATTCCTCACAATCTCTGGCGGGAGATGGAAAGGACAAAATGAAAATACAGTAGGTGATGGAGGTTGATCTATTTCAAGGTTGGTAATCTACGCGCGGCGGGGGGTGTCTTAACATGTCGCCGCGCTACAAAGGGAAACGGAAGGGACAAATCAATAGACAACGGGGCCTTTCTTAGCATGATGTCACTTCACAAGAGCACCCGTGTGCACGTCAGGCGGCGACCTCATCCGACCCGACGGACGGCGTTGCCATACTTCGCTTTTGCCTTTGAGTACCGTGTCCGTGAGTTGAGGTTCGAGGATGGATAAAAATAAAAAGTGGAGCAATTCCCACGATGCGCGTAAAATAGGGCAAATGACCACAAACGGTGTCGTCGTCGTCATGGCCACCGCTTCTGGGTCCTCCAGAGAATTTCAACTGCCGTACACTACACTGGCTAATCAGGTTAGCTGTGATCTATGGAACCAATACTGTCATCAACATTCTATTAAAATCCAGCTCCTTAAGTGCGTTTCAATGTAAAATTTGTTGACCCACTCAAAAGCAATGCCAGAAAAGATACAGGGAATCTGCCATTTTGGTTTGAAGCGGCCATTTTAGAGTGATTTGGGCTGTGGCAGGTGCATACTGAGACATATGAAAAGTCACAAGAGCCCGAGATGATAAAGAAACAGCAAGTGTGTTATTTTTAGAGGCCATTTTATGCAATTCCTTTACCCTGGGCATTGTATAGCAACTACACCTTATATATTAGCTATTGAATTTCCACACTGAGGCCCACCGTCAAGCAACATGAAGAGGCGCTTGAAGACGTTCCCAGTGCGAGCGCTTGTGCCCGGGCTGACCGAGTGCGAGCCACTAAATCAAGCCCGTTGCGTGTTGCACTTATTCAAGCAGCAATCACGACAGGCATTCAGCAAGTGAATGAAAGCCATCTTCCTAATAAAGAGCGAGCAGCGCATTATTCCTCGCTCTCTGGAGTGCACGCCGCGACTCTCGCTTGATGAAAAGAACGCGCTACCTTGGCAAATAAAGTCCGCTTCTTACCACCCCCCCCCCATCGCTACTAACGTCACTCGATTATGTGACGCTTTTTCAAAAGCCTTTGTGAAGGCTGCGCTCTAAAGCAGCGTACGACGCTGCTCAGGAATAAGATTCCATTTTTTATGTGTGTGTTAAGATAACGCCGGGTGATGATTCCTCATCCACGCGGCGGGCGGCGGTGACCTCTCCCAAGGGCACGTGGGGGATTCATGAGTGGCCGGTCAAGGACAATGACGCAGCGGGCAAACATGACTCCGTACAAACACTCGGCGGCGTCTGGCATGATCCATTTTTATTGACGCGTCTTGTCGACACAAACCAATGTTTACCCGCAGACAAACGCCGCTGTTGATTTTTAACGATCTGTCCGCAAGCGTGCCTGTTACGAGCGCTGCCAAAACAGCACATCTTTAATAGACTCATTAAACTTCCTGTTTTTTTTGTGGGGGGGGGGGGGATTATTCTCTTCTGCTATAATGAAAAATAAATGAGTAGGTGTCACTTTGACGACATAATCTGTGACGTGGGCTGGCCAAAGTTGGCGAGAAAAAAAAAAACCCAGCCGTGCTGCGACACGAGTAATTGCCAGGATTGATCATGGGAATAAGTGGACTGTTTCCATGGCAACCGCCGCAGGACCGAGGCGGCCGGCGAGGGATTGATCGACGGCCGCGCATGCTCCAAATGTCGCAAGGTGTAATTCAAGGAGCCATATTTGCGCCACACCTCTCCTTGCAACTTTGTAGTAACCGCTAATCAATTGGTTCACGTACGCTGGATTTGTTTTCCGTCATCAGCCGAGTAATTCGTTAATTGAATAAACGGAAGGCTGGTCCGGGGGCGGCGCCGTTCATCACCACCAAGGAATACAACTTATTCCTCTGCCGCCATTGACGTCGAGTGACGTCTAATCCATTTTAACTGGTGAGGGCAGACGAATGACTGTTTAAAATGGATTGGACGCCCATTAGGAATAAACGTATTTAAATTCACGGCCGGCAGCCATCATTTGCCGATCGAGCAGACTTCCAGACGACCTACAGCGGACTGATTTTCAGCACCCGAGCCAATCATTAATCATTTCGACCCGACCCAAGACAAGCTCGAAGGTGTCGGCTGCGCCGTCCTTCTGGTGGCGAACACCTCGCACCCAGCTGCCGGTTTGCCTCGGCAACTTGCGTCCAACTTCCAATTAGCTCGCGGACATCCCCGACCGCGAAAACGGCAACGGTCGCGCCGTCTTTCTCCAAATGTCACAAGCGAGGTGTTTGCGACCTGAGGACAATGAGACGGATTGGGTTTCGCGGGGAGACTTAGCAGCACCCAAACTTAGCACTGACTCCCCAAGGATGCTGGTATGTGTGCGTGCGAATAAACGAGGTAAAATTAGCTCCTTGACAACGGGATGCTGCCGGGGATTTTACACCGTACAGGTGTCACCTTTTGGCCGCAACTTATTTGGTCCTCCAACCAGTTGGGGGCAGAATAACACAAAAAATAAACGAAGATTCACGTCTATTGACATCTGAACAGATATGCAGGGATTTCGGAGAGTATGTGTTGTGGTAGTTAGCCACTCAGAAGTGCAGACCACAAGGATTAAAAAATGTGGAGTCAAACGACAACAATATGACAAAACAAGTTAACACTTAAATTACCTGGAGGACGAAAAGACAAATCTGGCCGTCACTGTTCACCCTCGGGGGGGGCAACATTTTCACCGGTCAAGTCACAGTGACCCGTTCGACAAACAATACGAGGTCGCCAGAATGCGTCGCGTTCATACAATCTATTACTCATACTTGAATAACTCCAAAGAGAGAGAGGGGCTCATTTGAGAAAAATTATGAGATTTTGGACCTGTCGGATGGATATTATTGCAAATGGCACAAATCCACAAGGACTATACTCAGATATGAATGTTTTAGGGGTTCATTTTAGCTCTATTGGTGAATAAATCCATGCAGATTGATAGTTACATGAAATTAGTGGGATATGTAATTATAAAATAGCAATGATATCATACAGCGTGCGAGCAGGAAGCAACACTTAAGTTGAATTTCCATGCAAGTGTAAATGATTGTAGAGGATTCGTAAAAGGAGCGACATCAGGTGCAAATGTGAGGATAAAGGAAGCATTTTTTTTGTTATTTTCTCCTCTGAGCGCCCGTGTTGTGTCCTTTTCCTGGATGGTGGGAGTGGATTTTTACGAGGTAGTGGGGAGGGGGCTAAAAATAACCCTAGTGTGTGTTTGCCATGCAGAATGTAATCACAGTCAAACTCTCCTCCGACTCGGAATCACAACATTGGAGCACCCTTATTAAAACCCCACCGCCTGGAAACACACAAAAGCGTGTCTGTATACGTCATATGTGTATGTCACACGCTTCTCTGCAGGGAATTTTAATACCCCCGCCTCCTCCCCCAAACGATAAGAGAGTGCAATGATGGCCTTTTTTTTTTTACAGTAATAGTAAAGTGTATACAACACTTACCTTTTGTGTGTTTGTGTGTGTGGAGGGGCGGGGTTGATCTTGAGCGCCGCCCAGTGGTGGTGTTGCTTCCTGTGAGAGAGGGAAAACAAAAGGAAGTCATTGATTTTTCACACAGTCAACAAAATGATTTTGTCATGCAGGGTAAATACACAGCCTCCCATACTCATTTATCCCAAACAAACATACACACACACACACACACACACACACACACACTCACACACTCACACACACACATCCCCGCGGAGAGAACGCTCCCAGGCAACGCCATGCAAACACAACACGCACATAGCTCACATGTTGTCAATGTGCCATGGTTTTTGCGTCTGGAAATTGAGGAATCTTAAACAATATGCGCTGCTGCGTTAACATAAAAGTTAAATACAACTGAACTGTATTAAGACCATCTTTTTACATGGGAGTGGAGGGTGTTGATGCCAATTTAAGTACCATAAATACTACATTTGAACAGAATTTCACTGCCAATAGAACTACAAACTACTTGAACTAGCAGGAGGATCATTTGATCGCTGCCAGCCATCCAACTTCAAGCGCATTGGAGGCTGTTAACGGCACCGAAACATATCATCGTTCCCTCTGTGATTTGGGAGGAAGCACGGCGTGGAAGTTTACAGTACACAAATGATTACTTGTTTAACAACCTTTTGTGGCAATGTGGGCAAATTAATGAGCTGTGACATTCAATTATACACCAGCGCCTCCAATCACGGCAACACTTTGTCTAGGCGCACACAGAACGCCAGAGTAGGACTTGTTTTTTATGAGTGTCTTTTTTTGGCAAGGGGAGACATATCTTTGGCATAATGGTGAATAGCAGATACGGTTGTCATGGGAAACGGACAACGGAGAGACAAGCGAGAGAAGGCTGCAAAGATGTTACGCATTTTGCAGCCCAAGTGGGGGAAGCAGCGTTTCCAATGGGCAGGAGTTGCGATATGTTCGTGGAGGTACTTCATTCAACAAGGGGGGAAAAATGGATTGAAATTTCATTATTCTCATAACAAGAGCTACTGTAGGCATGAAAATCCAAATAAGATAAAAAGAAAAGGCGTAAGAGTGACATTCAATTTGTTTGATTTTAGGGTTTTTGAAAAAATAATGATGTTCTGTTCATTTTTAACTTTTATTTTAACTCCTCTAATAAAAAGTACAACAAATGAAAGTGAGTAAGTGAATATATATTGGCCGTGAGGTTGTTTTGCAGTGCCTTTAACACCCTCTTCTCCCATCTGTGTCACTGGCCACCCACGCCATGTCAAGCTGCCTCCCTTGGACGGCTCCTTCTCTCGGCCTGAGCCAGTCGAAACCCCCAAACACTTCAAAATGTGTGGCGAAAGGGTCAGATGGACCACCTCATAATGGTGCCCGAGGCCCATCTTTCCATCTTAAATCAAAAGCACTGTGGAGATTGTGTGTTCTTTTTTTATTTGTATTTTTAGAGCTGTCACTTTGTTTTTTTTCCCCCCATTTCCAGGCGGCGAGACAATGAGTCATGCTTCACCATGGAGAATTTAGCAAAAATCAATGTTCTCCTTTTTTACCTCTCTCGGCAGCAGCAGCAGCGTCGGGATCATCGATTGCCACCGGCTTTGTCCTCCAGGCGACTGTCATCTGTCGTTTAGAATACAGGGGAACGCTAGCAAATTGTGTGTATCGATTAACAAATTCCTATTTTTAAAAATGTAGTCTTGAAACGATATCGACGTTCCCAGGGCTCACGATTACGCACTTTAGGCAGAAATCAGTCATGCAATATTGGGTATGAACCAGGGATGTCCCCGATCAGAAATCGAGCCCGATCGCACCATTTTCAGATAGAAAAACAACTACATTTTTTAATGTATTAGTTCACATTAACTCATTAGCTGCCATTAATAGCAAGAGGTGTCCAATCCAATTTGGCTAGGGGGCTGGCCGCAATCAAACAAAAATAGGATTATTTGCTATCGCAGTTAATGGGTGAAGAGAACAAGCCACAAAATGACCCATAAACAAAACAAAACAATGTATGAATATAAAGCATAATGTATATTTCCATATTCATAGTATTGACACTGGTAACAAACCTAAAAAGGTGCATTTCTGAACAAATCACAACTTAAAACGCTAAGTTTGTGTAAAATAAGTTGTTTAAGCAATTTGTTAATTACCTTATTTTGGTGCAGCACAACTGAAAAAAATGTCGAGTTTTTTTTCCTGCTAATTTGAAATATACCGTTTATATGATATGTTGCAAAATCACTATTTAAATTGGGTGGACAATTTGAAGATGGCCAGACTTTTCCTCACCTGTTCAGGTAACCACCATTCACTGTTTATTTGACAATGACACTTGTCCGCACGCGCGCACACACAAAGTGGGGGCTAAATAAGTGTACTGTTCTATATGCGAGGCTTATAATGGTTTGTGCAGTTGTATTTTTAAAAAATCGAAATAAGACAAGAAAAAAGGGACATAGCCTTGGGGGGTTCTCACCCTTCCGAGTCGTTGCGGCTCATTAGTCGCTCTTAGGGACGCTTGCATCACATCTATTTCTGTCCTCGACCCAAATCTCTGTAGGACATCATACAGCCGAATGCACGGGCAGGTGTGAGACACCAGTGGGTCTTCTTTAACTAAGTCAAGGGCGAGTTGAGCTGGAATCGGAAGAGACATGGCTGCCAGGGGGACTACTACTAGTTAATCCATGGTGGAAGGCCAGCAAACGTGACACCTGGGCCAGCACTAATCCCAAATTGATGGATGATGTGGAAACAATGCGGGAGCGCTCATTAATCCTCAATGTGTGGTCCTGTCCAAGTGTCCAAACACACAAGTACACGCAGATTGCGCGTGTGAAGCTTCAGGTTTTAATTTGGTGGCCATCATTCGTCTGAGCAGAAAGCACGCCAGCGAAGGCTAGCAAGTAGCAGTGACGTCGACCCAATTGACAATTGCACACGTGAAAAATCAGGAGACAGAGGGCTTGCAAATCTCCAAAATGGCAGCTGTGGGGAATAGTTGCCGCGGAAGAACACGAAAACGTTTGGTATGATGCTACCGCCATCGCGTGGCTCTTAACGGTACTGCAGACGGCTGCTAAACTGAAAATCCGGGATGGTTTAAAAACTAGCCTTCGCAAACGAGTAATACTGGTTACAAGTACGTATTGCATTTTGAAAAGGACAAAGTTATAGTATTGTTTTTGCAGGGGAAACTACTTCACTTAGCTTTTCCGTTCAATTTCGAGGGGATTGACATGTAGATGTATTTCTAGACATGTCTAGACATGAAGCCACCTCCTTACCATTTTTAAATATATTCCACCTTCAAAGGTCACAATGTGACATCTGACAATTGGTTCCTTACCTGGGCAAAAAGCAAAAGCAACAAGTACATTTAAGGTCCCCATATCAATTTCAAACACTACCCCAGAGACTAAAGAGTTTGAATACATTAAGGTTTTATTGATAAAACAGCACTCCATGAAAAAAAGTCCATTATTTAATACATGATCCACGCTCCACGTATTTACAGTTTCAAAACGACCCAAACAAGATCAGCGCTTCTCTCAATAGAGACGAGACGAGAAAGTCTCCGAATGCAATAAAGTCACCTGTCAGGTGCTCCACGGGTCTCCCCGCAGTGGAGCCTGTAGACCCGCCGGACTGGGCAGGCAGGCAGGCGGGCGGGCTTGGCTGGCATGGCTGACCTGGAAAACGCTCACACAGTGACAGACGTTGCATGGCACAAAGCAGTGCGACAATACCTGCCCAAGGTGGCTGGCTGGGTTACCTGACATTTCAAGCAGCGGCCACAACGCCGGCTCGGGTGCGCTTTGCTCCGCTCGTCGGAGGGGGGAGCCGAGGAAGGCCCGCACCGAGCGGCGGGAGCGAGGGCGGCCGGCGGGGCAGGGCACTCCCTAGCGGGCACCTCTGTGAGACAAATACAGGCCATGATTCTGGCGACAACCACACAACTAGCGGCGCTTTAGTCCGATTCCGAAGGTGTAAATGCACAATTCACACCTTTTACGATACGAAGAGGGGGGGTAAACGTTGCTTCGTCGTCGTGTCATGGGCGTTACCAAGTCGGGCAAAACATTTGCTCAAAGTCCCTCTGTTGGAAGGCAAGACAACTCTCATAATCATCAGAATCCAGAGCGGCGTACACGCTGTCTGGTGAAAGGCATTCGCCGTAAAGAGATGAAGTACCGATTGAGGAAGAACCGGCTTCTTTCCCGTGGCTAATGCTACTCGACTCCGCGTTGTCTTCGTGCTCTTTTATCAAGTACTGCGTCGTGTTCTCCGGCGCCATTGCTCCGGGGTGAAGCCTCTTGGCGCAGGCCGCCAGTCGTCGTTCCTCTCGGGTCGGAGCGTTGGAAGATCCAACTCCGGTGCTCAAAGCGGCGAGCCGTCGGCGATTCCGCCGCTGGCGTTTCTTACTCCCCGGGGACCTCAACTCAGGGTCGGTGTGTCGATACTGTCCGAAGGCCTCGTCGTCCACGCGAAGCTGCGTCCAACGTAGCTTCTGTGCGGGTTTCAAAGTGAGCCGTAAGGCGTCCACGTGTTTCGTGCTGGCCATATCCATCGAAAATATATACATTTCAAGTCTCGGGAAAAAATAAAAAATAAAACCAATGCGGCTATAAGTTAAAAAAAGAGTCGGTTTTAAGCCTGCGGAGAGGCCTGACGCGAGTTCAACGAAAGCTTGCAGGCGTAAGCAGGTCGTTTTGATCAAACGCGAATACCCATGATGCAATGCTTTGGTTGCGCTTGCGTCGTTGCTGCCACGTTGTAGCACGTCACCCTATGATTCCAAGTCACTCAGGAATCGTACGTGAGACGTTTGTTGATGGAAAATATTGAGGTAAAAAAAGTGCAATTATTTTTCCTTTGTACAAAGTCACCATAGCATTAAGCACTTTATTTTTACTCTAAATATCTGCAATAAATGAGTCAACTTTTTGGTTTGGTGTCAGAATAGTTTGATTTTTTTCATCGGATGGTTAGGGGAACTATTATTCAGTGAGAACCATTTCAATTGAAATTATACATAAACAGTTGTAATGTACGTATATGTAGTCTGTTTGACCAAGGGGTGCAGTTGCTCCAAATTCCCACAGGAGGGCGGCTTTGAAACGTATGAATCCCGTGTCGGGTTCGTTTTCAATGTTTTTACTTTTTAATCCATTCGGATAAATTGCATAAGTAAACTCCTTTCAGAATGTTAACATGTATCCTTTAAGAAAATGAAACGTGAAAAAAATATTTTTCTTCCTAATCTTCAAAGTAATCCAAGGTTGAATTTAAACGCATAAAACATGTATCCTTTCAGAAAATGAAATACTATGTGAAAAAAATATTTTTCTTCCTAATCTTCAAAGTAATCCAAGGTTGAATTTAAACGGATAAAATGTGTTCTTCAAACGTAGTACATGTGATAGAACACAAAGGAGTATTTCTGCTAACAACCCTACTATTTGCAGCCTGCCCCAATAGTAAAAGAGTGATTATTTATATCATGTAATTATTTATTTATTGTATGACTGATTGGATTGGATAACTTTATTCATCCCGTATTCGGGAAATTTCATTGTGACTGTAGCAAGAAAAGGCATAGTTATAAGTTAGACCAGGGTTGGGCAAACTTTTCGGCCCGGGGGCCACATTGACTAAAAATTTGACAGGCGGGCCGGGTCAGCACAAGATACGATACATATAAAAAACTGTATCCGTTAACAGTACATATGAAACATAAACAGAAAAAAAGGACTAATGTATGAAGATACTCATCACTCATCTGGGATTTATGGGGTGCTTTCTTGATTTTCATTAGACTAAAGGTCTGTTCACACATATGTAGAGCCAAATAACACCAGAATCCTCTGTGCCATCTTCTGGATGTTTGGAAATTTGGCTGCACTTAATGAAGCCTAAAACTCAGACTTTCAGGGAGTTGAACTTGTCACATTGGAGATCAATCATTTCCAACTGCAACTCCCGTGGGTTGTGAGAAAGGGCATGACACCAGCTGTCAATTTTTCCAAAATCACAAAACCGACGGCAGAATTGCTCATGCAGGTCATCCAATGATTTCCTGTATTTTGACCGCATTAAAAAAAAAAAAAATTAAAAAAAATATATATATAATAATTTGGACAACGTCGGCGGGCCGGATTAAAAGGTCTAACGGGCCGTATATGGCCCGCGGGCCGTAGTTTGCCCATGTCTGAGTTAGACAGTAGTACAGTCAAAGGCCGCAGAACAATAAAGCAAAAGCAAAAAGCACAAAGCAAATCAAAGTCAATGGGATCATTAAGAATCACCAAATCATTAAGACAGAAAAGCAGCAAAAACACACAATGAGCTACGAGTTTCGGTAGCAAAAACGGATAGACTCATAAAGACGTAAAATTGGACAAAAACTGCGACCACACACAGGAAGTCTTCCACGAGATGGGGAATTTCTGCAGACTGTGACCGAGGTAGAGAATATGCAGAGTCACTCTTCCAAGCTTATCCGCACAGTTCCTCAGTAGTCTGGAGCTGAAGACAACAGTAGCAGAGTAGAAGCCCTTGAATCCGTTTCCGGCCTGGTAAGCGCCGACAGCTCTTCCATCTTATCCCATGATGGAATGGTTGGTCAGAAGCGTTGCTTCATCTTCCGGCACTTTTGTCCAGCTCCGAATTTCCAGCGGCATTGAGTTGTTGCTCCTTCTGCTGCGTATTGTAACAGCTAGTCCCGTGTGTGTGACAGCGTAGGCATGGCTGAATGGTTCCAAAAAAAATAAGTAGCCGAAAGAAGCCAGGCTAACAGAACAAGGAAAGTTGTAAAAACATTAAAGTAAAAAGTACAAAGTAAAGTAAAAAGGGATGTATTAAGAAATATTAAAATGTAATTAAAAAAAGATAGAAGGGCTGTAAAACACGAATAACCTAAGAGTGTACAGAGCTACTCCCACTGGCTCCCACGTGAACGGCGCCATCTTGGATTGATGAAGTGGGTTTCATATTGAAATGTGTATTTTGGTGAATGTAAATTGTCTGTCTCGGCTCTTCCGTCAACACTGATCACATTTTCTCAAATTAAAATGGAGAGGCTTTGCTTTGTTTCCTCCTATGCTTTTTATTTCAGTAGTATATAAGGAAGTGAAATTAAAACAAAGTGAAAGAGATTCTGATGATGGTGCATCTAGGCTAGGGAGATCATATTCAAAGCCACTTAAGCAATTATTGGTGTAAAATACAAATGTGATTAATAGAAGCGCTGGCACTTGAATTAAAAAGCCTCACCGCAAGTCAAAGACTCTTAATGGTGTTCTGTAATGGGACAAAGAGCCCTGTTTGGATGCGGCGAATGTGGAAAAAGTGCTTGTCTGAAACATATTGCGTGAGAGACGACGTGGTTTCGGCACGACTTGTCCGAGAGGGAAACCGGGTAGAGTTCAAGTTCCCTCTGCAGTGCGGCGTTGAGAGAGAGAGAGTAGAGAGAGAGAGAGAGAGTCAGAAATGGCACCAGGCCCAAGGGCATCATCTCCAAAAGACATCACTGCTGACCCCGATTAATGCAAACTACTCTTTTTTGCACGCGGAGATAAGAGGCATGACCTTCGAACCCTACGGATGTGATGTGATTTGACTATTGACAAAACAATCAGGACCAAGATGAGCAGCAGTTCAGTGGTTGTCGCAAAGAGGGAAAAATAATACAAAAAAATCTGTTCAGGAGTGCTGAACGAGCACCAATCCGCTACCCGTGTGTGGGTTTTGAGACAAACCTTGTGCTGTGACCCTCACATTGAACGGGATATGTGAAATGAGCTCTATAAATATCCTGTGGGGAGAGCTGTGGCTTGATGCAAGCCAGCGGCAAATTGGACTTAAATGAAAACCTGCGTGTGCACTTTCCCTAGACAAGATTGTACTAAAAAAAATAATTAAAAAATCATTTTCACAAGAAAGGTAAAGGATAGAGAAAATGGTTTGAATGGGCTCCTTTCGGGACTGAATTCTTGAGACTTGTTCTGGGGTTCGTGATTGACACAAATGTTAGATTCTAAGTGAACTGGTTTTATGGGACTTTTTTATTTGAGGAAAAACAGCTTTAAGGGCTGAAATTTGTGCTCACACGGCTCTAATCTGAGGGGTTAATAATGTAATTCCTAGTCAGTGCAACGCATGACTGTGCTCATGCATCAATTAGTGGCGAGTCAGCCAGGTCGAATGGAGCATCCCATGGCCGTTAAATGGCCAGAGAGAGTCCTTTCCCAGAGCGCAGAACAAGAGGCCCGTTCACCTTTGGAAGCGGATGACGTAGCATTTGACGTCTGATGATTTGAGAGCGTCAAGCTACCAGTCGGGAAGGAAGCAACGATATAATTTTCCTCCTCTGAAGAACTGGGAAACCTTTTGTTCTGGATGAAACTCTCTCTCCCCGTCTAACTCCTTCATGCCAGTCGCCACTAGTGTAAACATGCTGATATTTTTAAGAAAACGGGTCGGAACCTAGCGTCGAGATTGGAGCTTTGTAAAGGAAACTGCTCTGTGCTAAGCTCCTTGTTTTGGAAAGCACCCAAGAGGCATTCCGGCACCCCCTCCGGCCCCACGTTTCTCCTCCTACTGTTGCCTGTGTGGTAAATTATGAATTTTTTCGATAGGGAAGAGCTGGGACACAATGCTTCTCTGTCTTTCACGGGCACAAAAAAGTTTTTATTTTCTTTAACCGGTTGAAAGCATGTGATCTAATTTGGTTTGCTGTTGTGGCAAAGAATCGTGAATTTAATCTGTAGAGAATATACAGTGATTGCATTTAGAGGTTACAACAAAATCCGGTTAGATAATGACTACACAACAGATTTGGTCATTAATTCATTTCCTCGTGTGATGCGCTCTCACCCACGAGTCCCTTACCTGAAAGCTAAGTAGGTGTATTGTGCAGTAATTGGCCCTAAGGGGTGGGGCTAGAGGTAGGGAGAGCGGCCAATGGGGAAAACGGCATAATTGAATGTCTCTCCGGCCACTTTAGGGACTTGCTACATTTCCTGACGTTTAATTTATTTTAACTGGGAGCCATCCCAGTAAAATGCCCCTGACATTGCAGTGAAACATGATCATTGACTTCCGGCCCTGTCGGTTCACTTCATTTTTAGCCTTGCATCTGCCACAAAGAGATTTCCAACCAATGTTTTGCTCCCAGTAATAAGTGAAGTTCAGTTATGTTTAACTTGAAAGCCCGATACTTCCCTGTTTATCTAGTGGAAAGTCACTGAGCCACTTTTTATGGGAACATAGAGAATCGTTAACGGGACTTGACAATGACACTTCCTATTTGACTACAAACATCCTGTAGTCATCATTCATTTCTCTGACACCAGTGTTCTCTTTGTTTCCATCCATTCATATGCAGGGGGTGCAAATGATACCCCCCCATTCCCGGGAGCCAACAGGAAATGGATAAAATGTAGTAATTGTGCTAGAGAATGCATAACCATCGGCAGACTTTTTTTCCTTCATAAAAAATTTCAAATATGAATATAGTGACAACATTTGAGGCAAGAAAAAGCAGTTGTCTGCTGGGATCAGCTACAAAATGAACCTTTTAATCTAAATCCGAAGCAGTAAATCACATTACAATTTCCGTTAAATCCCAACAGTCCTTAACGTCTCAGTAGCAAACAGCGTGGAACGAACACATGGTATAAATGAAATATCACCTTCAACACAGCAAATCACGTTACGCCACTTGGCCGTTTACACGACAACGCCGACGGCATTGAAAACGCAAAAACATTTCCCGAGAGGCCCATTGCTTACATGGACACAGCATTTTGGGGGCTGAAAAATGCAAAGAAAATCGTAAACTTAGGTTGACATCTCAAATTTTTTGCATCGACCGAATTTTGTCTGTACTCCGGAACAGTAGGTGTCGATATTTCCAGCGAAAAGTCAACAAGAGTCAAGTCAAACCTTGATTATGCTCATTACCGAGTCATTTAAAGCAGAGAAGAATTCATTTTTTTATTCACCAGACACGTGGTCGGAAAAAAGACGAGGGATAATTTTATCAGCGATGTAGTGGATTAGCGAGCGAGGCAAGAACACTTAAAAAAAATTGATTAAAAAAAATCCCTTTTTGGGCTCAGCGAGTGACGTTATCTTAACGTCGAGGGTCAAGTTGCTCGGCGGCAATGTTCCCTCAAATTTTTCGTTGGTCTGGGCAGAAAGAAAACCTCCCTGAGCGCACGGAGTACCAGTGTGAGCGACATCATCGGTACTCGGATGATTCGCCTAAAGACGTTTCGCCGACGGACGTTTGACAGACAGGCAGGTCGCCGAATGGACGTTCCGCCGAACGGCCGTTCGGCCGAACGGAGGTTTCGCCGAAACGGGATTTGTGCGCTCGCACCGCCCCCGGATCATGTGTGTACAAGTTTTTCAACCTCGGCCCGCGGGCCATATACGGCCCGTTAGGATTTTTAATCCGGCCCGCCGGCGTTGTCCAAATTATAGTAAAAATCAATGATTAATTTCCCTTTGCCGCTCATCACTCAATTTATTAGTCTACCATCAATGGCAGCCCGGGAATAAGCACTCTTGGGCGGGCATGGCAGCCCCGGAATAAGCACTCTTGGGCGGGCAGATGTAGCAGAACCGAGCCGTAAAATGACAGCAATCGGGTCAAATCCATCTTAAAACAGCATTTAATGATTAAATACAAATACTGGAGCTCTTTGGACATTAGAACCGAGCCCAGGGAAATGAATTCCTCGGTAAAATGTCGCGATGGAGGCAAAAAAACGTCTATATACGTGCATTCGCCAAACGGCTCAAAATGCTCTCAAATTCGGTCAAATCCAGCCAAAAACAGCGTTTAATGATTAAATACAAATACTAGAGCTCTTTGGACATTAGAACCGAGCCCAGGGAAGTGAATTCCTCGGTAAAATGTCGCGATGATGTCGCGATGGAGGCAAAAAAACGTCCATATAAGTCCATTCGCCAAACGGCTCAAAATGCTCTCAAAAGGGGTAAAAAAATTAAAAAAAAAATTACTGCGCGCCATACGATTGCTGCTGCGCAGAGAAGACGAGAGTAGTGCGCAATTGCGCACGCGCGCAGCTTAGAGGGAACATTGCTTGGTGGTCAAAAAAGCATCCATAAAAAGGCGAACGCGATCCGCGGTGTCACTGACGAACATGCAAATCGGTAAAACTTATGATCGTTGTCGTGTAAACGTGGCCAAGAATTGTAATTCGCTAGGGGCCACGGTTTCGCCACTACATTGAGTTCCCTTTAACAAATTTACCCGAATAACGTCATTAGGCTGATCAACAGCAGCCTGAAAAAGACTAATAATGATGCTTGAATGATTTATTCATACCTCTAATACGAAAAGGCACTCAACTTTCATCCTGACTAAGAAATCATAAACCAGAACACATGCCACGTTTCCGTACATAACAAGTTAGCATTTCAGTGAACTCTTCTGTCAAAATCAGCATTTGTATGGTATAAAAAAGTTGAGAAAAAAAGCCCGTCTTGTGCATGAGGGACTGAACGTTGTGCGTGTGGCGAAATTGATGTTTCTTCATGGATCCTGAGCAACAACAACAGCTCCTTTTCCCATTTTTCCCCTTTTTTCTTTTAATCAGTAACCCAAAAATTGCCTGTTTAGGACAACTTCGAGTGACTCAAGCTCACATGCATTAGTTAGGAATGTGGAAGCCAGAATACCCGCGGAAGAGCCGTGCAAGCATGATGAGAGGGTAGAAGGGATTCCAATTCCCAAAGCTCCTCCCCCTCACCTTTTTGGCTAAAGGCCGCAAGATCCAGCCTCAGCATTAAACGCAGCCTCCCAGATTGATGCGCAGCGTCCCGCTTTTGTGAAGCTCCCACAGCTGCACGAACTCCTCGGGCATAGCGTGGAACCAGCGGTGGGGCTGCATGTTGTCGTAGTAGTGGTGACTGATAGGCTTCTTGTCTAG
Source organism: Stigmatopora argus (assembly GCF_051989625.1). Classification (NCBI taxonomy): domain Eukaryota; kingdom Metazoa; phylum Chordata; class Actinopteri; order Syngnathiformes; family Syngnathidae; genus Stigmatopora; species Stigmatopora argus. The sequence goes on along the minus strand of NC_135409.1, from coordinate 3,979,502 downwards.
GTCAAAGGGGAAGGGCCAGAAACCGTAGACGCTGACCTCCTCGCACAGGCCCAAAGCCAGGCTGACCATGAAAAGGCCCGTGGAGAGACGGCGGGCGTGCACGTTGCGCGCACTCCAGAAGAGACCCACGTTGCCCAGGAAGTTCGGGTTGGCGAACAGCATGGTGAGGTTAGACGAAGAGTCCGCCAGCGCGTAGGCGGCGCGCAGCGACAGTTCCGTCCCGGGACGTGTGGAGAAGCCCGGCATGTAGAGGAAGCTGGAGCCGTACACCTTCACGTTCTCCACGAAGGGCTTGCGGGACCACAGCAGGTTCTGGTATCTGAGGGGAAAACTCGTTAGGCATTTATTCCGTGTGTTCCGTAAAACGTATGCATGCTCACTTCCTCCCGATGATGCTAGGGTTGGCCGTCACCAGGTGCGATTTGGTGCCGACGTCATCCACGTATTCCTTAGAAAGCGGTGGGAGGTTACACCTGCAGGAAAACATGTTACATGCCTGTCAACTTATACGGTTTTCCCGTATTTTATACATTTTTTGATCATTTCGAATTGTGTACGCCTTATAACTACTTTTGTGCAGGATTTTTTTTAAGTACGTTTTTTGTCAAAACCGATCTCGGCTCTAATCCGGATCGTTTCGGTCACTGGTAGCAGACGAAAACGTCATCATCGACTGCTAATATTGTCATGCTTTAAGTATGATATGCAGACGCGCATTCCCCTTTCACACGTCTGCCTTTTCACTATATAAATATAGTGTGTCAGCAAGCAATGTACCCAGACAGTCAACCTGTCCACGTCATACAGAATCTTGAATTTAGTGCATACTGATTGGTCACCCTCTCTACTTTGGAGCAAATTTTAGTCTTTTAAGTGTGCCCTATGTGAGTAAATTTGTGCCACGTTGCATTTGTATGGTTTTGTATCGCTTAATAAGGGGAATTGCAATCATTAATAAGGGGAGCAATTGGCCGAGGTTGACAGGTATAATGCTTCCTTGTGTTATGTCATCTCCATGACTGTAAGAACTACTGACTTCCTGTGTGTGGCTCCAGTTTCTTACTTAGGTCTACAATGTCTTGTGTGTCTTGTGTCTGTCTTGCTACTGCAACCAAGAAATTTCCCAAATACGGGATGAAATAAAGTTCTAATCTAATATGTTAGCTAGCTGCAGTCAAACAAATAAAACACATACCTGTCAACCTCTGCCGATAAGGTTTGTAAGGTTTTTGGGGGGTTTGTAAGGGGAATCATAATCATTTATAAGGGCAGTTATCGGCAGAGGTTGACAGGTATGAAAACAGCTAGTCATGGGTGGTGAACTATGACGAAGATCAGGAAAACAGTAGTCGTTAATGTACTCCCAACTATAGTCCACAGATGCGATTAGTGTTTTTGTTTGAAGCTGTCAATGTTTTGCTATGCAAAGCAGCCAGAGTGACACAAGGCTCTTTTTTTGTAGGTGGAACATCCTGTCCAACCGGAGTTTCTCCACTTTCAAGGACGGAATGCCAAGCAGAAGCCTGCGGCTTGCGGCAGCAGCGGCGGCGGCGGTCACCTCATGACAAAGTCGGCCTTGTCGATGTCCCGGCCGCAGTGGCTGTGCCGGAGGATACCTCCGTTGCCCACCACGGCGCACTTCTTCAGGGGGAGCGGGAGAGGGTTGGCCTGGAGAAAACAGCGATGTTCTTGAAATGACAGGGAAGGAGATCAACACACTGCCAGACAGCCCCCTAAACTCAAATGATTTCTACCAATTTCCTGCATTCATCCTGTGTAAGATTTTAGGATAAAAGTAACCAGGAGTGACGCAGACAACCGAGCTCATCTCGCCGCCTCTGCCTTAAAAATCCTTTCTGAAGCAAGCCTGGCTAACACACGGGGGGACATCCTGAATCGGTGGGCAGCCAATCGCAGGGCACAAGGAGACAAAGGACAACTAATCGCAATTTAGAGTCGTCAACCAGCTAGCCTAGCATGCATGTTTTAGGGATAAGGGAGTAAACCGGAGTACCTACGCAATTTTGGGGAGAACATACAAACTCCACACAAGAAGGTCCGGACCTGGAATCGAACCCTCAGTCGCAGAACTGCGAGTCTGACGTGATAATCGCTTCACCACCGTGTCGCCCTGGTTGTCGTTACAACTTTAATTTCAGGATTAAATATCTGTTGTTGATCTCCTTTTTATTAAAAAAAGACTAGGTATCGTGCGATTTATAGTCTGAAAAAAATGATCTTCTTGAAATCTTTATCATAAAGACAAACTTGTCCTGTAAAAATGTGAGATTGTCCTTTGTAAAGGAACATGTTTCACTGTAGCCGCATTCTGTGCATCCCTACTGTACAGAGTATGATCCAACCAGATTTTATATCTAGTACATTCCCTGGCTGATGGCCAAGTACAAGAAGAGGCCCGGGAATGAAAGCTCGTCTTTGCAATCACAGCACTAGCAAAAAAGCTAGTGTGCATCGGCCGGGGCAAAAACAGGCCTGCAAATGAGGTGCTAAAAATAGTCGCGCAGAGTCACGTGGGAAAGAACGAGCGAGGACCAAGCGGCGGTGTACGAATGAGCTAATCACGGCTACAAAAAAGCGTTTTCTCAGGTAACTTGTGCTTTTTTTAAACCATTCTTATGGGGAGAAACTATGCAATTTTACTTGACACGACATGAAAGAAAAATGCATAATGCAAACTGTTTGAAATTTTTGCTACTTTAGTTTTAAAACAGTTGTGTAATCAGAGGGAAAAAAAATCCAGCAATTTTTGTACAATTTTTCCATCCAACCTGTGAAAGCTTTCCGCTTCTCTTATGTGTATTTCTATTCACTTGCACCTTCATGAATGAGCGTGAACAGCTCGCGCCTGCAAATTAGGGTCAGATATTCATCTCACCTCCATCAAGGCATCAATAATCGAATACCGATATACATCCAGTCAAAACGAGTTGCAACATCTTTAATATGCAATCGTTTTTCCTTTTCAGCAGGATTTTACCACAGCGCTCCAAGGCCTCGGTGATCATCTGGATTATTAGAGCAGGCCCAAAACACCTCCGTTATGGAACGAGAGAACCTTATTTGGTTCAAAATACATCCAGAGGGCCTTTCTCCTCATCCTCATCATGTATGTAAAGACAAGTTGTAGGCGAATGAAAGATTTTGAGTGTGCCCAGGACACACCCATCATTTAAATCAAGGGTGCCAGACTCAGGTTGGTTCGCGGTCGTATTAACGTCAACTCGATTTCGTGTGGGCCGGACCATTTCAGATATAATATTTAGAAAAAAAATGGATTAAAAGAACTGGATCAACAGCCCTAAATATTCAGTTTTAAAAAAAATGTGACATGTTAAAATATTCAGATAAGAAAAAAAGCATTGGTTTAACAATTTAAATATTTAATTTACAAGATGTCGCAACTTGTTTTGACTGGATGTATATCGGTATTCGATTATTGATGCCTTGATGCACGTACCTTGACCAGCACAGGAGATCTTCCTCATATCAGTAAAGTTGAATTAATCTATTAAAGCAATGCTTTTTTTCTTATCTGAACATTTTAATATATCACAATAGATCTAAAACAATGTTTATGTGAGCTTTTTTTACTTATCAAGTGAAAATGTCTTTTAATCATTTGTTTTTCATTTCAAAAGGAAACAAAATATTTTTTTATTATGTTCGATATTAGTATAAAACAGAAAATATGGTATATATTTATTTTAGTTTTTACCCAAAAAAGTTTGAACTAAAAGAAAAAGAAAAAAAATGAATTAAAAATTGCAATTATTGATTTTTAAAAAGGGAAAAATCAAGAAATATAATATACATCTATAATCTTCATTTGAATTTGATCCTAAAACAGAAAGCCGGCACACATGATTTACTTTCTCGGGCCACACAAAACGATGCGGCGGGCCAGATTTGGCCCCCGGGCCGCCACTTTGACACCCGTGATTTAAATGGTAAAGTCACGGCGCCATCATGTTATGCTGAGTGCACGCCAAAAGCAAAAACAACAAAAGTCCTCTTTTCTCACCTGCACAAATATAGAGTGGGTCTCATTGTTGACGGTGTGGGAGTGGTAGAACTCGCCGTCGTACCATAGAACTTTGCCCACCGGCGAGTTCTCCTTGGTCAACGCGAAGAGACGCTGGGGGTCGCAGCATTCACTTAGGAGCTTCCTGGGGGCGGGGCGTCACAATGCAGGATGAGTTGACATTTTAATATTTCTTAATACATTCCTTTTTACTTTACTGTGCAAATAGAAGAACAAGAGGTAGAATCGGGTGAGAACTGTCTAAATCTGCTGTGCGTGTTGTTGTGTGCGTGCGTGCGTGTGTGTGTCTAGTATGTATGATCCTTTGTCTTCAACCTACACAATGGACTATAAATGGAAATTAGCCCTCGGCTACAATCTTACATATATATGTTCATTAACATGAATATAAATATGTTCATTAACATGTGCTATCCCTTATTAAATAAATCAAAGAAAAATCATGGAAAAATATTGCATATAAATGGAAACTTGACCATCTCAAGTGACATGTTCAGCAGAAAAGTCATTTGAACCAGAATGAGAAGTGAGAATGACAGATGTGTAAAATAAGGTAAAATTTAAGTCGGATTTGTGCATATATTCTAATGGCATTTATGAAAATCCACTTTATCACTCGCGGGGGGTGCTGGAGCCTATCCCTGCTGACTTTGGGCCAGGGGCAGGGGACACCCTGTATCAGTGGCCAGCCGATCGCAGGGCACAAGGAGACGGACAGCCATGCACACTCAGACCCCTACCTAGGGGCAATTTTAGAGTGTCCAATCAGCCTACAATGCATCTTCTTGGGATGTGGGAGGAAAACAGAGTACTCAGAGAAAACCTACGCAGGCCCAGGGAGAATATGCAAATTCAACACAGGTGGACCGACCTGGATTTGAACCCAGGACCCCAGAGCTGTGAGGCCAATGCGCGAACCACTCATCCGCCGGGCCGCCCATTCATAGATATGAATCATTACATTTTATTATTACTAAATCATTTATGTGTAGTAGACATGCACCTGCTTATGGCAGGTGTGATACTGGTGTGCCCATAGCAAGCAATGATGATGTTGCTCACACTGGTACTCAGTGTGCTCAGGGAGGTTGTCTTTCTGCCCAGACAAACAAAAAATTAGAGGGAACATTGCCCGCAAGTCAATGGCAGCTTATTGATAATGTGTTTAATTTGGGACAATAATAGTATAAAAGAGGCAAGTTTGTCAATACCAGGGGTGGGCAAACTTTTTGACTTGCAGGCCAGAATGGATTTGACAGCTTTTGGACACGCAATGTAATTTATCAAACCTGGGGATTGAAATATAAGAAAAAGACACAATTGAAGGTGAAAATGTATTTTCAAATTTACTTTCAACATTAAGAACATATTATTCAACGAAAGAAAGCAGTCTTTAAATTGAGAGTGATGAGCGGTATTGCAGGGCAAAGGGAAATGAATGAGGTCATTGATTTTTACTATAATTTGGACGTCGGCGGGCCGGATTAAAAAGCCTAACGGGCCGTATATGGCCCGCGGGCCATAGTTTGAAAAACATGTACACACCAATACGAGTGAATCCGGGGGCGGGGCGAGCGAGCGAATCCGGCGACGAGTAAAATGCACACACACGCCAATAATACGCAACTTATTGATAATTTTGATATTAGATATTTAGATATCAATGCTCTTACATCGTTAATGCAATTACAAACTCACTCTCTCTCATGATTATAATTTTGAGAGCGAGATTACCTGGTTGATCGCTTTCAACAGTAAACTGTCTGTCTCTCTCTCTCTCATGATTATAATTTTGAGAGCGAGCGAACCCGGCGACGACGAAACGTCCGTTCGACGAAACGTCCGTTCGACGAACTGTCCATCGACGAAACGTCTTTCGACGAACTGTCCATCGATCAAACGTCTTTCGACGAAACGTCCGGTCACGGTTTATCATTGTAGCGTCTTTTTTGCCGCATCTCTTTCGTGTATAACATATATCTACGAGCACTGGGCGGAGCGTTGCATTTTCCCGTGTTTTTTTCCCCGTCACTCTGCGCGAATGCCGGAGCGATCGCTAATACGAGGTATATATTACTTCTCGTTGGCTGCTCATAAGAACATCAGGGGCACTGGCTCCGCAACTCCTCGTGTAATATTTCTGGTCGCAACTCCCTCTTTGTAATGTCTCTGCGAGCACTGGGCGGAGCGTTGCATTTTTTTCAGTGCTTTTTTCCCCTCCTTAGCCTGTTAGCTCCTGTTGGCGGAGCGATCGCTAATTCAAGACTACTTCTCGTTGGCAAGTGGTCGTACGTTATCCTATAGTGAGGACATTTGTGTGCATCATTTTCGGAATATTTTGAAGGGAATACAACAGCAAACAGCCCTTCGATAGTGAACGTGAGGGTGGAGGCGGGGCAAACAGCCAACACGGCCAGGAGAAGGTATAAAAATGTAAAACAAAATAAGATTTAAGTTTAGTGTAAGGTTAGATTAAACTTATTTTTGAGTGTCTGCATCGTAATTCAAGTTCATTTAAATTTGTTTATGTTATATTACGATTCACCTGTGCAAAAAGTCTCCCCCGCTCCCCCCTCCTCCCTGTATGTCGCTGTCTCTACCCTCCGCGAAATCCGTCTAATTTTAGTTCCAATATTAAACCACTGGTTATGCGTTACTTTGTTAATAGATGACGAATTAGAAGAAATAAAAATGTTTTTCCAATCCAATATCCTGCTTTTGGTGTTTTTTCAGAGTGTTGGAACAAATTAATTTGTTTTTAGTTCATTTCAATGGGAAACGTTCGTTCAAGTTACGCAAATATCGACATACAAGCTCAGTCCCGGAACGAATTAAGCTCGTATCTCGAGGTACCACTGTAGATTGAAATGTATATTTTTGGGAAATCATACGCCGGAGGTTTTAGGAATTGAGTTCCATTTTACAGAAAAGGTCATGCAAGGCAAAAACTGAATGTGTTTCAGGTAGTCATTAAGTTCAGTTCATTACGACTGACTAGCGACCAGTCTAGGGTGCAGTCCTCCTTTTGCCCCAATTCAGAGGGAATATAGACTCCAGCACCCCCGCCACCCTGACAAAAACAAGGGGTGTTGAAAATGAATGAATAAATCAAGATCATTCCGTTTGTTTCCCCCCAAATTAAAACTGCCTTCCCTCAATTCAAAACACACCTCATGATGGAATGATTGGCATTTATTTATTTTGCAAATTCCACATCACGTGCTTTACTGAGTGCGCTGCTAGCATCAATTTAAGATTGCGTAAGTGTTGACACGCTTATGTATTTATTTTATTGCCACAAAGGGACAATGTAGCAGGATATTGTGTGCGTGTGTTTGCGCACCTGTAAAGGTTGATGCCAGTATGGTTCTTCGTCCAAACGTGGTCCCGGTGCTTCAGCACCTCCTCCAGAATGTCCTCGTCCCCGGGCATCCGATACACGGGGAACACGTAGAACCAGCAGAGAATCAGCACGCAGAAGGCTGCCGACGCCGACAGCTTGGCCCGGTGGCACCGCATTAACATCCTCCCCCAGTCCACCCACCGGTGTACCCCTCCTCCTTTCGTCCGTCTCTCGAGTCTCCTCGCCGGCTAACGCCTTATAAAGAGCCGGGCGTAAGAGTGCAATCGTCGCCTCATGACGCCTGCGCGCGGGGCGGAGTGTGACAGGCAGGCATGGTCGACCGGGTCGGAATATTTCGGGATTCGAAGCCGATCGTCAAGCCCGACCGGTTTTTGATCGACGGCGCTTCTGTTTAACCGACTGTTAGATGTTAAGGTTTAGCATCTAACGACGAACCTCGTTTTCCCCATCGTCAGTCCGCGTGGCGTCTCTCCCAGCGGGTGGTCCTCAACATCCCAGAGACTGGAGAGCCTTTCTTCCCTCATTTCGCCGACTCCCCGCGTGTCCTCGTCGGGGGTGCTGGATTTCGAACCCTGCACCCCGAGCGCGTACCCTTTACCCTGTTAACTCTCTTCTTGCCCAAATACCCATAACAAAGCGAACAAAGCGGTCTTCTCTCAAATGGAGGCTTACCAATCACAGCAGGAGCAGCGAAGAAGTGAACGGAACTGTAACTATCAAAGTAAAAAACTGATCATTTCCAAGTGAAACTGGCAAAATTTCCTGACACGCGTGCAAACGTCGTGCAAAAATGGTAACGCGGTCCAGAAACCCCATAGATTTCACGAAGTTTTCTGATAGTATATGAAAACTTCGTGAAATCTATGGGGTTTCTGGACCGCGTTACAATTTTTGCACGAGATTTCACGAAGTTTTCATATACTATCATAGTATATGAAAACTTCGTGAAATCTATGGGGTTTCTGGACCGCGTTACAATTTTTGCACGACGTTTGCACGCGTGTCTGGGAAATTTTGCCATACCAGTTCGACATTAGGTAACGATTTCACGAGGCTAAATCTTGTTAAACAACCAACGGGGAATTCTTCAGTAGGCGATTGATGCCAAATAGGGCGTCGTTTTGCACTTGTGTGCAGTTAAACGTGACTAGGTGCGGAGAAGAACGCACTAGAGACTTTCTTTTATTTGGAATATCCTGGTTTCATTTCCGGTGTTTTGTTAACTTTACAGACTCAAAATTGGGGTTTATGCTATGCCTATCTTGCCATCTGCTGGCTGATTTAAGCTCTGATACCTCGTCAGGGTTCCGGAGCTTTCTTGCCAACATTTTTTTTATTTCATTCAAAGCCAAGTCGTTTATATTTTAAAATTTGATCAAACTATTGCGGACCGGCATTTATTCATTCATTTCACAGTTTGAGATATTTCCTGGTGTTAAAGTCCCACTATCACAGATTCTTACACACCAATGATATAGTATTAAAAAATAAACGATCAAGACTCACACAGACCATAACTATTGCAATTGTACCCCCCAAAAAATAATTTATGTAACGTTGGCATCAGATTTAAAAGAATAAATAAATAAAGAAAGAAAGAAAGAAAACGATGACTAGAGGAGCCAGCAAAAGGTATATCCCTCAGTAGAAACAGAGTAGTATGTGGACATGTTTTTATCAACATTGAAAGGTGGCCAAGAACAAGAGATTGTAACATACCAGTTCAAACCGGTTCCCAAAGCACATACCCGTGTGACTCAGAAAATGAGAGTCACAGTTCGGGCATGGATGCATCTTTACAAAGAAAAGGCCTACCGGCTGTCCTTCAGCAAAGTCCAATCAATTGCATCTAGATAAGTACAACATCACGTGATAGGAGGCCTTTTAAGATACCAGTGTAAGCTATGAAAACATACTCAGCTCTAAAAAAAAAACAATGGCCCACAATGACAAAAAACTTGTGACATCATCTGCTCTGCTCTGGGCACGGAGTAGGGTTGCATCAGGAATAGCGCGTCCACCTGCTGAGGATCATTGAAGAGCAATGACAGAACATTCGGGATGGACTGACAGATAAATCCTCACTTTTCCCCCTCTTTATCTTCAACGTCTTTCACGTGAGCAAGAGTCCAAAAAGTGTCAACGGGCATTCAATGTTTAAATTGAGGCTCCTCGGGACTTACTCCCACTCTGTCTTCCCCACCGTCGGTGGCTTCAAAGCCTGTCCGATGTCAGGCCTGGGCCGTTGCCAGCGCATTCTTGATGGAGCAGATGCATTATCTCCGTCCTCCGAGGTGATATAAAGGCGGCCATTGTCCGAGGGGCTCCATTGTTGCCGGCCTTTCCACTGAGAGAACACTACACGGGCACTCCAGCTAAGGTAAGTACTCTAATTTTTAAACAATCCATATCATTTTGAATAACAATAATTCTTTTGGGGATGAAATATGTCATGCCAGTAAGTGTGACATATATAAAATTGAAAGGCTCCCTCCCAACCAAACTCAACATTGGGTAAACATAAAAAAAAATCACTGTCTAAATCTCCTACATTTTGCACCTTATTTATGTTTGTGTTCCACATTAAGTGAATTCCTAAATAAAGTCTGCCTAATGTGTTTTGGTGGTTGCCTTCTGCTCGTGTGTTGTAGATGCAGAGCAGAACGACAGCAATAAACGCCAAGTGGGATAAGGTGAGTATATTGCCAAACACACCAGTACTAATCCTCCTCCATGTTGGGGAGAGGGGACGCGCCGTCCTTGTGGCGAGCGCCTGGGGTTTATCCCCCCCGAACCGCTTCCCCCTCCCCCGTTGTTATCAGCATCCGCATGAGCGTCCCTCCTATTAATATAACTTTTATCTTTAAACGTGTCTGTCAACACACAGTTGCGCGTGTGTGCTTTGCCCATATATGTCTTGAACTGGGAGTGCTGTTTACCTTCATGTGAAGTCAATTTAATAGAAACACAACTTCAATCTTAATTTTCATTGCATATGGTGTTTTGTGCCTATATTGCCCTCTATATATAATATTTGTTTTTATCAAAACATTCGTATTAGTAAGTTGAAATGAATTCAAATAAAAACAACTTTAAAAAAAATCAAAAGTAATATTTAGATTTAGTATTTTTGTATTCTTCCATTCATGGAGACTTGTTTTTTAGATGATGAGTGTTCTATTTACATATTTAAATAATTCGTTTTTTAATTGTGATGTAGTAATAATTTTAATTCATTTATTATTGATAAATTTAATAAAAACTAGTTGTTTATATATATTTTGTATTGATTATACATTTTTAATATTCAATTTTAAAATAATTTCTCTTAGGTTGTAGATAATTTAAATTTATTTTTCAAATGCAGTTATTCACTTAAGAAATTAAAACCCAGCTATTTAGTTTTTTATCCTATATATTATATTTATGATTCGCATAACTAACATTTTGTTTTGATATTCTTTAAAAAAATAGTAATGTTATCAAGCATTACAACTGTTTTGCTTATTTCACTGTGGAAGCACACTTGTTTTTTTTTTTTACAGATACTGGACTTTTTGAAATGAAACGTAGGAATAAAAATCATTAAAATGCGTAATACAAAATATCTTTTCTTCTGCAGCCGAAGTCAAAAATCACAGCTTCCCGCAAGCTCTCCCTCAAGGTGAGCCCTTCTCGTTACCATATCGACCAATCGCATCCCTTCTGACATCCACACGCTTGTGTCCAATCAGATGCTCCTCCTGACGAGAGCTTGTGAGGATCTGGAGAACGAGAGGCAGGAACGGGAGCAGGAGAAGGAGCGCTACCTGGAGGAGAAGCTACCTCCTCTGCAGCTTTCCGGATTGTCGCTGGACGAGCTGCAGGTACGCCACACCGAGATAAAACACCCGAAGGAGTATTTTTTTGGCAAGAATTTCCTCCCCCCCAGAACATGTGCAAGCAGCTTCACACCAAGGTCGACGAAGTGGACGAGGAGCGATACGACTGCGAATCCAAAGTCAACAAGCACAACATTGACGTGAGTCCAACACGGTTCCCCGAAAAGGCTTTTCCCGGGAAACTAACGATTTATTTTGAATCTCCTAGATCCGCGAGCTGAAACTCAAGGTCCAAGACCTCGGGGGCAAGTTCAAAAAGCCCGCCTTGAGGAAGGTGAGGGTCTCTGCGGACGAGATGATGAGAGCCCTCCTGGGCTCCAAACACAAGGGTTCCATGGACCTTCGCGCCAACCTCAAGTCCGTCAAAAAGGAGGACGTCAAACAAGACAAGGTTCGTTCCACGCTCGTCTCCCCCAGTCCACCGTTCCGATGTAACGTCCCACTTCCCCTCGCAGGTTCTCACCACCGAAGTGGGCGACTGGCGGAAGAACGTGGAGGCCATGTCCGGCATGGAAGGGCGTAAGAAGATGTTTGACACTGGTGGCGCCGCGCAGTAAGGATGGAAAAACGATGTCCTGACTCGGAAAATGAAGGCATTAGCATTCACGGACGCTTTATGGGGAAATAAATCACTGCTTTTCCTTCATTTGAATGGAATTTCTCATCTCTTGTATGCAGATGGCAAACACCTGGGCTGTGTATTTTTAGCTGCTATCTTTAGAAGAGCCATTACTCACATGTTTGCTCATCTCCACGGCCTACTGGCTTTTGTCTATATGCGTGTTTGGGAAACTGAAACATAGAGGTGACACCAGCAATAGCTTGGGGATATCCGCTTACACACATGAAGCACCCTAGCATCCGCTGCTAAAATGCCCAAAATCAGCAGGAACTAACAAACGAACAAGAAAGTCCCTCTAAATCACTAGGAAATGATCCACATTTTTCCGGAAGTAACCTGTAAGTACCCTGAAATGACAAGGAAATGATCCAAAATGAACCCATATGAGATCTAGTCGGCATGCTTGATGAGGATAAAACAATAGCAAACATTTAAAAAGCAAAAAGTTATCCTGAATTATTTCCTTTCAGTCACCCATGACGTCCTCAAGGCTAGGAATTGCCAATCATAAGAAAAACGAGTCCACCACCCAACAAACGACATGCAAAAAATAAAGTCTATTGGCCTTTTCAAATGTGTTATCTTGCATTTTAGTGCTTAATCTCCAATAAGAATTTGGATTAACCCATACATGTCACCAAGGCCTTGATAACAGGAGTTAGTGATTAATGGCGGCATTATCTAAGTCTGACCTTGCCAAGATGATTTATTCGTTTTTTTTTATAGCAACATATCAAATTCGCCTGTGTGTACTGACAAAAATGACAGTGCTTCATAATTTATGTTTGTCCATCTGTCATGTTATACTATACATACTCATTGGCCGTAGATGGTTGTTGAAGGACACCAGGAAAAGGGCAAACGTCCTTAAGACATGGTTTCTTAACATATTTTTGTGCATCCACACATAATTACTATTTCTCATAGAGGACATTCCACTAAGCGAAAACAGGAATATTTTTCCAAAACAAACAACAACATCCGTCTCTGTCAATCAAACACTATTCAGGACAGGATGTCGCGATCTTGCGTGAAGATGGCGGAACGTCCTTTACTTCGTTAGCATCCCAGGTGGAGTAAAGTGATCACGATGATGCAAGTCCTACACTAAATCAAGAGTGACTCGGTCCACGTTTAACACACTGGAAGCCTTGTGTGTGTCAACAATGCAAGGATAGCATTTAATCCAAAGGATTACCCTCAAACCTTGTTCGATTTTACTTACGACCACGCCAGCTTTATTCGTGGCTGTGAATAAATGATGCAATCTGGTCGAAAACATGAAAAAGTAAGATTTTCACAGCTTGTCTTGCTGTATACAATGACGTGATTGAATCTCCGTTATAATAATTCCATTCACTGGTTCTCAAAATCTCTGGCCAAGTGAAGATTAGCTCTTGAATATTTGCAATACATTTTAATACAATGGTCATGAAATGACCTTTTTAATTTCCCATTGTAATGTTTTTTTTTTTCCAAACGCGGATTCGCCACATGATTATTTGTACACACTCAAGGCTTTGTCATGTTTTGTCATGTTTGACATGTACCACGTCGAAGATGAAAGGGGATTATTCCCCGGGAATAATGATTGTTATTAAAACGCATGGAGGCAGGTCGCGCAAACGCAGCTTGCAGAGAGAGCAGAAATGGGTCAAAATGGTGATTCCCCCACTCTTCCCCCGCGTGCCAACGTCGTGACGTCACGGGCCGGCCGTGACCACTCCTCCTCACTCCACCGAAGCCGCCGCTCGAACCCCCTCCTTCCTCACACGGCGGAGAAATATCGAGCCGTCACAAAGCCGGCGTCCGTCTCCCGGAATCTCCTCCTCCTCTTCCTCCTCCTCCTCCTCCTCCTCCTCCGTCGCCGCAGCCCCAGCCCCGAGAGCGTGTGCGTGATGGAGAGCCTGCTGGATAACCCCATGAAAGCCGTGCTGTACCTGAAGGAGCTCACCACCATCGTGCAGAACCAGCAGAGCCTGATCCAGACGCAGCGGCAGCGCATCGACGAGCTGGAGCGCAAGGTGGAGGACCTGATCGGCGAGAACCGGCAGCTGCGGGACCCCAACCAGTACGTGCAGCATCAGCACCGCCGTCCGTCTCAGCCGCAGCCCCAGCCGCAGCCGCCGGCTCCCCTGGCGCACGCCCACTCGCATCAGCACCACAACAAGGCGGCGAGCGGTCAGCATCAGCACCTCCACCATCATCATCAGCGGTCCTCCTCCCCTCCTGCGCCGACTCCTCCCGCCGCTACCCCCGTTCCGACGCCGACGCCGCCGCCACACCACCATCACCACCACCCGCAGCATCTGCAGCTGGTGCCCGCTGCCTCGCCTCAGTCGCCGCGAGCCGGGCCGGACGTCGTGGAGGAGGGCAAAAGGGGCCCCTGCTGCAAGTCGCTGGTCCCGCAGACCCCCGCCGCCACGCTGTGCCGCTCGGTTGGGCTGGTCAGGAAGGCTGAGTGAGTAGAATACCAAAGTAATCAATGGATTTGACACACTCTCAATGCGGGATGGCCTCCGGGTAAAAATGGCACCTTAGCACCTTGAGATGCAAACCCAAACTAATAAAGGACACGAGTTCAGTCTTAATTCCCGACGGCGTCGCCCACAGATTCGTTCATCGATGGACCCTTAATGGCTATTGATTTCCCCCACAATGGCTGCAATTTTAAATTCATTGCGGCCAGTCGAGTGAATTCCGAGCAGCTTTCACATAATGAATTACGAGGCGATATTTGAACTCTTTTAATCCATTGACTAAGACTGAATATTGTTTTCCCCAATGAGTAGAATTTCCACATCATTTTACCTTTTCCCAGTGCTTTCGATTCACTTTCAAATTCTAAAATTAGAATTGCTGCTTTTCCAAAGCATTACCATGTTAAAACAGTTGGAAAAACTCTTGTTTCTCGAAAATTAACCACTAAAACACTGAAAGGCTTAGATGGTTAAAGATTCATTTTTGCCAAGTACATTGCTGACTCAGCTCATTGTCTTTCATCTATAATGCTCAAACGTTAGAAATCAAATTCTGTAGCGAGCTGTAACTAAAGCGATTTGCCTTTATGACGTGTGAAGGGATTTCTTAATCCGTTTCGTGGGGTGACGTTGTGTAACGGTATCCGAAAAGTGCGGTTTTGTCGTCAAATCCATGTGAGAATGTGTTTGCCCGCCACCATGCGCTCAAGGTCACCGGCTTGGCCGCTGAGCTCCATCTGCTCCCTTACGCTGGCTGCATTGTTTAATATCCCTGACTGATTTCTAAAATAATAATAATAATAAAAACGTTAGTACTGTTACGTCTTACTGTCCCACTAAAACAGGAATGCATATGAAAGAAACTCTTTGAGCTGAGATGTGGACACAAGTTGACAAGCGAGATAATCGCGCTTGAAGTTTGCGTGACATCATACAGTCAAGGGCCAATGGGAGCCCGGATTGACGTTCGACGGGCGACGTGGGACGTAAACGAGAAGGTTACCTCGCTAGCGCACGACTTTAGGGGGTCCGACTGGGAGGAAATGGCTCAGATGTGTCGTGAAGATCCGAAATTGCCGCCTGAGTCCGACATCCGTCCTCACCATTGTTCCGATCGGCGCCTCGTTTTTTTTTCCTTACTCATTTGCTTGATTAAAAAGAGGAAGGAGAGGGCGGGTAATCTATTTGCTGGGCGGTAAATAAAAAATGAAATGCTCGCTAACATCGCACACCTTCCTCATCTCGTGCTTCAATAAATTTAAATTTAAATTTCTCCGGTTGAAAAACTCTAATCGCCGATGATTTTGTCTCCTGAAAATACAAGAACAAAAACTGAGAAATGTGTTTTAAGAAGTTCTGTTTCTAGTCGTATCTCAAGGAGTATTATGGCATTACTACTTTAAAAAAACAGTTCGATTAGACCTGAAATCATAAATAACATGCGTGGTATACAGTTGAACTCTCACAAGGATGAATGTGGAATATTTTTGCGAAAAGAAATATATTTCAGGGAAATAGTCTTACATTTTCTTATCACACACCTAGAACCTCTTCTCTATTTATTGGGAGGACAATAAATTATTAGTTTCTCAAAAGAAGTACAGTGGTACCTCTACATACGAGCTTAATCCGTTCCGGGACTGAGCTTGTATGTCGATCTTCTCGTAACTCGAACGAACGTTTCCCATTGAAATGAACTAAAAACTAAAATAAAATTATTTTGTTCCAACCGTCTGAAAAAACACCAAAAACAGGATATTGGATTGGAATTTTTTATTTTATTTCTTCTAATTCGCCATCTATTAACAAAGTAACACATAACTAGTGGTTTAATAGTAATAAATCCACGGCAACGCACTAGTAACCGAACAAACAAATTTAAATTAACTTGGATTAATATATACAGACACTCAAACATATGTTTAATGCAACAGCTCAGCCAAGCAATGTATAGATTGTGGGTAATGAAGTTTTATTCTGAGAAAGGGTGCCATTGGCTATCGGTGTTGTGTGCACGAGTATACTTCATTACCCAGAAAGCCCTCTTTTTGCCCGCGCATGCGCGTTGTGCGTTTTCTGGTCCATGTGTAGGGGAAACTCGTGTGAAGAAACCGTTCAGTGCTGGTAGATATCTGTTATACACGAAAGAGATGCGGCAAAACTACGCGACAATGATAAACAGCCTCTCATGTCATGGCCACCTGGCTTTCTCGTATTTCGAATTTTTTCTCGTATCTAGAGCAAATTATTTGCTCGAAATTTTCCTCGTATCTCGAGCATCTCGTAGGTAGAGCTGCTCGTATGTAGAGGTACCACTGTAGCCCAAATCAGCTGATATATTTGCCCAGTTGCAGTAGCAGCCAAAAATGTACTGAAAACACACCAAATTCAATAACGTCCTATATCGTATCCGGAGTGGTGTCGATACTGAGTATCGGGACGTCGCTAGAGTGAAGTACAATCTAGTATAGTGATTCCATTCTGAATGCTAATGTTCAGAATCACTTAACTTCCAATGACCCAAATTCAGCCAATTATAGCCATCCTCTCGTAATGCCATTAAAGGCACGTAATAAATGCATTTGTTGTGTTTGTTTTTGTGTGTTACAGTGAACATTTTGGTTCCTCCAAAGCCACTTGTGTGTAAAAATCAATATATCTCTGCTTTTTTCCCGTAAAACATGAGCGTCGGGGGGCACTGAGATAGATGGGCGACTGATAGAAGGGGGGTAGGAGGGTCTACGACGTACACCATCCATCTCCACCTTCTCAGCATGAACTCTCCAAATGTAAAAAAAATACGTTCATATCCTCCCATTTCGGCTTTTATCCGGGCGTCCCCTCCCGTTGGCGGAAATGGGAATCACGTCAGTTTGCCGGTCACGACGGGGTGACTCGGCCGCCGCCGGAATTCTAAACCGCACAATATCACATTTGGGTGCTTTAAAATTGCTTCATTTCTCTCCGCCGCGAGCTGCCGGCGCATTGTGAGCAAGTTGAGCGGAGACCGTCAGCAGCGCGGCTCTGTTAATGTAGTGTCTCGAGAGTTGTAATGTGGTATTGCGTGACTCACAATGGTCGCCCGATCCAGAAAACGCTCCTTTTACGGGGCAACGTTAGAACAAGGGCGGGCAAAGCGGCAATCCACTGATTCCACTTCTAACATACCAGAATTTGTGGGAAGGTTTCCTAATTAGAGGTTGGAACGAAAGCCTACACCCACTGAGGGAATAGTTGTGGAATAGTTTGGCCACCCCTGCCCTAAAACCTCACCGATGAAACCCCGTTCAACCATGTTGTTGTTTTGGATCATAGCAACATCTGGAGCCGATGCACTGACTAGACTTCAATAGCAAAAATAATTTTACAATAAGCCCAATGCTACCTATTGACGTTATTGGACATGACGTAAGCAACTACAGTCAAATCTCACTGCATAGTAACAAAGGTTTTTTAAAACGGTTTTATTGCAAAAAATCATATTATCCATCAGCTCAGTCCAAATTGATTTCACTCATCCACAATGGGATAACAAAAAGGAATGGAATGTACTGTATGACACAAAGTGAGCAATATTTAATCTATAAAGCTAGTTTTTCACTTGACCTACGCTTGACACCAGATCACGGCTGCCTGTTGTGTTAGGTCAGTCCACACAAGAATGTAGTCCTGATGCAGATTAGGTATGATGTTTTTAACACAAAATCTTTTAACTGGGCTGATTAGAATAAATAGCTGACAATAATTGCATCCTTCTTGCTGAGAATGCCCTTCACGGTGGTTCTCTTAAATTCGATGCCCCATTCAATTCCTTCTTCGCAGCATAAAGTCGGTTTTCTTGCGTTTCTGAGCTGACATTGTGGGCTAAATTTGAAAAATAAATGAATTTGAAAATACAGCACACACAATAGTGGCGTAGTAGCGAGATTAGGGGGTAGCATAGTAAATTCCTTTTGTATTAAATTTTGTCGAGACCGACCAAAAGTGCCATAATAGCAAGAGTGGCATAGTAACGAGATTTCACTGTATGCGACTAACTAAGAGGCCTTTGCTCTTATAATGACCTTTTACTTGGGGTACAGTACATGCTGTGTGTTTGCCATCCTCCCAAATCAACACACAGATAAATAATCCCCAAGCAGGCAGAGAATTGCATTCCCCAAACTTCACAGTAATAAATCAGTGCCAGTCCGCGGACGGCAAATGAACTCCAGGAAGAAGTCTGTCCGGTCTGTTCCCAGAGCGCTCTGCTTTCAGCTTTTCTTTAAATGTCAGTTCTGTTCCTCCTCGCCCTTAAAAAAACGGCCTTTCAAGTTTTTTATTTTACTTCGAGAGGGAGTTTTTGAAGAGAGTTAAAATGTGGAGAGCGCGTCTAAAAGTAAGAAGCAATGTACTAGTTGGGTGAGATTGACGGCGATGGACGTCCGAACCGTTTTGACTGGATGATCGCTGCCAAGATTCCCATTCAAATAGATGAGTAAAGTTGAATATTAATGTTTCGAGATGAATTTATTGACTGGTCATGTCTCTCCAGGAGTAAAAACATTGTCCTGTTTTGCCTCCTGAGTTTCCATGACTATAGTTTTGGGGGATTTGTTTGTTTTGTAATGGAATAATTTTCAATTTCACCCGTTTCCCAGCATTTGGATCTACATACCTGTCAACCTCTGCCGATAACTGCCCTTATAAATGATTATGATTCCCCTTACAAACCCCCCCAAAACCTTACAAACACCGTACGACTCGTACGGTGTTTGTAAGGTTTTTTGGGGGTTTGTAAGGTGAATCATAATCATTTATAAGGGCAGTTATCGGCAGAGGTTGACAGGTATGGATCTACCTAACTGGCGTCGTCATTTCAGCACAAGATAACATCAAATGAGACATTTTTTCAGGTATTTTGTCATGACTCCATTATTCTTCTCTCTGGCATTATGATTCCATTTTATTATTTAGAGGTTTTTTTTCTCATTTGGAGGTCAGCTGGCGTACCTAACAAAGTGCCTGGTTTTTAGTGGAACTACAACGATCTTGTCTTTTTGCCTTTTAGTGTTTCTAGAACAAAAGCACATTTTCCTTCTGTTTGTCCGTCATTGGAGAATGAAGCAAAGCTTTCTGGCCGTATTTTTAAAGATATCTTTATATTTATAGATGTCTTTGTGTCAGCTTTCAGGACGGCCTGAGAGATGCATTTGTATTTCTTTACCCTCTCTGCCCAAACTCGAAGCCAGTTATTTTGGCTCGTCCTCATTGATCAAGCCTAATGGAGCCTATCCTATATGACAAACACTCATAGCTCCGGTCAGGGAATTACGACTGTCCGACCAGTCCAACCAGCTTAGCATGTTTTTGGGATGTGGGAGGAAACCAGAGTACCTGGAGAAAACCAACACAAGCCCAGGGAGATCATGCAAACTCCAAACTCGAGACCAAAAATGCATGTCAAGTAAAAGATGCCGCTACCGAAGCTCATTCTTTTTTGTGTGTTTTTTTTGGGTGGCTCTCTGTGACACCAAGAGTCTTTGTCTATCTCCATGGCGACGCCATCCTGTCCGCCTGGCCCGACTCCTCATTCCGGCTCTTGTTTTTTCTCTCCCCAGCAACCAAACGGTGCTCCATCAGTTCTGCTGTCCAGCCCCGGAGGCCCCCGAGGGGGAGACGTCATCGGCCTGTGTCCCCAGGTAAGAGTGTGTGTCAGGTAGACTCAGTGCTAGTAACTGCGCTTTCATAAAGGCTACATAACTGTCGTCTGTCGAAGTGGTTTGCAAATGTTTGACTTGGGCTTTGGGCTCATTGTTAATCAATTGATCATTTTCAAGTGCAGACTTGACAATAATATGGATCTTTTAGCGCTTTTTCCAGAATATCATCTAGTTTTCAATTTTATCAGTCCTACTTTTTGATTCGAGTGAGTAACTCAACTATCCAAAAGCATCGATAGCTAAAGTCTCAGTTTCTTCTATGTCAGAGACTGCAGATAGCAAAATGGGTAATAGTGATGAATAGCGACGACGGTCCACGATTGCTGAACCCAAAACCCAAGTGCTTGATGTCACAAACCACCTCAAAGCAGGACTCTCCAGTACCCCAAAGTCCCCCTTTTCTTCTCCTTTTCAGACCACTTTTCATTTCTTTCCCCTTTCTGTTCCAAATGGCGTTTTAATGTTGAGTGCCGCCATGTTGTCCGTGATTTCACGCTGCATCACATCCTGTCCCTTTGCACACGCACCCCATCTCGTCCATTAGCGTCCATGCTCACAAACGAGGGCCTTTTGTCTGTCCACTGTGCTCACCTTGAGTGTCGGAATTGTTCTTGGAAAAGCACCAAATCTGTTATAGGCTGTGTGTACTATGTGCCAATGTATGTGTGTATGTGTGTGTGTGTGTAGGGGGGGTGGGGTCTTTCACGCTGGAAAGTGATGAGCACAAGTATTGCATCTGTATTGAAAAAATGATGTTGCATGATTAGAATGTAGCTCCTCATTGTGTGTGTGTGTGTGTGTGTGTCAGTGACGTGTTATATGCAAACCATTAGGCATTCTTTAAGTATCAAATTTGAATAAACTCATTGGCTGCCATTGACAGCAATGGACGCCCAAATGTTCTATCGCCACCATCCAATGGATTGGACATCTACTAGTGATTAGGTATTGATTTTGGAGAACGGATAATTGATTGGACGTCTATCACCGTCAACGGGGGCAATGCATTTACACATTTGGGCGCACCCGGAAAATGTGAGATGCTTTATTTATATTCGGTGTCACCTATTCTGACTAATAGTCCACTTTGGGGTTAAAGTTCATTTTTTAATGACTTGCTTGCTAATTAGAAAATTGGCAGCGAACTGATAACGCCAACGCAATTAAAGCTTAAGGATGCGAGCCGGACAAAAAGTATTGGGACAACTAGATGAGCAGACACCATCTTTGGCGTTGAGTCAAGGAATTAGGTCGTGGCGTTAGCATGACAGCACAGCAGCAGGAAGGTGTTCGTCACATCTGGAGGGTTCTTTTCCTTCTCCATTGCGCAGCTTATCTCCCTCCGCCTTGTGAAGTGGATCCCAAAAGGGGAGGAGGGTGGCGGGCTGATTACAGAAGAGATTTCATAAAAGCAAAGCATTTTTGATGACTTTGCTGGTGCATTTTCTGCGTCCGTCCTCCTGCCCACGAATCAGCACTTTTTAATCTTTCTGCTGCTTCATTTTTCTGCAAGAGCACCGCTTTCAAGTCATTTTTAGCAACCATCTGATTTACCTATGACACACTTTTTTGGCTGTATTTGTATTTTTTTTCCCCCAAACAAGAACCCTTAAAATTCGGAAAGACTGACACAACATGACTGTCTAAAACAGGGGTGTCCAAACTTTTTTCTGTCCGTTTTCAGGAAAATCAAAATGTGAGTACTTGAAATCATTCCACTTTTGGTTTGGAATTGTTTTTTTTTAATGATATATATTCGTACATATATAATTTTGGGTAAAATAGACCAGTCTGTAGACAGTCAATTAATTTTGACTGGGAGGGGTGGCAGCAATCGAACGATAAAATTGGATTGGACGTCTGTCGCCGTCAATGGCAGTGAAAAAGTTAAGGTTTACCAGTAAAACAATAATTCAGAGGCATAAAGATGTAAATAAAAAAATGTTTGGGACCCCTGGTGTAAAGGTTTTTTTTTGTTGAAAAATTACAGTAAAATGTACACTAGTCACAAAGATTAAGTTAAGTACAACTGAACTGTATTTGAAGAGTGAACCTCCAGATTAACTAATTTAAAACATGATTAAAAATGTAATTTCAGTGTAAGGAAAAAAATCCTTTTAATTTTGTCGAGCATGGCTTTGTCGGCTCCTTTCATTTCTAGAACAGATTATTGAATAGCACACACTATAATCTGTTGGCGCCCAAATAATAGCTTTGTAAAATGCTATACTAAAGCCAAATGGAGTTCAGATTGTGTTACTTGGGCGGTCGCTTTGGCGAATAAACACATCCATCCCGCTCAGTCCCTTCTGGGAAGACACTTTGCATGGTGCATTGCATAGACAACAGTTTTCGTCCGGAGACAATGCCATTACGCGCCGCCTCGTTTGTCTCTCGGGGGCGCTCGGTACAATGAGGGGCCGTCGAGACCTCGCCATCAAGTGAGTAGGTGACTGGAAGTGCAAATTAGAAGAAAACATCGACGAAAAAAGGTTTATCGTATTTTATCGCATATAAGTCGTATTTGTAACTCAAAAAAATGATGACTGAATCAAGGGTACGGCCTATATGCGCACAAGACTTACAGCGTTGGTATACTCTCTATCACCAGTAAATGTTGGCAAATTAACATTTACTATTTGTTGCTTATTTTCTGTTTTGCAGTAAGAAAAAAAAAACATTACTGGATGAATTACTAACGTCCTTATGATATTTACCCTAATAATGTGCTTTTGATTCATACAGTAACAAGAAATACCATGTGCGAGGATTTTTCTTAAGATTTTTCCTTCAAAGTAACACATTTGTACTCCATATTAAAACCACAAATATGGAGGTAAACATTGCGAGAAATTGCAAAATTCAACGATTTTAAGGCAAATTTAAGGGTGCTGCTTCTACGTCGGGTGGCTTATATGCCAGAAAATACGGTACTTTGTTCCTTTGGACCTCTATTGCAGACGGTGGCAGTTAATACTACGACGTATGCGCAAGCGTCCTTTTTTGTGGACTGCGTCATGTTTTTGACCCCTACCAAAGCAGATTTTCCGCGCTGACTCTTGCTTGCGCCGTGGTCACGACACTTCAGGCGTCGCCTCGGCTTACGCTCAGCCTGTCGGCATGAATTACATCCGTTCCAAAGGCCGCGAAAGAAGAACCGAAGCAGGGAAGGTGGAAGGTACAAGTAAAAAAAAAAACAGAATGAAAATAAATATTAATAAGAGTAACATCAGCGCAACGGGGGGGTTTGCTCGCTTGTTTGTCGACGGCGACCCTATGCAGGCATTATTGAAGCGTGTGTTAGCCGGGAGGTTGAACCGATGGATGGGAGAAGCGAGCTCCAAGATGGATGACGGCGTACGCAGGTGCGCAAACAAAACAACCGTGAGATTTCTGGTCTTGAGGAAATCTTATTTTTGCCAGGCGATCAGCTCAAACAGCTGCGTTTCACGCGTGCACGCCGTACACTTGCTTGAACATGGGTTGGGAACGTTCACGGTTTTTGCTCGCGACGCTAAAGATATAAAAACAATATTTCGATCCCTTTTTTATGCCTACTTAGCCAAAGACTGTTATTTATGAGACCGCCCAGGCGAGTTATTGATCAGCGTCCTCGTAACGGAGCTATCATATTTTTTTTTTTGATAAATCGTACTAGAGGAGCACTGCTAAATTCTGCTCATGTGCGCTTTTGGTTTCCACTTAGCGATGAGTTATGGTGTTCCTTTTTTTTTGGGAGGCGGTGTTATACCGCTCAGCCCAGAAAGGTCAACCGCAGGTCAACTGTCAAGGGAAAGATTCGAAAGTAATCTCCCCTTATTATTTTTTTGTCCTTTGGAAATGTGGGTCCAGATAGTGTAGGAACCTATATTTAATGGTTGTCGGTAATTGTGCGCAAACAGTCTTTTCCCGGAAAATCTCAATTGCAACACGGCTTCCTTCCGCTGCCGTGTTTCTGAAATCCAGTGATGAATTCAGCCTTTACGTCAAGATCTGCAGGCGAATGAGCAAAGAGATGCTTATTAATACAGAAGTTTCCACTCAGCTTGATTCATTCTCACTGAGGGGTACGAGATGCTATGCATAAGAGGGGGGGTTGGGAAAAGAGATTTAGTCAACGTGACAAGATACCTTTGCAACGAAGCATATTTCTGTTGGTAGAAACGCACGTAATTGGCATTCTGCAATAAAGGGCAGAGCGGTCAGGCCAGCGGCTTCACCGCCGAGGGCTCTTCCCTGCCCTCGTGTCGTGGCCCCCCTCTGACAAATGGAGGCGCTAAATCTTCCTACCTAGGAGTGGACGTTAAGGATGGACTACGGGTGGTTCGACGATGCTCGTGAAGAGAATTTGGCTGCGAGTAAAGCTTTGCTTTGTGCCGACTCTCCAGCTGAGGAGAATAAAAATGAGCGAGCACATGCGGCCGTGTTCAATTTTCATGCTCAATGATTCATTAACCCATTTTGCACGTGCCCAAATGAGTTTATTTTTTATTTTTTAAATGGATACTTTATTTATCCCATGGGGAAATTAGGTTGACACAGGAACAACATTCCACAATCCTATATGCACATATATAGGAATAATCAGATATAAAAAAAATACCAAAGCATAGAGGTATTGCCAGTTGGTCTGGAGTCATAAAATATAATTATAAAGTTTAGCTCTAATATTAATGTTATATACATACAGGTATCAGGCTAGATTTGTTTAAGTCTGAATGACTTTGAATAAATGTCTTTGCATGATAAACAGCAGGGTTAAATTTAGAATTATAAAATTCTGGGGAGAAAAACATTGAAATCTGATTTCATTTAGAGCCACAAATGGACTTTTTCAGCTGTTAAATATATGCTGGGAGATTAGTGTCGTCTTTTATTGGGTCCCTGTTTCAAATAACATACCAAAATAACCAAGTTTAACAGTTGGTCCTGCACCAAAACAAGCCACAAGGATGGGCGTCGTTTGAAATGAAACATGGCGTACCCTTTTAGACGACATTTTCAGTTCCTTCTCCCCAGCAGGTCTATTTCTTGCTCACCTGCATCTGAGTGAAGAAGCGACTTTATTTCACTATGTATTATTCATCCCACGTATGTCTATTTTAGAAGCGGTAAAGCCCATTACGGCAATTTTTCTTCGCCAGCTAAAGCTCTGCCATGTGTGATGACACCGAGAACGGGAAAAGGCAGCCTTGTTATTGCCAGACGACCACGTTTATGAGGTGTCATCCAAAAGTTACGTGTTGGCCCAATGGCGCCTCGCCGACAGGTCGCGCTCTCGCGGGCCCGCAGAACATAGAACCGTCCGTGGGAGTAGCGTTCTTGCACCTCCACTGTGTCAAAATAATGACATTTTAGTGTGAATTTCCCTTTTGAGGGGAATTTGGGAGCCAAATCTGACGAGTTGGTCAGTTAGGAAACGCTAAGAAAAAAGATTATGTTCATAATTTCGGAACGGAAGTGTTTTTTCTTTTGGCATTCTAGTGGAATATTAGATATTTAGCATGTTTTTACAAGAGTCATTTAATTATTGGCGATCCAAATTAGGCCTCGTTGGGGGTTTGCACTTTGCTGAGTGGAAATCTCTGTGAAATTGAATGTAATAAAGCAATTTTTATTTGCTTCAATGCAAAGGATTCGCTTGATGCTCTCCATCAACTTGAATTCAATAGGATCCGATTACGGTCCTGCTCCTTCAAATCCATTTCATGCACACACGCAGTCCAGCAGGGGAAAAAAAACAACAAACCACGCGTGTGAGCGGAGCATGAGTGTCCTGATTTGTAATCGTGTGTGTCACAACTGGCTGTCAGTTTCTCATTTCTTTTCCCCGAAGATGTCGCCACGGCTGTTTATCTTTTCCATCCGACTTTTTGTGCACCGACCCTGTGGGTTCTTTTCAGCTGTGTCCTCTCTTCCACGTTGTCTTTGTCTGTCAAGTGCTTAGACGACACGCGAGGGAGAGTCAAAGTCGTGAAAAGACGGGGACGGGGCGGGGGGCCCCCTCGTATTGCCACTTATGTTCCCCGGAGAGAGAAGAGGTCATTGCAGATGCGGCAAGCCACCTCACTCTGCGTTTTCTCCTCCTTTCTGCAGCGATGACCTTTCTACGGACCCGTCAGTAGGGGAGGAAGGGAAGGGAGGAGAGGGGGAGCTGCAGAGTGAGGCCCCGTCACAACCGCAGCCGCAAGAGGAGACGCCGCCGCCGTCGCCGCCGCCGTCCCAGCCCGAGTGCGAGAGGCCCCGGGCGCAGGCCTCGCCCGAAACGCGAGCGGAATCGGAACTCGAGACGGAAGCCGAGCCAGGGGCCGAGGCGGAAGCCCAGCCGGAATCGCACGCGGACGCCCCGGCCGAGGAGTTGGCGCGGGAATCCGTGGATGGAGAGGGGGCGGGCGAGGAGGAAGCCACGGGAACACGGGAAGCGCAGGACGTCCAGGAAGAAACGCGAGTAGAAGAAACGGAAGCAAAAGAAGCCGCGGCTCAGGCTGAGGAAGCCAAGGAGACCGAAGAAGATGAAGGCGCAAAAGAAAGCGGCACGGGCAGGAGAGCCAGCCTCCACCACACGGCGTCCCCCCTGAGGGTGCAACGCAACGGGGCCGGTTCGCACCCGGCCTCCTCCGACTATGAGCTCTCGCTTGACCTCAAAAACAAGCAGGTAGGGAGTGTTTGTGTGGAGCCCGCCCACTTTTCTGTTCTTCTCTGTTGGCGTCAGTGGACTGGCCAATCTGTATCTGCTACATCTTCCTCATCACCCTGGATCCCCATCATGCTTCTGTCTTTTCTGTCACTGTGTTCCATGTTTTAAGGTATATTTCTTGAAAAAGGATGGAAATGATACATTTAAAACTCGCTACTGCTTAGTCATTCTCGGTGGAGCTTACACCGAGAATAAAAGCGCCTGACTGTCCCCCCCCATCTTGAAGTGTGCTGATGAATGTCTTTTGGAAAAAAGTGTGTTTTCTTTAATAAGTCATTGTCTTGTCCTCCTGCTGTCCCATCAAAGGAAATTCATACATTATTCGTCCATCTTCATTTGCCAAGATGCTCATCCGTCATCTGCCTTGTGTTGTTTTATGTCACTCGGCTAACCCGGCATCCTACAAGGTCGTCGTGAAAATAAGGGAGCGTATTAAATTCCACTTGGACGTGACAGAACACTAACATGTATATGTATTTTTCTCCGTCAAAGCCTCATAGGGAGATTTCTTATTTGTTGACCTGTTCCGTTTTCAATGAAGGACTGATTGGGAGCGCAGGGCGACCTCAGGACTGACGACAATTTGTGCGCCGCTTTTCTAAACTGGTTCGAACTGACTACGAGGACGCGATTCTGAAT
Organism: Stigmatopora argus; assembly: GCF_051989625.1. Taxonomy (NCBI): domain Eukaryota; kingdom Metazoa; phylum Chordata; class Actinopteri; order Syngnathiformes; family Syngnathidae; genus Stigmatopora; species Stigmatopora argus. Next base: position 3,952,054 of record NC_135409.1, on the reverse strand, counting down.
GAGAAAACTTGTTGGATTGGCAACACGGCCTTGTTTCTTTGTAAACACAGTGACAGTTTGACGTGAGACAACATCTCGCGTCTTTAGCTACGACCCTGAACATTCATCGACAAAACAATGACACGCACTCTTTAATTATCTCCACTTGGCATGGGAGCGCTACGTTGCGTCACGTCCCACTTCTTGGAGTTGCATAATCATGCAGATGTTTCTGCGCTTTGAGACATTTTACATGAGCGCAGCTAACGACCCCTTGCTTTTTCTCCCAGATCCATTTTGTGCGGTACATGCCCGGTACGTGTAGCGAATATTCACGGAAGAGTATTTTGGCGCTTTGTAACACCGTTTGACCCCCAGTTGCATGCAAAACACTGAAGAAGCATCTTGCGTCATCAAGAACATCCACCCATACCTGGTGCCCAGATGAATGAGAATTATTCGGGTAGCGTGGTAGGACTTAAGTGGTTCATAATCAATATGAACTTCCTCCAACCTCTCTTTTCTTGAAATTATCCCAAGTAGCTTTGAAGTCTCTTTCAAATATTCAGATTGCTTTTATCTATCTTCCTGTATAAGGGCTCCTTTGAAAATGTAGTGTTTACGTTCGGTCCCCTTATAGTTTAGTTTACGGAGCAAAATGCAGGGGGTTCAATCTGCCCTTTAAAATGGATTGAAGGAGCCTGGCCCGTGGCGACGCGGATCTGCCGTTTAATCTTTTTCCATCGGCACTTGAAGTGATCGGAAGCCCCAGTGACGACCCACTACCGAGTCAGCGGGGCTTGTCTTTGCACGAAAAAGCGCCGTTGACCTATCATTTTTCATCATTCCTGCCGGAATAGTCTTAATTTGCCGAGTATAAATGGCAGGCTAGCTTTAATCCTCTTTCTTACCTTCACGGCGACTGTAATTCCAAATGTGTCAGACGGGCACAAAGAGAGCAACGCGTCCTCAAATGCTTTCTTTAAAATCCCTGACCTAGCTTACGCAGAGGCCAAAACGGGCATAAAACCCTGCCACACTTAATCAATCTACTTTTTCTATTTCCCTCCGCCAAGGGCACCTCTCCAGAGTTTCGTTGGATAACAAGGGACGCTTTTACGAACCGCTCGTAAAACGATGGAGATACCGCGTTTTGATGCCTAATCGTGTCATTCGGCAGAAAGTATTATTGTCGTTACAATCGGTACGAAGGACTTGAAAGGCAGCTGAGAGTCATTTTTTCTCAAAACGTGCATCTTACCTTCCTAATGCATACCTGTCAACTTCTAAATTTTTCCAGTATTTTCTACATTTTTTGATCATTTCAAAGTGTGTTCAAACTTTTGTATGGGACTTTTTTAAGTACGTTTTTTTTTTGTAAAAACCCATCTCGTTTTACCCATTTCGCCTCTAATCTGGATCGTCTCAGTCACTAGTAGCAGACGAAAACGTCATATTTTGTCATGCTTTTAGCATGGTATGCGCACGAGCATTCCCCTTTTCACTATATAAATATAGCGCATCGGCAAGCTACAACAACTACAGTCTTGAATTTACTACATACTGATTGGGCACCCTGTCCACTTGGGAGAAAATTTTCGACTTTTAAGTGCGCCATATGTGCGACGTTGCATTTGCACGTTTTTTAAAATCGCTTAATAAGGGGAATTGCAATCATTAATAAGGAGAGCAATTGACCGTGGTTGACAGGTATGCTAATGACACCTTAATTCTCGACTTTAGAGTCTTTAGTATGCGAACGGATTCATCTCTGCACCAAAAAACGGGATATGTGACTTGAATGAGGTGGCGACAAAAGTATAATTACAAGTTAGGTTCAAACAAGAGAAGGGTCTCAAAAGATGTCGGCTAGAAAATGGGACTTGCCAAGATAAGAGCTCGCACATTGGTGTTTCCAGAAATATACGTGCCACGATTGTTCTGCCTAAACACGGGGGTTTCATTAAGCATTTGAGCCGCTGCCAGACAACGGTGGCTGTGCGGCGTCTATCCGTTTCCCACAGAGTTCCAGACATATTTCGTCTGCGAGATAAACGCTGTGCTCTTTTTTTTTTAGACAATTTATAGGACCTCTCTGCGGATTTGGACGCAGTTGTTTTTTTTGTTTTTGTTTTTCAAGGAAATGAGAGCGTTGTAGACGCAACAAATTGGCTGCTTGTTTCTGTTTTTCGAGGTCAAGGCTGTTCAACGCTTTGTGGACTGTCATTGTCTCCATTGACTCTTTCCATTTAACATTCAGTTCCATTCATCGTGAGTCTTCTAAGTCTTGCTATTCATCTTCAATGCACCACCAAGATGCGATAACATCGTCTTAGTAATTATGTTCATCGCCACTGTCCCCATTTGGCCTCCCTTGAAGGATGTTGGAAATCTTTAGTTTTCATTCCTGTGATATGCCACTTTGAATGCTTGATTGCAAAAGCCCTGTTGGTCAATCATCAATTTACTCTTCTTCCATCCTTTTTTTTTCCAGATCGAAATGTTAGAGCACAAATACGGCGGCCACCTCATTTCCCGACGTGCCGCCTCCAAGATCCAGACCGCCTTCCGCCAGTACCAGCTCAGCAAGAACTTTGAAAAGATCCGAAACTCCCTTCTAGAGAGTCGCTTGCCGCGCCGTATCTCCTTGCGCAAGACGCGGACCCAGAACACCGAGGGCTTCTCGGCCGAACGGGCCCTGGCAGAAGGCTGCAACTTGGCGGGCATTCCTCTGGTAAGGTCACCGTCGCTGCCCGCCACGGTGGGCGGCAACCTGACGGACCTGGAGGACTCCTTCACGGAGCAAGTGCAGTCCCTGGCAAAGTCCATCGACGACGCGCTCAGCAACTGGAGCCTGAAGACCATGTGCTCGCTCCAAGAAGGCGGCGCGTATCAGTTCGATGCGGCGGCGGGTGCCGAAGAGGGCGGCGGGGTCGGAGATTTGGCCTTCCGTCAACCCTCGCTGGACCCCAGCGACCTATCCAGAAGCGCCAGCAAGCTCATGATGGCCTTCCGGGACGTGACGGTTCAAATCGACAGTCAGAACTTCCGCCTTTCGTCTTCCGTTATGGAGTCTGTCACGCTGGGCGGATGCGCCCGGCAGGAGGGCGCCGCTTCCATCGCATCCAACTCCGTCCCTCAGTCCATCCCACCCGCGGAAACCCTCACTTCCCCATCGGCTGAGCCCGTGGATCCCCCGCCACCCCCACTGGAGAACCCTCCGCTTCCTGAAATTGACGTATGCGACCAGGATATGGAGTTCCCCGCCCCACCGCCCAGTGAGGAAGAGCTAAGTGGGGAAGAACCGCTCCCTCCCACCCCCCTGGACAAAATGGTACCTCAGCAAGAAGATTCCGTGGTGGTGCCGCCTCCCCCCGAGCCTCCCAAACCTTGCCCTCCGCCATCCGAGCCGCTCGGGGTCGATCGCAGCGGCTCGGAGGCGGCTGACAACAGTTCGGAGCAGATGAGCAGCAGCAGCGCCTCGACTGAGGCTCGCTCCACCTCCGAGGCCTCCTCCAAGGAGGCGCTGCAGGCCATGATCCTCAGCCTCCCGCGCTACCATTGCGAGAACCCCGCCAGCTGCAAGTCGCCCACGCTGTCCACTGACGTCATGCGGAAACGCCTCTACCGCATTGGCCTCAACCTCTTTAACGTGTAAGTATCTGGAGGGTTCACGTGGATGGTCTGAAATTGGTTCAGTTTTGCCTAGTTTAGACTTTACAATCTTTACAGTCTGCGTATTTATTTGAAATATGATCCACCCTATTATTTATTTGCGCAATATCTATTGGGTGCTGGGTTCAAATCCAGGTCGGTCCACCTGTGTGGAGTTTGGATGTTCGGCGTGGGTTTTTTACGGGTACTCCGCTTTCCTCCCAAATTCCCAACACATGCATGGTAGGCTGATTGGACGGTCTAAATTGCCCCGCGGTAGTGAATGGTTGTCAGTCTGCTTGTGATCTGCAATTGGCTGACCACCAGTTCAGTGTCCCTCAGCACTGGTGCTACTACTGGTGTGTACTGTTACACCCCTAGAATCCACCATGTTTCTTTTGACTTATACAGAAGTTGAATCAATTCTAAATTCACCCGATTCCTTTTGGGCCATGTGTATCCGTTTCTCTTTTTAGTGCGCATTCTGAGTATACTTTTGCCACTTTGGGTAACCGCAGCTTCATGATTCTTACTTAGAAAGCTTTTCCCCTCCTAAAAGGGCTCAAATCTTCACGCGCATCAGAGCATTGGGCGGATTAAGGCCACGGCATTTTCTTAGAAATCTTTTGAATTGTCTGCTCTCCATTTATTTCAAATGTGTGCTGGCGGTGGGACGTCAGGACACGTGACGGAGGGGAAGGAGGTGAGTTTCGCGTGGCGCCGGGAGACCTGAGAGAAGGGCTGTTGCCATGGCAACCAGAGTGCACAGAAGGATCAGTGGTGCGGTGTGGCGGAGGCTGCCACATGAAACGTGTCACGCTTTGTCGCTTTGGATGCAGTAAAGTTGCTTTGCGGCTTGTCATTCTGGACACTCGCTGAGGTACAACTTCAACTTCAGCCCAAAAGCATAGTTTGTTCTCCTAAGTGACATGTTATTGTACTTAACTCTTTCAGTGGCATTGACGGAGATAGACGTCCAATCCTTCTACTGAAACGAGTTTATCTCCAGTAGACATCCAAACCATATGAACTTGAACGAAGGCTGCCATCTTCCAAGTTCAAATGGTATAGGCTGTGAGTTGATTTCACGTTTCCCGCAAAGCAAGTCCACTTAAATTAAAAGATTAAAAAAAAAAAACACTAATTCAAAATTAAAACCTTCACTCCGTAAAAGGCTAAATTCGTCATCAGTTGTCTTAGCTGCACAACGTGGGCTTGTAATTAGCGAATCCTTCGGCTGAAAATGCCGTTAACGTCTCCATCCTGCGTTGTCACGGCAACACGTCTGTCAAACCTCCCTTGTTGAGATGGATTCTCCCGGAGCGTCGACAAGATTTCGCGGTGATATTGCCCCAATTAAGGCTCCTCACGCAAATCTGGGAGAGGCAATAAAAGTGCGACCGTAAAGCCGATTAACTTGCGCTTCGCAAGCGTGACGCTCGGAACGAGCGGTGCAGGAGGAATGTCATAAATAGAGAGGGATTTATGCACTGGTGCATATTGGGAGGCCGATCGCATAATTGCTTGAGTCATTTTTATACTAGTGTCACAATAGCAATGACAAAAAAAACATCCCCAAATGTGTTTTCTAAAATTGTTTTTGGACAGTTGACATATCAATAAAAGTTTCATCTTTTGTCTTTTTCTTTCCCTTTTCCAAAAACTTTCAAATATGACATCACCAGTAGGCTAACTGGCAACTTTAATGCCATTTTGTGATATCATTTAGGTCTTGGTAGAGCAGAAAAAAAAGTGGATTTAAATGATAATGCGCTAATTTTCAGTTACAAAGCCATTTTATTTCCAATTACAGATTGTATCGAGGGTAACCCGTTGATTGGCAGCTGGTTCATTTCCCCTTGATTTGTCGTGTGCATTTTAAAAAGGTCACGGAGAATATACACGTGTCATCATGAATAATGTGTGGTGCGTTTAAAGGAAAAGAAGGTGATAGAGTGTCTGTTTGCTGTCGAAAGATAAGCACTTTCAATCATTTGGCTGTGCTCTAACAACGGCAACGGGATATCCATCTTAAACAGGGCCGCGAGCTAACCCCGACTATCCATTGACGACGTGGGCAACGATAAAACACAGTCCGGCTATCTTTGAATAAGGTTCAACAGCGAATGCCTTTTTTTCAGTATTTTCAGTAGCGTTATAAATATGTGCAATTGTGTTTCATACCAGATGTAAAATGATGGTTGAATAATGCCCAAACGAGTCAAGAGTGGTGCTTAGAAAGCCGGAAAAAAAACGGTTTAATGAAGCCTCTAATTTAGCAAATTGAGAGAGAGAAAATAAGCAAAACAGCCATCCTTATATTGATCACGGCTTTGCCAGGATCGTTTCAGCCTCATTCGGCACCACTTAGCTCTTATTCGTCTCGAAATGCCACCCCCGTCCGTCCATTTGCCACGCGTGTTGCGAAAACATGGCGTCATCTGCCAAATTCGCTCGCTGACACGACAGCCGTCGGGAGAGTGGGCGAGCAGATGCTTTCGGAGCCGGGAAGGCCGCCTCACTGGCGCTGCCTCGCGTTTCCTCACACCCCCTTCCGCCATATTGTCGGCCAAATGAAATTCCAGAGTAATAAATCTGATGAAGCGCCAGGCTAAGACTTGCTCTTCACCTCCTCTTTCGACAGGAACCCCGACAAGGGTCTTCAGTTTCTGATCTCCCGCGGCTTCATCCCGGACACGCCTATTGGCGTGGCGCACTTCCTGCTCCAGCGGAAAGGTCTGAGTCGGCAGATGATCGGCGAGTTCCTCGGCAACAGCAAGAAGCCCTTCAACAGGGACGTCCTCGAGTGAGTGGACGCTAAAATCTCACGCCAGCGAGCGCTTTGCTCATTGGCTGCCTTTGACGTTTCCTAGCATCTCACAAAATATAGTTCTTATTTATTGATTATTTCTTTGTCTATTTGTTGTTGTTATTTGTGCACTACGTGGTGGAAGCTTTAAATCTCATTATACTTCTATAATGACAATACAAGCATTCAATTCAATTCAATTCAATTCAAAATAGATTAGCCAATGGCAGCCAATGAATTAAACAATTGACTAAATGAAGCCTGTTAAAAATTCTGTCCCAACCTAATTTTACCAGAACCAATTTGCATCCAACTTCCCGCAAACTGATGTTACTGATGTTTTTTTCCCATTTTTTTAAATGGCAGTATAATTAAGATTTGGCTATCAAGTGTGTGGAGGATTTTCCGCTCTGAGAGATTCTGACGTTTGGTCGCCAGCTGCAACTTTGTCCTCTCGGTGAGGGCGCGCCATGGCCAATTAGGGAGAAAACGTTTATCTCCAGCCTGTGTCCCCCGGGCTCGTCCATCTCGTGGTGATCACGTGTTACGTTTGGCTCACTTGGTGCTACTTCAACAGCTGCGTGGTGGACGAAATGGATTTCTCGGGAATGGAGCTGGACGACGCACTGAGGAAATTCCAGGCCCACATTCGTGTCCAGGGAGAAGCCCAGAAGGTGGAACGTCTTATCGAGGCCTTCAGGTTGTTGGAATGTCCAACTTTCTTGTCTTGTTTTGACCTCGACATGCATGCATTTGTATTATTCAAAGCAAAAATCTGACACTAAACACAACCAATTCGAGTACACAAAACAAAAAATATATATATAAAAATAAAAAAAGCATGTTAAAACATTTTCACCCTTTGTCAGCGTGAATATATTTTGCAAATAATTTGTTTTGCGAGTGCAAATTATTATTACTAATTTGACTCCAACCACTTCCCCCCCATATTTGGCTACTATGCAAACTATTGACTAAAATGCCAATAGCAGCCACTGAGGTAAGGCTATTTTTTTATTTAATTTTATTAATTTATGTGAGCCATCTGATGTTGTAGAGCAGTGGTCCCCAAACTATTCCAGAAAGGCCCGCAGTGGGTGCAGGTTTTCGTTCCAACCGGTAAGAGGAAACCTTTCCACCAATCTGGTATCCTAGAAGTGCAATCACTGGATTGCAGTCAGGTGCTTCTTTTTTCAGCAGAAACCTCATTGGTTAAACTGTTTGTGTTGGATCGGTTGGAACAAAAACCTGCACCCACAGCGGCCCTCCAGGACCGGTTTGGAGACCTCTGGTGTAGAGGTTCACTTGGCTGACTTCGGTACGAGTTCGATACTTGCTGGTAGCGATAAGATTGAGTGTGAATGGTCTCTCTGTGGCGACCAGTCTAGGGTGTCCTCTGTCTTTCGGCTGGGATAGGCTCCGGCAACCCTTATGAGGATGCACGGTGTGGAAGATTAATGAAATTATAAAATTTTAAAATTCAGCTGTTCCATAAGAATGGATGCTCTGATAGAGAGGCAAATGCTTGGCGGTTCTTGGCTCTCGGTCGCAAAACAAACACAAGTTGACACCGTCTGGCATCTCTGGGATCAAGGGCCACCTGTCTCCGATGCCCGAGGTGCACGGCGAGGAGGTAAACAAAAAGTGTGGGTTGAGACCTTGGCACCAGCGATGCCCAGGCTTGGCATCTGCGTGTTGGAGCAGAAGCGTGAGAGCGGAACAAACCTGAGGGGGTGGGATGGAATGAAAAGGGCAGAAAAACAAAAGAGGGTGGAGGATTTATAAATAACCAGCGTTGCGTAACGTCCGCCGGCGTTGCGTGCCCCCTCCCCTGCTGAGATCAGATGCGCCTCCGAAATCAAGCGGGGTGACGTGGTCGCATCCCGGCCCAAAGCGTGGCGCGGATGGAAAGCGGCAGCCTACTGTCTGTAGCGTCACCGTACGATACAAATGAGTGGATGCTGTGATTTGTATAAAATGGGGCATCCAAAATAAAAAAAGCTTAGTCATTCTGCAATTTCAACATTATTCAAAAACAATGTTGCAATGAAACAGTTATATATATGTATATATTATGCATGTAGATATACACTCATTTATATATATATATATATATATATATATATATATATATATATATATATATATATATATATATATATATATATATATATATATATATATATATATATATATATATATATATATATATATATATACGGTCCGTGCATTTTCTGGTAGCGCCTTCAACGTATCAATCCAACCCTCAAAAACTATTTTATGGCTATAAAACCTCTACTGCAGCTACAGCTGCGACACATAGAAAACGATCAATAAATCACTGCACAAAATGGGGTAAAATCCACTTCCTAGCAGCATTTAATGATTAAATACAAATACTTGAGCTTTTCAGACATTACAACCTGGCCAGGGGGGTGATTTTCCCGGGAAAAGACAGCAATGAACGATGATGGCGTACCGGCAAACATTGCCCGAAAATGGGGTAAAATCCAGACGAAAACAGCATTTATTGATTAAATACAAATACTGGAGCTTTTTAGACATCAGAACTGGGCCCGGAGTATCATTTCCCCGGTAAATTGAAATATTATTTAGGAATATAGCCATATTTTACTCACCAAAAATCCTTTTTAACTGTACACAATATCCATCCTCCTTTCTTTCTTCCTTCTTTTCTATCGCCATCAAAGCTAATGCTGAAAGTCGAGCCTGTCCTGTCGTATTTCTGGCATAGTCCGTCTTGAAAATGGCTTTAAATCAACATAACAATATATTTGCTTGTGCAGCTCGCTCCAGATATAGTTTGGTAGCTCTGGATAATCACTAGCCAATCATAGTTGGTGAAAGCGATGACGTATCCCTACGCCTGCGAGAAGGCAATGACGTATCCCTACGCCTGCGACAAGGCATTGTGGTGTTGCCAAGTCGAAATCTGATTGGTTAAAGCAACAGTCTAATTGACGCTTGTTTAATGCAGCAGAGCCTGCAGAACTGATTGTGAAGTTTTTCAGATTTCTGACCCTGGCAACAAATAATGGCTGAAGTGTGATTGGTTAAATGCTTCAATATGAAAACACACATCTGGAAGCAGTGCAACCAGGGGGAAAAGCAATGAAAGGAAGATAACAGACAATTTGGAATTATTTAATAAGTATTGATGGACAAAATATAATATATGATTCAGATATTTCTTAGGCCAGCAGAGAAGGCCTTGAAGGCCCTGACGGCACACCACTGATATGTGTGTATATATATATGTATGTATACTATGTATGACTTCTAAGGCTTACAAATTCATTTTAAATGACCGATCTTTTACACCCGTTTCATGTTTCTTCCCCTTAACCCACTCTGCTAATTTAAAAACAGCTAAAACACACTTTTTGCCCTATTAAACAAGCACACGCACAGCAAAAACTGCTAGCCTGGCTCCTGTTGTGCCAATTTGCCGAACTCCAACACGAGCGCAAAAGTCCCAGGGAGACGTAATGCCGCTCAGCGGGCCCGTAAACCACCGGGCGCCACGGGATCGGCGAGCAAACGACGACTGCTCGAATTAACTGTTACAGGGCGCACGTTTTCCCCTTTCTTTGCCGTCTGATTCCTCGTACGCCGATGTACTCTTGTATTATTTATCCTGAAACGGGGGAGTGTTCATACTTTATGCATTTGGCTTGAAATAATCCCTCTCCGCTGGGTATCTTGTAGACCGAAGTCGTACTTACAGCAAACGACTGGTTGTCTATATAAGGTGGGCTAGAAGGTTGTGCTATGATGCGCGTTTATATTCTCCTAGTGTGCGCATTGTACATAAAAGCTTCTGCATGTTTAACTAGGTGGGGGTGATGTGATGCATGATGTGTTCCACCTTGCAGGAGAAATAGCATTGGGAATTAGAGGGATATTTTGCCATAAAGTCAAATAAGAGCTATAAATCCATGCAAAACATATGCACCATTTTCTGTAATTCCGTAGTGTGCAGTTACTGTTATTGGTATGTATTAACTCATTGGTTGCCATCGTCAACGATAGGCTTCCCCACCAAATCAAACTATGGACTTGTCTATGTATATATTTTTATGTATTCAGATCGTGCGACAAAATTTCAACTTATTGGCACGTTCACATATATGTTCATTTGCTCTAATCAATGGCGTCAATGGCAGCTAAAGGGTTAACCAGACAATATTCTGATCTCTCCGCAGCCAGCGCTACTGCATGTGTAACCCCGACGTGGTGCAGCAGTTCCACAACCCGGACACCATCTTCATCCTGGCGTTCGCCATCATCCTCCTCAACACCGACATGTACAGTCCCAATATCAAACCCGACCGCAAGATGCTACTGGAGGACTTCATTCGCAACCTCCGAGGTACGTTCCCCCCAAATTTCCGGCAGGATCGGAGATTCAATTTCGTGCCGGGACCCCCCCGCCTGCCCTTTGCCGCTGTCAGGCGTGGATGACGGCGCAGACATCCCGCGGGACATGGTCGTAGGCATCTACGAGAGGATACAGATGAGAGAGCTGCGCTCCAACGAGGACCACGTCACCTACGTCTCCAAGGTGGAGCAGTCCATCGTAGGAATGAAAACGGTGAGCCGGAAAAATGCCTCGTTTCTTGGACAACATCCACTGCCTAACGACTAGTTGTCACAAATACACTCCCCACAGTGTCCCTCATTTTTCAAGTTCGTCTCGCTATCACCTAGACCAAGTTTCGTTAGTGGAGAGCATTTGTTATCCAATAGAAGATATCGGCTTCGCCTCGTTACGCCGCCGTCATCCGTCGTTTAAGCGTTTGTCGGCCATTTTAGGTTAGTGTTGACTATTGTGTCCGGGCACAGTGCAACATAGAACCTGCTGCTCTATAAACAAAGCTCGTTGGTGAAGATGTGTTCTTTGGTCTTGCCGTTTGTCGTCAGTGCGGCAAGGTCTTCTTTTATTCATTTATTCCACGCTCCTTGAGTTGGCGTGCGTTCAAGGGCTTTCAGGATCGACGACAATACAACGTTCTGAACTTTCACCTTCCGTTATTTGCATTCAACAAATACTGGGAGGGAAATGTCTCTCTCGCTCAGCTCCTGTCGACATTCCCGATGACATTCAGACTCCGATTGTCGTCATCTTCCTCTTCTCCGTCGCTGTCAGTATTTCTGGGCCCCGCCCCTCCTCGCCACTGTGTCTGAGATGGATGGGTAGCCATTGGATGGCAAAGAGAGTGCAGTCACAGCCCCAAATGATGGATTGTTGAGACAGGAAGTGACTCCTCCTGCCCACAGGGAGCTGTCACTTGCACAAAAGGCAAGAGGAGAACGTCTAAGAGCAGATTGTGCATGATTACACAGAATTCTAGAAAGTCATCGTCCAATCGTGCGGTTCTATCCATTTTTCTGGTGTCAATTTAAATGAGTTTATCACAGGTAGACCTCTAATCTATTGGAATTGGGAAACTGGAAGCAAATGAACATGTGACAGCAGACGAGTTAATTTAACAGTATGCGAGAGTGTGGAAAGAAGTGGCGACGAAGCAGACCAAATTCCAAAAGGAAAAGAGCTGTCATAAGTTTTAATCATAGCTTATGGTCTAAATGTGTCAAGGATTTGTGCGAGGCAATTGGCAGTAGGAACAAAAGTTTATGACAGCTTTTCATTCCAACTCATCAAAAGGACAGCTTTCACCAATCTGGTGTCTTACAAGTGTAATCTATTGGTTCGTCAGGTGCTGCTTGTTTTGGCAGAAACCTCATTGATTAAATGGTTTCTGCCGGATCGGTTTGGAGCAAAATTAAACACCCAAAGTATGTCGACGACTTGGCGTAAACACTCACACATTTTTTTTTTGCCAGGAGGTAAATGTAATAGCTTGCTCGGTTGGAATCGGGTCACATGGGTTGATGCTAACAAGGTTGTAAGAATGATCTGCAAATGCGTCGCCGGAAAATGATAAGAGGAAATTCCGAGTCGCATATGCCGCGATTTGATCACAAATGAGAGCCGGCTGTACTTACGACAGTCCTTCCATTTTATCCCACAATTTGATAGGAGCCCTCAGCTGAGGCAATTTTGCTCAGCCGAGCCTCTATTGTGATAAACCTTCTGATTACTCATTACTTTAGAGCCATACTCACAATTTAAAAGTCAAAATACATGAAATTTTGTAGTCATTTTGTCACTTTTAAAGTACAAAAAGTCTCTGAATTCCTTTGACAACGTTGGTACGCTGTTGCTAATCAATGAATATCAATGAGTTCAATGAGTATCAATGAAATCAATGACACAGTCCCGACGTGACGTTCCTATTGGTGCGTTCGGGACTCGGCTCTCTCACCACTGATTTCCATATTTTAGCTCAGAGCCATATGCACCCATCATAAGAGCCACATGTGGCTTCCGAGCCATAGGTTCCCTACCCCTGGGCTAAACTATTATTGTAACGATGACGATAAATTCAGAGAGATTCTTTCATTTTGCCAATCACTCTTTTTTTCGATGAAGACAAAATAAGTACAAAGTCATTCAAGCAACAACAAAAATTTCCATCCAGAGGTCTGAATATCAGTCATGCTGATTTCCCACTTGATAAATTTCAATGTCAACAATAGGAATGAGCTAGTATTATTTTCACAGCATAATTGAAGCTTTCCATTGGCTGAACGTGTCCGCAGGTGCTGTCGGTGCCTCACCGACGATTGGTCTGCTGCAGTCGACTCTTTGAGGTGACGGACGTCAACAAGGCCCAAAAGCAGGCGGCGCACCAGAGAGAAGTGTTTCTCTTCAACGATCTCATTGTGGTAACTTAAGAGAAAAAGAAAAAAAACACACACATTTGGCTTCCATTCCAGCTTGAGATTTGACGCGGCGAATGACAGCTTCAACCTCCCCCTGGCGTCGAATGTACGAGTTAAAGCTTCTCATAGTATTGTGACAACTCCTTTAATTCAGACATCTCTGCCTGTTCCTTGTAATAAAAAGGCAGTAGAGATATGTCCCCCAATGCAGAGAAGCCTGAAGGTTCCGCAGTGTGGAAAAAAAGGGGTTTGAATCAAATCAAAGACATTGTGTCGGGCATAATTATTATTCTCATTAGGAGGGACGTCGTGGGTTATCGTTTCAAAGTTGCTCGGCAGCCACCATTATACAAAATGCTGATCTCACACAAAGGCGAGGACGAAAGCGTTGTCCTTTTAATTGGTGGCTGCCGGGGAAAAAGGTTAAAATGCACAATTTGGGTGAAATGTTTGATAGTTTTCATGAAAATTTCCCAGTCAGATGAATCTCATGAGACGTTTGCTGCTCATACCGCTGAAAAGTGTGAGAAATGTCGTAATGATTGTTTTTGATCGGTGGGAGGAAAAGCTATCGTTGGTGGTGTCGCTGCATAACAAAGTTATAAGTGAGCAACGCATGGTTGAATTGCTTTTTTTCGTGTCATCCGTAGATATTAAAGCTTTGTCCAAAGAAGAAGAGTTCGGCAGCTTACACTTTCTGCAAAGCCCTCGGCCTTCTCGGCATGCACTTCCACTTGTTTGAGAATGAATGTGAGTCACCCATTTTTGAGCTTGCTTCCCTTTCCTTGAAGTTTTCTTTGAATTTGAGCATTTTTGCCCATCAGACTACCCTCACGGCATTACCATCCTGTCGCCGTTTGGCTCCGACAAAAAGCAGGTGCTCAACTTCTGCGCGCAAAGTGCCGAAGAGCTTCTCAAATTTGTGGAAGACCTGAAGGAGTCCATAGCCGAAGTGTCGGAAATGGAGCAGATACGCATTGAGTGTAAGAATTTTTTTTTCCAGGACTTAAAGCTGCTATGAAATAAAATTAAAAAGTAGGTTAGGTTAGGTTAGAACTTTATTTCATCCCGTATTCTGGATTTTTTTGGGTTGCAGTAGCAAGACAGACATAAGACACATAAGACATTGTAGACCTAGGTAAGAAACTGGAGCCACACACAGGAAGTCCACAGGGTGGGGACCTTCTGCAGACTGAGACTGAGGTTACCGCACAGTCCCTCAGTAGTCTGGAGGTTTTAAAGATCATCTTCCTTGCCTAGATCCTCCTAAGCTGTCCTAACTTGATAATAATTGTGGACTATAGAAAAAAAAGGAAATGCTTGATCACTAAATTAGATCTTGGTCTGAGTCTTCCTTTCCCAGCGCCATTGGCCCTGCCCAATAAATTAAAAAAAAATCACCAAACAGATGTTACCCCCAGGATAAGCAACATTTTTTTTCTGACCTGTAGATGTTCTAGTCTGTCCTCTTAACAATCGTTAACTAGCTAGCACACTACTAGAAAGCTAGGACGTGATTAACAATTCTGGTTGTGATGTCACAACCAAAATTGCTAAAAAAATAAGTTGTGTGTTCCCTGATGCATTGTTTTTGGTGGATAAACTATCAAATAGTTTTTAAAAAGCCAGATTTGAGAGCCAGTTTTTTTCTGCATGTAAAGTTACATTAGTGCAGCCATTTTATTGATTTATTTTTTATCCATATGTCATGTCATGATAACGGATGGTGTACTCAGCCTTGACACCTTTAAATCGTAAAGTCTCCTGAGACATTGATGGCACAATGGCATACAAAATATTACATCGTCACCTTGATTAGCGCCGACGCGCAATCATTATCCATTGTGGCATTTAATTAAGCGATAAAGAGTTGCGGGGCGATCGTACGCGTTGGAGGTCGTTGTAAAAACGCCGCCGTGATGATGAGGAAGGTGCCGCCGCGTGACGTCGCTCGCTTTCTTTGCAGGGGAGCTGGAGAAGCAACAGGGGGCCAAAACGCACTGCATCAACAATGGCACTCAACTGGAGTTGCGGGAAAAACACGGCGACACTTCGGGTCGGTAATCTGAAAACATTGTGCCCATTAATACAGGGGTATTGATTGAACAATGCGGCCGCAGGAAATCAGGAAGCGGAGGAAAGAAGCGGACAAAACGCCGTCGAGGTGAGTGCTTAAGGACGAGGCCCCGAGCCCCATGCCAGGTAAGTGCACAAGGTAGCGTAGTGAGGCGTAAACAGGATCAATATACAGATATACCAGCAGGGGATGCGTCCGAGAGAAAGGAACAACACCACAAATCCATTTGGATTGGCTTTTTCCCTTCTCATCTGGACTACGTTACCCAAGAGGCTTTGCCGCTACAGGATGACCTTTTCCAGTCTCGCTTCTCTGCGGCAGAGCGCCACCCGGAGGAATTGGGTCCACGGGTAGCCTGCCGTTGACATTGAGCACTCAGCTTGGTCTCCCTGGTGGCTTCATCTGATGTTTGATATTTATTGGAAACTTGTCATTTCAATGACCAAGACATTGGAGACATCATTGTGGAAGGTCGTCTTCTTCCTGCGCTTTGCGGTAAATGTCAGCGGCTGGTGGGAAAGCCTGTCAGAGCGCATTCGTCCAGGAGAGGAGAGGAAGGGTAGTCGGGTGGTGGAGGGGTTGGGGGGATGGTTTAGTCGCCGCAGTGCAGCTCTCCAGTCTCCATCCCTTCATCCCTTCACAATCAGATGTGATCGTGCAAAGTCACAAAACAGCCATGATGATGATGATGGGATGAGACAGCAAAGTGGCGGAAAAAAGAGCACGTCAACCCTTAAGTTGAAGAGTCCATTTAGAGCAGAGTCTGCTGATAAGTAGCGGCCTTCCACCTTTGATGTGATTGAGCATGACCGCCGATCACTTAGATCTGACAAGGAGCCACCATAGCCTTGTGAGTTTGTTAAATATTAGTCCATTTCTTGAACAACCGTGATAGTGGAAAATCTGGGACACCCAAATGCAAATCTTGGACTTGCGATTGACTGATATTACAGTACGGCCTCAACTATTTTGAATGCTGGAAGATTGGCAGAACTGACTAGGGAATAGGCATCTGTTTTGAAACTGAATATTTTTTCACAGTGGAACTGAATAGTCCCTGCAAATTATTAGCGGTTGGAGCCTCGCTAACAAGGAAAAATCACAAGGAACAGAGTAGAATAGAACAGATGCAATGTGACTCGTGCATCGTGCCTTGTTGGTTGTTCAACGTCTTGTGTGCCTTCCCTCCTCTTCTACCAACCGTTCATGTTCTGGCCCCTTTACCCGATTCCTTTTCCCGAGTATCCTCGTGTTCGCTGCCCGCCCCTTCCCGACCCCCTCATTGGCGCCACAAAGTGGTTTGGAAGGGTGATACAGGTGCCCTCAGTGTCCCCTTTGGAACCACCGGGCTCACCTCCCCATCCCTCACGCTCAGTTCCCATCAGTGTTCCTCAAAGGACTGCACCAAACCCCCCACGTCTTTGCGTGTGTATGTGTAATGACTTCACTAGCACCTTCACCCCCACCCCTAAAAAAAAATGGAATAAAGAGGGCTTGACGGACGGTAGCGGAGGAACCAGCTTGATAACGTTTGATGCTGTTCTCTTGGCTGTTTTCTAAACTAGGTGTCAATTCACAACAGGCTTCAGACGTACCAGCTCAGCAGCAGTCCCGAGAGCGTGGGGCTTCTTAACCCCGGGGGGGAGCCGCTCTTCCGCCCGGGGCAGGCCGCCTCGCCCCAAGCCCCGAGCGCCCCGAGCGCCCCGGTCCGCTGGTCGCACCCTCAGCCCGCCGCCAGCGTGGCCGACCTTCGGCCCGAAGCGCTCATCCAGTGTCAGAGGATCGTCAAGGTCATCATGCTGGACAACGGCGGCCACGCCCGCGTGGAGGCCTTCCTCAGCCACGCCCCCGCACACGCCCACACCCTCCCTTACCCGCACTACCACCCGCATCACTACCACCAGCATTACCAGATGAGCCAATCGGCCACGTCCACGCCGCTGCGCTCGCCCGGCTCCTCGCAAAGCGTCGCCGAAGGTGGCCACCGGCCCCCTCTGCCTCCGCCCCCTCCACCGTACAACCACCCGCACCAGTACATCCCCCCGGAAGCGGGCCTCGGTCTGCATCGGACCCCTAGCGGCTCTCGGAGCATGGTGTAAATAGAAATCATTTCGCGAACCCCACTCTTTAACGGTACAAACTGTACATACGGATGAAAAATATCATCAGATGAATTAAGAGAGCACTTCTTTAATTATATTTATGCTTAGATTTTAAAAATACAGCCAGGCAATCTGGTGAATAGATAACGCTTGACTTTTCAAAAGCAATTGAACACCTTTATAGGAATCAAAAAGCGGAAATACCCTCACCCATGACTCGTGCCAAAAAGCAAGTGTTGTTAAAAATGGCGAAAAGAAGCACTTCCAAACTTTACTCTCCATGGATGGACGGACATTTGCTCCCACGCTGACTTTTTTTTTCTCTTTTTGCTGCTTGAGGAAGTGAGCTGCTTCTATTTAATACAGACTTGCGAAGTGAGATGCACTGTGGCCGCCATGTTTTCCTCCGAAGTTGAGGAAAATGACGCTTCTTTGCTTTTTCAGGGAATCTCGAATTTCCTCCTTTATTTTTTTAAGCTCTGTGCGTATTTGCCACCCATTTTCCGTGTTTGTCTGATCATATCTGCTTATCTATCGCAGGACATTTATCCTCCTAAAGGAAGAAATACAATGAATAAACAACAGCTACCAGGGCCGACAAATGCTGATAATACTAGCCGGGCCCTTATCTGATTAATTGTCCCCAAGCGTGGATTGTAAATATCACATTTTAAAAGGGACAAGCGACCTCTTAATAAGATGACCTTCACTCCGAAAGGGGTCCGCCGATGCCCCAATTCTCATCTTTTATGCATTAAAAAGACCATGACCCTAAGTGAGCTTTAGTTTCCACTGAGCTGACAACATTTGTTGCCTCGACAAACCTGAGCTTATTTTTCCCCCAATTTTTTGGCATGTTCTCACCAGCGTATGTTTTGGTGCATGATTGAATTAAGTTTGATCACATGAATGGGAAATACATTTTCTTAACCAAAAAAACAACTAAATATTGGATTTTGGCCCCATTCAAAACGGAGATGGACATTTTAATAACATTTCAGGTCTTTTTGTCCCCTCCGTGGTTGGCATATTTTCTTGGGAGATGCTTTCTACGTGTGTGCGTGTATGGAGTGTTACCATGGCAACCAATGTAGCATTTAGGACAGGAAACTGACCAAAGGGCTCTCCCATAAATACAAGTGCACTGATCCATGAATGACCTGATTACAACATATTGGGGAGTTCACATTTAATGTTAAAAAAAAAATCATCCAAGCTAAATAGGAATTGAGGCATCACTTCCCACGTTTGAATTCCTCTTGAAATGTCTTTGCAGTATATCATGCTATTAAATATCATTCCAGTCCAGCCATGTTTCTAAAGTGTGATTTTTGAAGGTTTTATACAGCATTAATTGATATTTACATTCATTCATTTTCCGTTCCACTTATCTTTACAAGGCATATTCAATTAAAATGACATTTTAAACATTCAAATACCGCAGGAAACTTGAAGTCACGATGTTTTTCGTTTTGAATTAAAATATTTTCTGGTCAGGTTATATGATTTGAAAGAATTTAAAAGAGTTAATGACCAGTAGACGTCCAATCCGTTTGAGCTGGGAGGGGTGGCTGCAAATGAAGGATTGTTCAATAAAGATTCCTTCATTCATTTTAGCCGATAGTCTAACCTGCATAATAAAAAGATAATTTGCTAAAATATATTTACATGGCTACCAGTAAATGTTATACGTTGCTACTTTACATCTTTCCATAAGACAATAATAATGTTGTATTTATATGTGTATCATAATGTAATGTTTATATACACGGCCTGGAATTCCTGTTTTGAATAGTCAAATGTTTGAATAAGGTGCTACATCCAAGTTTCAAATGTCACTAAATCTGTCCCAATGTGATTTATTATTTTAGGGAAGAGGAAAAAAAGGGGGCTAGACCCGGGCTTCACCAACATTCCCAGTGTTCGTGAAAACGTCGTGACCCGCTGGTTTGTCTTCCTGCAGCGCCGTCGTCATCCTCTTCCAGCGCTAAAGGTCGCAAAAGAACAATATTTTTTTGTTATCGTTAACTCTGCGTCATTTCCGAGTAGGGCAAGTAAAGGGGCAGGGGGTGAAGGCGGACCTCCTCGATGCTCCCCGGCGTGATGTACAGCAAGTAGACGACGTAGCCCGGGATCAGCACCATGGAGGACAAGGCCATGAACCAGCCAATGGTTTGACCCCACACAGGGTAAACGTACTTGCCCAGAGTAAGGGGTTTCATCTCCACAGCGCTGAAGGTAAACACGCCCTGATATTCGAGACGCATTACACAACGGGGAAAAAAAGTAGAATGATTCCCCCTAATCACTTCTCACAAAGGAGGATTGAGGCCAATTTGATTGAGTGACAACACGGCAGCGAAAGCTTAGCGTCACAAAGGTCGAGTCAATAAAATCATTTCTCGCCCGCCTACCAGGCAGATGAGCGGGGTGAAAAACTTCCAGCAGAGCTTCCACCAAACGCAGGGCCGGTAGCCGATCATGTCCTCGATGTCTTTGTAGAACCTCTCGGCTCCTGCGGCGGGCGGCAGATCGTTCCGTCGTCAGGGCGGTCGAGGTCGAGCGTCGAAACTCACCTACCGTAGAGCCAGGCGATGGAGACAGTCTCGAAGAAGACGAGGTAGAGGAGGCACATTCCGCTAGCCGAGTAGTAATCGAACAGCTTGAAAACGTACAGGCCGCCCTGTGGGAAACACGTGGCAAATTCAGCCCGCACATGGATGGCTATTTGGTGTAATTCAGGGGTCGGGAACCTTTTTGACGAAGAGAGCCATAAACAATTCATATTTTCTAACGTTATTCCTTGAGAGCCATACTCCGAATTTAAAAGTCAAAATACATGTAAATGGGTGTCTTTTATTTTAGTCATTTCACCAGTTTTAAAGTGGAAAAAAACGGAATAGTTTTGACAACATTCTTACGCAGTTGCTAACCAATGAGAGTATGCATTCTAGATAATGCAAAAAAATGAAGATTAAAGCAGCACTGGACGTACTATCTGAGCTCTATCACCAACGGTTTCCATATTTTAGCTCACAGGTTAGCGAAGAGCCAGATGCACCCATCGAAAGAGCCACATGTGGCTCCCGAGCCATAGGTTCCCTACCCCTGGTGTAATCCTTCTACCTGTGTGATGTTGGAGAACCCGATGATGAAGGACACGAAGCAAACGATCAGGATGAACACCTTCTTTCGCTTTCTTAGGAATAAGGGATACTCGTCCATCAGAGCCGTGATGAAACCTTCCACTGTGCAGAACTGTTCGGATACAACAGAAATCAGGGGCGGAGCTTAGGGGGGTGATGTGGATGGAATCAGGCCTGGGCCTCAGATTGGCAAAAAGGTTGAGCAATCGGAGAGTCTGAAACAAACTCCCCTGAGTGTGTGTGTGTGTGTGTGTGTTCAGTATTCATAGTAGAAGAATTACTACATACCTGGCTGTCCAAGCCTAACATCATTAGCATGGAGAAGAAGAGGATGGCCCATAGAGACGACATGGGAAGCTGCGTGACCGCCTGAGGGTACGCCAAAAATGCCAGGCCGGGACCTGTCATTTTTCGTAAACGATGTGTTTTTACCATTCTGCCCCACGCAAGTCCGACAAATCAAACAAACACCTGAAGCGGCCAGCTCCTGAACGGGCCTCTTGGTGATGTACGACATGAAACCCACAATGGAGAAGATGACGAAGCCGGCAAACATGCTGGTGAAGGAATTGATGCAACACACGATGATGGAGTCCCTGAAACGAAAAAAACGGATGAAAAGAATTTGGTTAGCGGATAATCAGGTTGCGATGTGGCCATACTTGTAGACGTCGTTATTGTAGCTGTTGTAGCTCCCCAGTGCGATGAGTGAGCCAAGACCCAGGCCGTAGGAGAAGAAGATTTGAGTGGCGGCGTCCAGCCATACCTGAAACGTGTCCTCAAATATTCCAAAAACAGTTTACGTGAAAGCGCAGCATCAAAATTGGGTTTTTAACACCTCTGAGCTGATGAGCTTCTTGAAGTCCGGGGTGATGTAGAAACGGATGCCGTCGATGGCTCCAGGTAGGGTGACCCCTCGGAAGAAAAGGATGAAGAGCATGAAGTAAGGATAGGTAGCGGAGAAATACACCACCTGATTTGAGCAAAAAAAGGACATTTGCAGCTCTTTTAGCTCAGTCTGAAATCCATCTCCTATCTCTTCCCCATCGTTTGGTTCTAATTAACATCTGGCAAAGGTTGCTCCAACTTTTACTCAGTGCTAAAATTGATTTTTTCTTATCTACTCCGGGTCGTCAACGTTAATCCTCCAACGAGAAATGACGAAAACCCCCAGCCAAATAATTTTCACTGGCTCTTGTCAATCACTTTGAAAGATTGTACAAGATAAACCTGACCTTTCCCGTCCACTCCACTCCCTTCCATATTGAAAAGTAGACCAGGATCCAGGCGAGCGCTAGGGTGCCCACCAGGGGCCAGCGAATCTCCCCGGGCTCCTCCAGACCACTGGACAGCTGGTGCATGTTGCGCCTGCAAACCACAAAAGGCGACGTTACGGTCACTCACTTCTCGGTAAGGTAGCGCAAAGGTCATTGGACTGACTCCCAAAACTCTGTGACCGCGCTGGTCAGGTTGGTGGTGTCCTTCAGGCTGTAGTTGCAGAAACACTTGTCCGTGTTCCAGGGATTGTCGCAGTTTTGCCAAGGCAGCTCCTTGAATAGCAAAGGCGGGAAATTATCAATCGGGCAACAAAAGCTTTGGGGAACATCTCATTTCCAACGTACCGAACCAAAAGAGTTGAACAAGTAGTAGAGAGCCCAGGCTATGATGATGATATAGTAGATGTTGAGCCAAAAGGACAGAACCACTGCGGCCAAACCCACACCTGCAGACCCCCGAAACAAAATCAATCTGCACGGAGTCCATATCCTAAATAAACTTGAGTATTCTCTATGGAATATTCCATTCACTGTCTTTACCCTTCATCATTGGCAACAGCTTCCACACTCCCAGACCTCCCACTGAAGTAAACTGTCCTAGCGATGTCTCCAGTAGGAAGAGTGGTATCCCAGCAAACACCAGAGTCAGGAAATATGGTATCAAGAAAGCTCCTTGATAGGAATCAGAAGTTCAGGAGTTCAAAATTGGGGGATTTGGATCCCTGATGCCAGATCTTACCTCCACCGTTTTTGCCACACAAATACGGGAACCTCCAGACGTTCCCCAAGCCGATGGCGTACCCCACGCACGAGAGTAGAAAGTCAAACTTTCCCTTCCAGCTGCCTCGGTCTGGGGGCTCCTCTTTTGGCTTCTTTTGGTCCACGGGGGGGACGGCCTGCTCCATTTCTTCAAAGGGAACCGCTTGCTTGATGTCACTTGGGGCGTTGAAGACCACCGTACTCTGCCCGGTCTTGCCCACGGCAGGATCGCCACTGAGAGAGCAGATCCTTAGGACTCGCGAGACCTTCTCGCTGAATTTTGGTTCTTTGGTGAACAGATTCAAACACCTTGTGTGCCTGGGAGAAGCCACATTTCCACGTTTGTTTGTTTGTTTTTTTATTTCTGCATGTTGGTGTAGAAAAGTGTTCATCAGACCATTGCTGTCAATGACGTGAAGCATTAGAAGAAAATGCTAATCTCGGTCACTAACTCGATAGACTAACTGCAATATCCTGTGTTCCATGTGTGGATGATATCATACAAAGTGGAAGTTGGCACGCAGAGAGGAAAACGTTTGCGGGTGATTGATTGGCCTAGAAAATTCACATTGCCGCGTTTCATTTGATCACTGCACTCGGCGTTCAATTTATTCCAATGTGCACTCAAAGCTGCGATATTTAAAGGTGCGTGCTGATTGATGCTCACCAAAAGCTTTGCGCATTGGTGCAGACGATCCGCGCTTGAAATTTAGATGACTTTTTAATGCGGAAGAAGAGTCGGACTGAAATGTCTATTCAATTTGGATCAAAGCCCCTGCATTCTTACGTAAAATGACTTATCACCATCAAATAAAGCAGATTTCGAGTTGCTGCCATTAAAAAAAAAAAAAAAAAGATGACTACCACATCCCAATGAAACCCATCTTTTGTCTCTTTCCACTTGACGGGTGCCTACCTGCAAGATGTTCTCCTCATTAACCTCTCCGATACAAAGGGCAACGAAGAAATTGTCGCTCAGCCCTGGGAAGGTTGTTGGATGCCCGAGAAGACCACTCCGGCATTCCTCGCTCGCTCTTTCTGCCGTGTCGGCGCGGCGCTTCTCGTCCTTGTTAGCCTGGGCTATCGAGTGCTCGCTAATAAAGTTCGACCTGTGTGCCTGCTTTGATTACAGCTCAGTGCCTAGGCCCCCGGGGGCCATGTGGGACACGCCGATCACATTGCTTTGTGCACGTTTTACACTCACCAGTGTGGTTGCCATGGTTTTCCCAGATAGGAAAAGGCCCTCATCTGGTGTCGAGTTTGGGGAAATGAAGGAATCAGACCGTCGAGGTCAACACTGAGTGTTGGGGCAAACCGAGGTGAAGGTCGGTGTGGTTTGTTCTTTTGTTCTCGTTTTCACGGCAATGTGAAGGTGAAATGTGTTGGAATTAGTTCTCCCTTGGTTCATTCTCAATTTTCAATCTGGACAATTCCGTGGGTGCGTTTCGAGAAGTTGTTTTGATGGGAACCTGTTAAATGCATTGAGCTTGAATAGACATTGGAAAGGAAGACGATGAACGTTCCTGAATTCTTGTTCCAAAAAACATTTTTGAAAGCAGTGGAAGACGTGATTTTTGGATGCCGTGCCACGATTTAAGCAAAATCTGAGGCAAGAATTGAGAGAGTTGTGCATCTCCCGAATTCTACCGTATACTGGGAAATCCACATCATACCACTGTTTGTTTTCCTTAAACCCAACGGAATCATAAATCCGACATGTGACATGTCCGAGCGATGCCGACTGCACGCTGACTTAGAAAAACTCAGAAGTTACTGGTATCTCCAGGCAGTGCATTTGTGTTAATGGAGCTCTGTGTTAACTGCCCGTTGTTTATTCTACATGTCATGAAAGAAGTCCCAAAGTCTAAGGAGCAGTCGGCTGCCCCGCGGTCACGAATGTTCCTGGCCCCAATGCTGCTGAGAGACAACTGGGCGCCTGTGTGAAAATACATTTCGATTTAATGACATCACAAGACCGAAGCCGTCAGTCACTCTCACTTGAACTTTTGCTCATGTCTTGGGCAGCGGCATCTACACATTGCTAAATCAGAATGGAGCCGCATCGGCGTCACGTAAACACACCGACGCAAAACGGCTTTGACAGTTGCGAGTCGGGCGGCCATCTTGCTGCGAGACGTTGGCGATAATGTTAGGCTCCTCAATGGGATTTCGTTTCGTTATTTTAAAGTCCGTTCGTGAGAGTGCTCACTCTTCTGTTATAGAAATTGGACGTGAGACACCTTTTATATGCTTTGTATTATAAGACATGTTAATGTACCAGGAATGTGCTTATTATCCGTTATTTGCTATAGTGGAATTGTATTTATTTCTGTCCATTTTGTCATGTCAGAGGGATTTCTTAAATATAGCATGTACATGAATGATCTGGAAAAAAATGAGTGTATATATATTTATATATACATTATTATATACACATTTGTATATAAACGTGTATACATATATTAAATGAAAAATATCTATTAGAATAGAAGTGGGTTACTTTTATGTGCTGCATCTAACTCATCTATTTATGCCAAGACCCTCATTAAAAATAAAATTCTGGTCGCTAAGGCAACTAGCAATCCATCTTTCTTTTATCAGACACAAAAGGAGCACAAACATGTTCTAAATTTGAAGAGTTTGAAGTTTATACAATTGATCACGAACTGTACAAAATGCATTTGCATGAAGGTGTCGTACAGTCCAGCATGTGAACAAGCATGGGAGCACCAGGGATAATCGTCCCGCATCAATCGTCACATCATACACACACGAGCGCTCTCGGCGTCACGCCAAACATTGAGTGTGCGGCACTGATTGATTATGTCACAGATTTATAAACAATACACTATACACTGGTATCATGTTAAGGAAGTTAGAAAGCTTCTCACAGATAAAAGGTCTGTGACACTGTCAGCAAGAAGATAAAACATTGTTTACAATATGTACATGACACTGAAACACGATCATCTGCTACTACTTAATTGTGTAAAAAAAAGAGCGGTTCTCTTTTGAAGTCCTGCATCTCTGCAAAAACATTTTTTGCTGTTATCCCATTAAACGCCCGTGACTTCCATCGCCGCCATCTTGTCGTCATGTTCTCGCGCGCGGTCGGGTCTGTGGACGACTCTGCCGCACACCGTCAAGACGGGGTTGTGAGGCTTAGCTTGGCGTAGGTCGGAAGACGGCGTCGTCATGCTGCGGGGAGTCTGATTGGATGAGAAGAGAGGAACTGTGAATACCTATGGAGCACACCTACAGCGTACATTTACGGGTGGCGAGCACTCACCCTCCACAAAGTGATAAGGATGAACCCTGGGATGCAGATGAGCGGCGTGAGGATGAGCAAGGCCCCCACCGGCAAGGCCCACGTGCCCATTTGGTAGTCGTAAACCATGAACGAGTGCGTATTGACCAGGTCGTACAGCATGGTGACCTGAAATTAATCGGACAATCATATGCGACGCTGACACGGGGAAGCGTACGGGGAAAAAACACTCACCACGCAAAGGAGTGGCGTGATGAACAACCAGCAGTACTTGATCACCACGGACGGCCGGTAGCCGATCATGTCCTCGATGTTGTCCAGGAAACGATCGGCGCCTGCGATGGTTTCAAATGAGTCCGTTTGCTAATTCGTTCCCCGCCGCTGACGGCGACAGATGTTCAATCTGTCCGGACTGGGAGGGCTGTCAGCGATCGTCGAGGAGGTCGCCTACCGTACACCCAGCCGATGACGATGCTCTCAAAGCAGCCGATGATGAGCAGACTCGTGGTACTTGGTCCGAAGCTGTCAATCAGGTGGAAGAGCATGATCCCTCCCTTTAAAATAGAAACGAAACAGTATTGGCGAACCTAGGGCTCACAAGCTATATACGGCTCTTCTGATGGCCTCAAGCGCAGTCATCATCATTGTTTATTTTTGTTAATTTAGATTTTTATTCCCTTGTGAATGTATACACTCATTGATACTCAGTGATTAGCAACAGCGTAACAATGTTGTTCAAATGCAAGTGCAATTTTTGTCTACTTTCAGTGTTGAAATGACAAAAAAGCACACATTTTCCTGTATTTTGACTTTTAAATTCTGAGTATGGCTCTCAAGGAATAACATTTAAACATATGATTTGTTTCTGGTTCTCTCTGTCAAAATGGTTCCTGACCCCTGATGTATACGATCCTCTAAATCGGTTTTTGTTCCAACCGATCCAGCACACCGGTTAACCAATGAGGTTTCTGCTAAAACAAGCAGCACCTGACTGCGATCAACTGATTGCACCAGATTGCTGAAAAGATGTCATCCCGTTGAGTTGCAAAGAAATCCTGCACCCTCTGCGGCCTTTTGCGGAGTCGTTTGGAGACCACTGCTCTAAATGCATTTATAAAATTATCTACAATACTACAGTAATCTTTTGAGAAAGACGTACTGGTTTTCAAAATTCTTCGCACCTCTGTGAAAATTCCAGTTCAAAAAACATTTCACACAAAAACCACACATTGCAACGAGTTGTAACTTTCTTTTTCAGCCCCGCCCCCTTCTACACACCTCAGTGATAAGTGGCAGGCCCAACAGAAAGCAGACCCCGGCAATCACCAGAACCAGGATCTCCCGAGCGTAGCGCTTCCTCAGCTGTCGGGGGAACAAGTCCACCACGGACGTCGCGAGGCTTTCCACGCACAAAAACTGTCAGGTGAAAACAGCGACGCTTTTTATTGGGGTCTTCACAGAGTGAGTGACTTGACTTACCTGAGTGTCCAAACCCAGAAAGAGCATCATGAGGAAGAAGAGAACGGTCCAAAAAGTGGAACCGGGCAGCATCGAGAGGGCTTTGGGGTAGATGATAAAGGCCAAATTCGGACCTGCAGAAAGCCAGATTTGTTTTGCATCAGCGCCAATAGCAACAAATGCGAACAATTGAACCCACCGCTCTGAACGATGTCATCGATCCCCACGTCCAAACTGAGTGCCATGAAGCCCAAGACGGAAAAGACCACAAAACCGCAGAAGATGCTTGTCACGCTGTTCAGAAGACAGAGTGCCACGCAGTCCCTGTTCCAGGGGACATACCCGTGAGCAATCGTATAACTTGAAACGTGGTGGTAGCGCCTGTACTTTTGTACCTGTAGCAATTGTTGTTGTACTTGTTGTAGCTTCCAAGAGACGTTAAAACTCCCTGGCAGACTGCGTAGGAGAAAAACACCTGAGTGCCGGCGTCCAGCCAAACCTAGAGAAGGCGTAACGATAAAAGACGTGACGTTATCAGAAGGTTTGCCTCCATTTTACTACACTTCAAGTTATCCGTTTCAGCCTTCTGAGGCCTTCAACCTCCTCTTTGAATCCTGGAACACATGTTCCTATTGTGTTCAAGCATGCCATTCGTCCACCAGTGTACAGAGCGTTATTCCCCTCTGGGGGGTTAGGCATTTAGTAGTAATGACATACTTGGGGCTTGGGGGGGCCTCAAGGCGCTTGACAAATCCCAGATCACTTTCTCTGTTTATTTTCTTGTTGGGGAAGAAAGCTTGGGAGCGGAAATGAGGCAGGAGGACAAAAGCAGGACACGTTTTAGGGGACCCAATGAGGGGCTTTAAGTGATTGGCGGCCACTGGCTGTAATGGTCGTCCAATCTTTTTGAACTCCGAAAAGCTGGCACATGTCAATCCTTGTCCATAGAAAGAACAGAACTGGCGTTTTGAGACTGGGTTAAGCGCACACAACAACATTTTATGTATTTGTTTGTTAACACACACAACAAGAGAAGTGCATTTCCCACCATTTTCTATCAAATGTTACTTTGTCAACGTGTGTGTGTGTGTGTGTGTGTGTGTGTGTGTGTGTGTGTGTGTGTGTGTGTGTATGTGTGTGTGTGTGTGTCTTACATTTGCATTAGCCAGACGGTTGAAATCAGGCAAGAGATAGAATTTTAATCCCTCGCCAGCACCGGGCAGCGACACCCCTCGGAAAAAGAGGATGATGAGTAGCAGGTACGGGATGCTCGCTGTTAAGTACACCACCTGCAAAATAGCGCGTCAAATATTCCGATTTTTTTCCCGCGATATTTTAAGCAGCATATGAGAAGAAATATACGCAAGCGGGAAGCGTAATAATGAAAATATCAATTCCTAACCTTGCCCATGTATTTAATCCCCTTCCAAATGCAGAAGTAGCATACGACCCAGGCCAGAAGAAGACACAGGGCCAGGTCCCAGTGCACCTTGCCAAGTGACATGGACTCGGACATCCTCAACACGCGATTGCTTTGCGAAGCACACAAATGGAACACGCTGTCAATAAATCAATCAATTCATGGTACATTGTATAACACATGAAAGCGGCGATAAATGGAGCCAGATGTTGACTAAATCATTGAAACATGTAGAAGAACCAGCACAGGCTTCCAATGCTTTGGTAGAGCAGCTGGATCACATCAAAATATTTCCTACTCGGGGCCCCTTCGCCTCTCTCATCCATGTTTACAGTCAATGTAGCGTGAAAACAAAAACAAAAACAGGTGTGGTGGGTGCGAGTGCTTTTCTCCTCACGTCCAGAATTCCTCCTCGGCCGATTTGACCATCAGGAAAGTTTCGTTCAGGGATCTGCGGAGATACAGTGGAATCGGGATTCAACAACGTAAAATCACAATCCCGTTTTTTCTCATGCGTGCCAAGCATTTAATGTGTCATACATGGGATTGCTTTACATGCTGGATAGAAATCTACCCAAATATGTAAATTGGTGCAGATCCAAGTGATCACGTAAGGCCTGCTACAAATTTATGACCATTGTTCTTTGGTGCTGATCCAAGTCAGAAAAGTTTGGCTACCTTTCTTCCCTTTTTGTTTATCTTGGAATTCTCCCCCGCAGAATCCTGATACTTAAGCCGTAAGAGGAGGCCAGAGAAGGAACGATCCACGGTTGACAACTTACATTTCGCTCAAGTTGTGGAAGTAATCGTAGGTGCTCATGTTGTTGAGGAAGGACCAGTTGGCGTCAGGGTGGAACGCATGCGGGTTAGCGTACTGGCTCAATCGGTCGTGACAATAATCTGCGGGGAGGGTAGAGGAGCGAGTGGAAGGTCGTTTTTGACTTGGATGTAAAGATTGCGATGTTCTAGGGGTCCTAGCTTTAATGGAAGGCAGATGTTCCTCACCGGTGTTCCACCAGTTTTCGCACGTGGACCACGGCAGCGGGCTCTGGAAGGAGCTGAATAGGTAGAAGAGTATCCACGCCAGGACCACGATGTAATAGATGTTCTGGTAGATGACAATGATGAGCGAGGCCACCCCCACGCCTACAATATACACACAAACTAATGTTGGGCACATGTTTTTGAAAAGAAGAATGATCCTTCCTTGTTGACAAAGACTCTTTTAATGAGTGTGTTTGTCCCGAGGGCCACAAATGTTTGCCATGACAACTGCACATTACGTTTCTGAATTTATTCAACAAATCACAGCCTTGTTGTGCGTAAAACTCACCCTGGAACATGGGGCAAATCTTCCTCCAGGCGGTGACAGTGCTCTGACCGGTATACTGACCTAGCGCCGTCTCCAGGAAGAAGATGGGAATACCGCCGAAGACCAGGAATAGGAAGTATGGAATGAGGAAGACTCCTGGGGGAAATTCAACAGATGTTGCACGCATTGACTGCCATCCATGGCGATGGACGTCCAATCAAATACCGGCTAGGAAGCCGAGCATTTTAAATTTGACATGCAATACAACCACATGGCTTGTGAAATTTCAATAGGCGTGAGAAGATATTTTGTTTTTTATTGGGTAGAATCAGACATCTTGAAGTGATTTGGGTGAACAATTGGGATCAGCGTTCCCCCCCCAACTCCTACGCACGTACTCGCGCAGACGGTCCTCACCTCCACCATTCTTGAAGCACAGATAAGGGAACCGCCACACGTTTCCCAGGCTGATGATCACTCCCGTCATAGAGAACAAAAACTCATACTTATTGGCCCATTCGCCCCTACTTGTTCCCCCTCCATCTGTGTCTAATTTGTTTGGATCAGACTGTCTGGTGGGACCCCCTCCGGTTATTTCTCCAGTCATGTTGCCTTGATTCTGTTGTTCACAAATAACAAAGCTCTCAATAACTTCTGCACTCATGATTTTCTTGTGTTTTATCCATATTTCCAGAGTTAATATTGCTTTTGGAAGCACTACAATTGCTGTATAATTAAAAAAAACTAAAAAAAACAATTATCCAGCCAAAAGGCAATTAACAGTATATGAAATCAGATATAAGGAGTGTGTTCTAATGGTGAGAAATAAGACGTGAAACTTACCAGTTTGCAGTGGACCCTGGCTGGAAGCCTTCACGAGTGAAGGAGTGGGCAAAAGCTAAGAGTGGGAAATGTCTTATGAAATGGGGTGTGTTGTTGGAGGATGTGCAAATCTGGGGGGAGGAAAAAGAGAGACGGGGAGAAAGTCAATGCATGGCTAAGACAAGGAGGAATTGTGCTGGTTGGAATGCATGAAATTATGTTTTGTGCATCATTAAAGTAAAAAGAGGAGAAAATATATTAGTGCAGCGCATTATATGATATGATATGTGCTATACTACACACTGCCAAGAGTAGTAAGTTGCATTTTTTTCGTTTATTTAATATCAATCTGGGCAAAATTACACACACAAAGGCACTAATTATCTTCTCGTGATTTGTGATTTCAAGCTTTTGAGGCCTGAGAGAAAATTAATTCTCAAAGCCTCTTTTTTTGCCGGATGTAATCCGAAACCAAAGTTGGTGAAGCATGGGTGACGGAGCATTGTAAGGACATTTTCTGGGGGATGTTGCGAGGATTAAAAACAACCGAAAATAGGCTGTTGTTCATTTTCGTACACATATTCTTTAGATAAAGACCAAAAATTTCTTTTAATCAAAGCTAACCAAAATATTGGTTTAGAATGACTCGCAAAAAACATTTCTGTACACGTTTTGAGTATATAAAGTGGAGAGAATGTGGAGTCATAATCATATAAAGCACCCAAGTCGAAAGATTTGAAAGCGAAAATAATTTAAATGCTAAAAAAATTAATGTGTTTTTTTAGCATTTAATTTTTTTTAAACATCAATGTGGGCAGCCCAGTGGAGCGAGTGGTTAGCGTGTCGGCCTCACAGCTCTAGGGTCCTCGGTTCAAATCCAGGTCACGTCCATCTGTGTGGAGTTTGCATCTTCTCCTCGAGCCTGTGTGGGTTTCCTCTGGGTACTCCGGTTTCCTCCCACATTCCAAAAACATGCATGGTAGGCTGATTGGACACTAAATTACCCCTAGGTATGGTTGTGAGTGTGAATGGTTGTCCTTTGTCTCCTTGTGCCCTGTGATTGGCTGGCCACTGATTCAGGGTGTCCCCTACCTCTGGCCTGGAGACAGCTGGGATTGGCTCCAGCACCCCCTGCGACCCTAATGAGGATAAAGCGGTTCAGAAAATGAGGTGAGATGAGAAAAAATGTTTTTTTTTCTACTGTCAATATTCTTAGGTCTGATTTTGCTCCACAAGGGAGCAGCATAGCGCGATGTGTGCTTTTAGCCTGTAGTTGATCACTAGACAAAGAAGAAGAAGAACGTGGAGGTTGAAAACAGCAGATTTTATCCTTTTATCCTTCGGATATCCTCCAGGAAGCTAAATGGCCCGACTAGACCCCATCAAACCCCACGCTGGTCCACCGACGCCTCAGTAGCAGACGGTGTGTTCTTGTGACATTCGTATATCGATTGACATCATGCTGGCCACCAGAATCGCCGAGGATGAGTCTCAGTCTCCTGACGTGGAGGAAATGGACACCCTAGAGCCCAACTGGTACTGGTTCTACCTGGCCGAATGTGGGGTGTGGCACATGTTTGAGGTATGATAGAGGTCAACGCGTGGATCACACTTCCTTTGCCTCTCTCATAATGCTAGTGTATGGGCATACTAGGGATGTTTCGATCGCGTGCGATTGATACATTTCAGGAAATGTATTATGGGTGCAAAAAAAAAATAACTGCGGACGTTCGCGTTTTCGTGGTAAAATGAGCGGATGCTCAAAATAGTTGTCCGTTTAAACCAAGCATTACGGTAATTCCATTCAAAACAGAAGTGGCGAAGAAATGGTGACTTCTTTGTGTTCGCCTTTAAACCCTCAAAAATACCCTCAACAGTCAAAAAACAGCACCGTATAGCTCATAATTTCAAAATGTAATAAAGTAGCTCAATTAAAAAACACACATTTAACTACACTACTAAATTATTTAACTATTTTTTTTCTCCAAGATGGTGCCGTCACGCGGCAGCCAGTGGCAGTAGCTCTGTCCACTCTTATTTGTTTTTTTGTGTTTTACAGCCTTTCTATCTTTTTTTATATTACATTTGAATATTTCTTAATACATTCCTTTTTACTTTACTTTGTACTTTTTACTTTAATGTTTTTACAACTTTGTTTGTTCTGTTAGCCTGGCTTCTTTCTGCTACTTCTTTTTTGGAACCATTCAGCTCATTCCGCTCATTTGACCACGAAAATGCGAACGTCCGCTGGCTTGACTGCAGTAATGGATGCAAAATTACTAGTTTATGAATGTGATGCATTTTTTTGTATTCTCAACCGTGCCTTTGTGTGATGGCAGATGGACCTGAGCGCCGACTGCTCCGTGACCAGCGCTCAAATCGAGCAGTGTTACAACCGGAACCAGCGCGGCGTCATGGAGTTCTACACGGCCAAGTACACGTACCGCCTCAACTTCTCGGGTACGACGGTTGACCGGACGTGTCAATCGAGCCCGCCCGTCGCTCATGTTTCATATCTCGGTAGTCATGAGACAGGTCAACCTGACGACGGGGGAGCAGCGGCCAATCAAGCGCTCCCTCCACTCGGCGACCGGTTTCAGGTCAGAACGGCGCTCTGCCTCGCGCCACGACGTGCTCCTGTCAGGTCTTTAACCCCGGCTTTATCTTCAGGTTCATTTGCGACAACCTGGCCTTGCCTGTGCCCTGTCACTGGGAGAGGATTAACACCGATGAGCCCTTTCAGGTACATATTTGTGTATCGTGCCGCTCTTTTGTGGTTGAGAAATGCACAGAAAAGGGAGCGGCACAATGTCCGCGGAGGTCCACACAGGCTATCCCTCCCGTGCAACAGCTCGTCCTGTTGGGCAGAGACACCAATGAGTTTAAAGAAGTGACCAGGCTGTATGAACGGACCATGGATCGACCCATCAAGGCCATCCAGAGGATCCAAAACTTGGACTTGTGGGAGTTTTTCTGCAGGTCGGTGAACTTGTGGGAGACTCCGTGTACCGTCTTTTTATTTTATTTTTTTCCTCCCCTTCTTCATGCTTGTGTCTACATGGCGTTTCCAAAGGAAGAAAACGCAGCTGAGGAAAGTGAAGCGCGCTCTGGATATTGAGGAGCGCATGCTTTTCCACGGCACGGGCCGCAACAACATCCAGGCCATATGCATGTTCAACTTTGACTGGCGGCTCACGGGAAGCAACGGGGGCGTCTACGGCAAAGGTACGCACGCTCGCGCCGCGTGGGACGATTCCAAGGACGACGTTTCTGCCTCCTCAGGCAGCTACTTTGCCCGGGACGCCAAGTATTCCAGCAAGTTCTGTCACAACACGAGCAAGCACAACAGCAACCTGCAGCGCCACGGGCTGGCGCCGGCCATCTTCGCCAGCGAGCCGCCCTACAAGAGCATGTTCTTAGCCAGGGTGCTGGTGGGCGAATACACTCTAGGCCAGCCGCAATACTGCCGCCCGCCCTCCAAGGACACCAGCCTCACCAACTTCTTCGACAGCTGTGTGGACGACACGGCCAACCCCAAGATCTACGTGGTCTTCGACAGCTACCAGATCTACCCGGAGTACCTGATCGAGTTCTACTGACTTGGCGACGCCATCCCGTGCCGGTGTGGAGCGTGAATGATTTCAAGTGCCTTTGGTGAGGACCATGGTAGGACTGTGATATGTTGCACTCACACATGGGACACTGATGCAAAACGCAGAGAAGAGGGGAAAAACTGCAATGGAGCAAAACTCGCGAACCCTGGTGGCCGTTTTGCACTTTTACTGTATATTGACCCACCACATCTTAATGGTCTCTATGTACACGCTCTATGGAATGCCGCTTCTCCACGCGTCCATCGCTATTCATCTTGTTGAGATGTTCCATTTCTTTGTCTCTTCAGTGTTCAATGTTCCTGAGAGGAGGAAGAAGTAAAGTAATTCGCCACAAGGTGGTGTAATAGTCCAACGATGGTTTCAGAGAAACTTAGTCTATGTCTTCAAAAGTCTACTGTAAATTGCACATTGTGTGACAAAGAAACGTTTTTTTTCCCTTTGGAATTCTCAAGAGTGCAAATTATTATATCTGTGCGGATTTTGCGTGTGACAAACTTGAATTTTCCGGTTTATCCAAAAGTGATCACACTTGCTCTACAAGTGGAAGGTGTTACTCATAAAATGTTGATTTCCGTTTCATAATTAGGTATTGCTAACATACTTTTTCACCCATAAAATACTTAAATGCCAACCAAATGCGAATGCATAAAGGCCTAAAAATACTGACACCAGTAAATGATTGGTTGAATCTCCATATTATTCCAGTCAAATACTCAATTATGATGACAATGCGGCGTCAACCTGAAAACTGCATATTTGGCAGGCGTACAATGTATATACTATGGCTCCGGTGCCCTAAAAAATGATCAATTGGCCTCAAAAGTGCTTTACGGAAAGATAAATGATCCAGACCAAATGTTGCTCTTGTAGCCCACTGTGATGGAGAGGAGCATGGCGGAAATATTTCACCTTCCTGTTTGTGTGCATCACGTGAGGCAATAAAACTGGCAGGTGCTGCTCCTATTGCCCGCTGGGAATCCAAACCACATGTGAGGAGAAGCTTCTGAAGTTCCCGTACGAAGATTTCCTGGCAGACGCGTGGAGTTACAGTAAGTCATGAGACCATTCAATGTGTTCAAAGTGCAAGATTCACCAAAACCTTTGTTGGCAAACATCTTTATTCTGGACAAAAGGTTCCATTTTGCATATGAAACGCGAGATGTTCTCTCATTTAAATTGCACAAACATGAAAAACGTATTGTTTTCTACCACTAATGGATTTAGTGATATTTGTCTTTTATTTTTAAGATGGCTGACTGCCTGCTACAATGGTGAGAGAGCAGGTTCTGAGTTATTGCAAAACAAGGGCGTGACAATCTTTACTCTCGAGGGGCCATTTCTGTTTAAATAGAAAAAAAGATTTAATTACTGTCGCATAAAAAAACTGCAATTTCTTTGTATCACAGTCGCATGGTACGACGTATTCATTGGCTTTCACAAGTCAACATAATATTAATAAATTAACACATCATAACACGTGAAACAACACGTGTGCAAAGAGTTCTTACCGGCATATTGCCGATATTTTTTGTGGGCACAAAAGGCGTACAAGCTTTGGCACCACAGTTTTCTTCCAGTCGCAAATCAAATATTCAGTTCTTAGTTTCGCTCGTTGAGTCAAGTGTCAAGTTGGTCCATCCTGGTGGCGACCCCTTGCCTCTCCATGATGTTCCACAGCTTGCGCAGGTTCGAACGCGTGATGGCATCGTCGGGCTTGAGGCGCAGGGCTCGCAGGTAGTTGTCCTCGGCCTCCGTCAGCTTTCCGTTCAGGTGGAGGATGGCGCCGAGGTTCATGAGAGCCGCCGGGTACTGAAAAAAAAAAGCGGAAATTTGGCCAACGGAGCAACCCAAATTAGTTATTTTTGCAGCAACAAATTCAAATTAAACAAAAGTTAAACCTATTGGTCTACTTTTTTTCAGCATTGGTGCAGCAGTTACACTAGCAACAATTTCAAAACTTGGCCACTGCACTAGTTGGTATTAATGTTGGATTGTAGCAGTAATATTTATGCAAATTGAGAATTTTTTACAGCTTTTTTACAAGGTTTTAAAAGGAATCAAGCAGGCCGTCACTAGAAAGAAGAGTGATGCTAGCAAAGCGACAAATTCGCAAAACCCACACGGCTTCCTGTAAAAGTCAAAATCCCCAATCAAAAGCGAACACCGCTTTCGAAGTGACTGATTCGTGTCGCGTTTTCCGCAAACCTCGTACTCACGTCTGGTCGTAGGCCGGCCGCACGCTGGTACTGCCTCTCTGCTGCCTCGTTCAAAATAGCTTGTCTGAAAAGAACAACCCCGTCAACGCTCCATTGAGAACATCCTGGACAGACGTCGTGGGCACGAACCTGAGCATATGCGCCGCGCTGAAGACCACGTCGAACTCTGTGCTTTCCAACTCGGCGGCCCTCTCCGCCATCTCTGCGGCCTCGACGAGTCGTAACTGCTCCAGCAGGAACTGACCTGTGGGACAAAAACGACCAAGCCTCTGGGGATGATGTTTTGTGTCCAAAGTTATGATGAGTCTATCGCTTGCAGACATTCAGTCCA